>NC_067484.1:84708832-85008832 GCF_947179515.1 Apodemus sylvaticus
GAATGACCCCTTCCCCAGCCATTGTAACCCTGAGGAAGCTCATTGGTTCTCAAGAGGAAAAGCAAAACTGAGCTGGAAAGCAGAGATGGGAGGGGCTGAGGAGAGGGTGGAGCTTGGTGGGAGGAGGAGATAGAGAGGGTAATGGGTGGATATGATTATATGCAGGCCTGAAAATGTCGTAATGAAAGCCGTCATCATATGTAAGTAAAACATGATAATAAAAAAGTTAAGGGGCCCCCTGAAAAATGCTTAACCAGGAAGAGAAGCCTGACACCAAGCCTTGACAACCTGAGTTTGATCCCTGGGAACCCATATGGTGGGGAAACAGAACCCACTACCACAAGTTGTGTACACACACACATACACACACACACACAAATAATAAAAATGTTTAAAATATTATAACAAAAAAGAATGAAGAGCCACAAACCTTCATTGATATCAAATATGTCTTGATCAATTCCCCCATCTATGTCTTTGACTGAAATTACAAAAAAACATATTGTACATTATGTTCATGAAAGGAAAAAGAATCTCATTAATCACACAATCAAAAGGAAATAAGTTTTTGCCTCAGATTCTCATTTAGCTTGTATTAATTAATTGATGGGGACTCTAGTTGATTGACCGTCCTGTAAGCCAGGTTGGGGACTGGACAGGGGACTTTGTAGGGTGTTCCCACTCCCTTGAGTGTCCGACTTCTTTAGGAAGAAGACATTGCTTACTCTGCACACCAGTAAATATAGGGGCGTGGCTAACAAGAAAATGAAAGTCTAAAACTGTCCACCCAGAAAGCCACGGTAGTGGCCTTTCTTGTACTTCTGTTTTTCTGGTGGGCAGATAGGTCCTGAACAGCCAGAGTTGGTGCTTAGCGGCTGTTCTTCCAGAAGTCCTGAGTTTGATTAGAAGCACCCATATAGCAGCTCCCAATGGTCCATAGCTCCAGGAGACCCGACACCCTCACACACAAGTAAGTAAATATAAATAAATCATTAAAAAAAAAAAAGCCAGTATTTGATCAAAGTTCATCAAACTGTCACTGGGGCCCTGCACCTGCCGGCACGCCTTCCACTCGGCAGAAGTACACCCTTGTGGCGTCTGCACGTTTGATTCAACACGTAACTTTCTTGCAATGTCTAGAGCAAAACTCAAAATAGACTTACCAAACTTTTCTGGAGCTGGCTGGGAAACAAACACCGGAAAAAAGGTATTATTACAAGGTTCATGGTTTATGACATTTTTGGCTCCAACTTTGGATCCTTTTGATAATCATATTTAAAGCTTTTGTTCGTTTGTTTATGTGGTATCTGCATGAGGTGGACAGAGGAAAACTCGCAGTAGTTATGTCTCCCTCTGTACTGTGTGAGTCTTGGCATTAAACTCAGATTATGAAGCTCGGTAGCTAGTGCTGAGTAACCTGCTGAGCCATCCAATTTTGTATTTATTTTTTAATACCAGGTCTCTCTGTCATTCAGGCTGGAACTCTCTTTGTAGTCTAGGCTAACCTTGATCTTGCTTCAACCCCCCTCCTTCAGCCTCCCAAGTGATGGGGTGACAAGCAGGAGCCGCAGTGGGTCTAAGTCACACCCAGACAGTTCTTTTCATTAATAAGATACAACACTTTCTTTCATATATCCCAGACAAGTCAGCTGGAGTTTACCTAACATTTTAACCAGACAGATTAATCTTCTGTCGTATAGAAACTAAAGATTCCTAAAGCTTCCTTTTAAATGAATTTAGAGACAAAACAAACTTCAAAGTTTGAAAAGAAGACAATACACACAGCTCCAGCCCTCGTGAAAACACTCACTTCACACATGATCTCCTACAAGACTCAGTGCTTGGAAAAGCTAAACCTTATTCCCAGTTAACCAGTTAACGGCAGGAACTTTACCTAGCACTGTGTTTACCATTGTGTCTCAACCAGGACTCTACATCTGAAAACAATACCAAATGTCCAAGCAAAATACCAATGAGTAGATTTTGTGAGTTTTTAAAAATGCATACACCTTTTTGTTGTTGGTTCGACGTTTGTTTGTTTGTTTGTTTGTGAGACAAACTCTTTCTCTGTATCTCCAGCTGCCCTATAGAGCAGGCTATCCTGAACTCAGAGATCTGTCCGCCTCTGACTCCCAAGTGCTGGGACTAAAAGCATGCATTTCTACCACCTGGCTAAAATACACATATTTTTAAAAATAAATTGTAAACAAATGACTGAGTTGCACACCCAATGAAAGGAAAAATGAAATCAACATCATATATTTATTTGGGGGGTGGGGGTTTGTACAGGGGCATATATGTGTGCTCTTGTTTCGAAAATCAACAACAAGGGTCTTTCTTCGGGAGCCATCTACCTTATTTTGATACAAAGTCTCTCACAGGGCCCCAGGGCTCACCAGTTAGGCTAGGATTGCTGAGAAGCCAGCCTCAGCGAGCCCTGCACCTCTGCCTCCCCAGCACTGTGTACAAGCACATGCGCCATGCCTGGCTTTTTATATGTGTTCTGGAAATCAAACTGAGTCCTCGTGCCAGAGAGGGCAAGCACTTACTAAAGGCGATCTCCCCCAGGTTCTCTAAGAAGTTTCTTAATCAATGTGATCTAGGGAGAAGTCAGCGGAACCTGCAGACAATCCATGTGAGTTATGCCTGGGTTCTCTAAATTTAAGGCAATTTACTTCATGGTCCTGAATCTTAAATGATCTGTGTGACGAGGGCACCACCTGATTTAGATGAATATCATGAGTTATACGACACCACATCAAAACATGCTGTAAAAATGTAATGCTGTTTCACATGGGTATAAAGTACAATTGCATTTAAAAAAAAAAAAAACAAGCTAACAGTGGAGATAAAGAAAACTAAACTGTTTAACAAGATGTGGGAATGAAATAACTGGTCAGATGGCTACCTCTGTTTTCTCATATGGTAACCACATAGCACACATCCACAGGTGCCCCCATCACCTGTAGAAAGAGATTTACAAGTAGCTACTCTGAACCCCAGTTAAATATGTGTGAAACGGCCACTTCTGCATCTGTAATTCTCTACTTATCTGTACGCCATCAGCTTAATATAATGTGTTTTAAAATCCAACTAAAGGGTTTCCTTGGCCATTAGAAATTTCATATAAGACCTTGAGTAAGCTTAGGATACAAACCACCTAGCCCACTGGAAGACTAGTTTTTAGACTGGCAAAGATGCAGAAGAGAAACTCCATATTGTTAAACGTTGTCGATGTGGGCATTTCTTGCCTCTGACATTTGTCAGTCTTCACCTGTGTCAAGTTATTCTAGTATCAATCAGTATGTCACTCAGCAATAAAAATGGCTTTCAAAACTTGCGTTCACTGTCTTATCAAAAGAAAACCTGTCACACAAGAGTGAAGCAGAAAGAGAAATATAATTTTCTGTCACAATCTCTGGACCTCTCTGGCAGAGTGACCTTTTATAATCAATATCTGCCAGACCCTACCTACCAGGAAGAGATGTTCATTTAAGACCAACGTTTTGAATTATGTAAAAGAAAACACAAGCAAACAATTATCACTAAATGATTGATATTGATGAGCCCCCAATTTTTCTGATAATTTTCTTACCAAGCCAGAAACCAGGAGAGATGTGACAAAAACCAGAAACCAAGGCCGATGCCAGGCACCCATACTGTGGCTTCCAGATGATGAAAGTTGCAAGCTATGGCAGTCATGGCAGAGCTGACTTTTAAAAGCTAAACATCATAACTTCCGGCCTTTGATCTTAATGTTAATGATCCATCTCTCAAGTCATCTTGCTGCTGTAGTAACTTCCAATCAAGGAGGTAAAGTCCAGGGTTGCTGACACGCCTCTTTTTTCCCTCTTTACTGTGCCAGCATTGAATGGCTAAAACTTGTCACTGAGACATATTCCTTGATGTATACATATTGCTTCCCAACATTACTAACACTGCTTCAGCAAAAAGAAACATACATGTGCACACACACACACACACACACAGTGTGTGGATCAACCTTTCACTATCTTCCTCAGACTCTAATGATAGTTTATTAAATCCAGAATCAAATACCCTGTTTCCTGGCTAGGGCCAGGAGGATCTATGATACAGAGTCAAGATGGTATTAGGAAGAAAGAGAATAACTCCCGTGAGGCCAAAAGTAGTACATACCTGCCAGAGAATGAGCCCACCCTGAAGGGTCACACACATGGACATAAACACACACATGTTTCCATAGCAAGACTACCTAGGAAGATAGCTGGAGGAATAATTTTCCAAGGATGCCTGAGGATAGATAGCACCAAGGATCATATGTGTCCAACACCTCTGGATTTTAAACTTGGACACGAAATCATTTATTTGATGCTGAAAACATACTTTGGCAGCAGACCCCTTGCCTGAGTTTGATCTCCAATAACACATACACAAAAATAGCTTGCCCCTCAGTGGCTGCAGTGAAATTTCTACTACCTCCATGGAAGTAATAATGACTCGTAAAGAAAAATAAAGGGAAGAGGCTGGAAAGAAGGCATGGCCATCAAGATCACTGGCCCTTAAAGGACCCAGGTGCCATCCTTAATACCCACACAGATCACAGTTGTGATTCCAGTTCCAGAGACTCTGATGCCCTCTTCTGGCCTCTGTAGGCACCAGGTACACACGTGATATATGGCCATATATGCAAGCAAATGGTCAAATACAAACAAATAAACCTTCTTTCAGTAATAAAAGAAGATAAAGCTAGACCTTTTAATGAGCAAGACTAAATTGTGAACATCTGGCTTTCCAGGCTGCAATGTGTGTCTGAAACACCTAACTGCACTCTATACATCAGGACAGACAGCTCTCATTGGGAAGTAGAAGAGACGCAGAAAGAACAGGAAGCAGCAGTTTCTGGGACAGGAGAGTCTATTCTCCACTCTAATTACAGGGTATGACCCAAGTCTGAGTAGGAGTCTCATAGAAAGTTAGCAAGGCATGGCTGAATCCAACTGCAAAAGCTGCATTCTACCTGGGCTGGATGGATGACCGCCGTATCTTGTATCCTCTTCTGTCGCGGGGTTTCGGTGAAATTCCCCTACAGGAGCACTGAGGAGAGGGGTTTAGCTCGCCTCCAAATGCTTTCATGTGCGCCCTGTCCCTGAGGAGCCTTCGGGAGCTTGGTCCTGGAGTTTGAAGCCAGGTCTGCTTCTGCTTGCCAGTCCAGCTGTGCTGTTCATTCCTCCCTGGGCAACATCATCAACTGGAAACCTGGCGTCAGGACCACAAAATTTGCAGATCACTGTTTCTCTTGGAAGTGTGGTTCACAGGAATCCACCAAGTAGGACGGCATTTTAGACCTGAGTTTTGCAAGCCTCAAGGGCGAAAAGGATTCTGCAAGAGCTGGCGCAGAGGGAGGACCAACAAGGGGTCCGAAATATCTCACAATGTGATTCTCTTTACCTGAGTCTCCCTCCAAAAAGTGTGCATTGTGGGGCTAGATCTCTAGATCACAGGGTAGAATATTTGCTTAGCATGTGTTCAATTCCTGGGTTCAATCCCAAGCATTATGTAAAGTGGGTTGTGGTTTAAGTCTGTAATCTCTGAACTCAGGTAGAAGTAAAACAATCAGAAGTTCAAGATCAAGCTCTACCACACTGAGAACTTAAGGTCAACCTGGGCTGCATGGTCCTATCTCAATTAAAACCCAAAACAGCAATGGTATAATGACCTAAGTTTCATACCAGCTCTCCATGGAATGTTATGAGCACTCCTAAACATATTGTGAGAAGCCCCCTCTATCCCTCTCATTCGTGTGTGCATATATATATCATACTGTAGAGAAAAGGGAAATAATAATTATAGGTGAATATCGATATCTCTGCATTGAGAACACAATGCACAACCAACCAGACAATAAAAGCAGTCACAAGGGCTGGAGAGATGGCTCAGAGGTTAAGAGCCCTGACTGCTCTTTCAAAGATCTTGAGTTCAATTCCCAACAACCACATGGTAGCTCACAACCATCTATAGTGAGATCTGATGTCCTCTTCTGGCATGCAGGCATACACGCAGGCAGAATGCTATATACATAATAAATAAATATATAAATCTTTAAAAACAACCCTCATAAGACACAGGCTCAGGGTAACTACACTGCTTGATGTTGGTCAGGACGTCACATTATTCAGAGATTTTTCCAAGTCCCTCCCTTAGATTACCATTTTTTACAACATTTCTCAGAATCGTGACTTATTACTAATTAGCTAGAGTGCTTCAAAAGGGAAAAGCACCAGGATGTGTAAATTCTCACAAGAAGACTGTCTTAGTGAGGGTTTCATTGCTGTGAAGTCACCGTGGCTTATAAAACAATTCTCTTTTTAAGTTGGGGCTGGCTTACAATTTCAGAGGTTCAGTCCGTTATCATCATATTGGGAAGCACAGCATCATACAGGAAGACGTGGTGCTGGAGAAGGAGTTCTACATCTTGAACTGAAGGCAGCCATAAGGTGACTGTATTCTGCAGGAAGCCAGAAAGGGACTGAAATGTCACACTGGACGGAGCTTGAGCATGAGACCTCAAAGCCCACCCCCACAGTGACACACTTCCTCCAACAAGGCCACACCTACTAGAACAAGGTCACTTCTCCTAATAGTGCCACTCCCTATGGGACATGCATTCAAACACGTGAATCTATGAGAGCCAAGCCTATTCAAACCACCACAGAGACGAACTTAGTTTGAGGAGTTGGCACCATGTGATTGCAGATGCTAGCTTAATCCAAAATTTACAGACAGTGACCTCAGCAGGCTGGACAGCCCGGCTGGAACTGGAGTTGCAACCACTGGATAAGTGACTAGAGAAATTCTTCTTCCTCTAAGGACCTCTATCTTTGATGCTCAGAAAGCATCCAAGGACCAGGAGCTCATCAATATATCAGTAGTCTGAAACTGAAAGGGTAAACATCTATTCCTAAACAGTCTAGCCCAGCTCACATTCCTGTGCTGGTGTCACAGAGGGGGTCCTTCTGTGGCAGTCAGCCCACAGGGGACAGTGTGGCACAAAGGATTTATGCCTCCATCAGAGGAGGTAATAGCTCCCTCCGACCACCACAACAGGATTCCCAGGGGACTCTAGTCTAGCTCAGTTTGTGTCTGCTTACTATAAACTTGCATAATCTGGAGTGAGATTGGTGACACTGGGGAAAAAAATAACAATGGAAATTTCTTCTTAATTGGTTATGTCTACTCCAAGGGGCCACTAGAGCGATTTGGAGACTGGAAAGTTTGTTCAATGGTTAAAAGCATTCACTGTTCCTGCAGGTGACCAGAATTCAGTTCCCGGCTTAGCACTGCAGACAACTTCAGCTCCAGAGGATCTGATGCCATGGTCTGAACTCCGTGGGCACTTGCACTCGTGTGAGCACATACCACAGAGAAATTACAAATGCACATATTTTTTAAGTAATAGAATAAATAGTTTGTTTTTAGATACAAGTCAACTTCCTCAGAGCCAAGTCCAGTTGAGCGCCCCTGCAGTTCCAGCTTGCACACATCTGGAAGAAGCATCACTCTTCATTTTACATATGAATATTTTTCTACATATATGTCTCTGCATGACGTGTCCCTTGAAGAAGCAAGAAGAGGGTGCCAGGTCCCCTGGGATGGAGGTTACAGTTGGTTATTAGCCACCACGTGGGTGCTGGGGTTGAACCCATGTCTTCTGGAAGAGCAGCCAATGCTCCTAACCACTGAGCCATCTCTGCAGCCCCATTCCTGTTTCTTGGTAAAAATGTTTGCTTGTTTGTTTGTATGTCTATGCACATGAGAAGGGGAGGGTGTGAGTGCCTCTGTTCATAGGAGCCCAGGAGGGCATCGGGTATCTCCCTTGTCTATTTGGTCTATTTCATTGAGGCAGGTGTTATGTGGTATTCTTCAGAGAAAATTGTTTAAACATGAGTTTAAACCAATAAAAGTCTATATTAGCCAGCTGGGCTGACAATGGGCTGAAAGTCTGGTTAGTTCCTATCGCTATGCAGAGTACAGGAGTTAGGTCTCTAAGCATAACTAGCAACCCTGGCTGAATTTTGGCTGGGAATGATTAACTCTATCCTTGGGGTACCTTCTTGTGGCATAAAGTCTGACTCTCCAGGGTTTTTTCTGTTTTTCAAAGGCCAGAATCCAGAAGAGGGCATTGGATACAGATGGCTGTGAGCCACCATGTGGTTTCTGGGACTTGAACTCAGGACTTCTGGAAGAACAGTTAAGTGCTCTTAACTGATGAGCCATTGCTCCAGCCCGCCAGAATCTTTTAAAGGAATTTTCAGAAGACCTTAGTTTCACAACCCCAATTTTTGCAATGGAAACCCCCCCCCTTGTTTCTGGCAACCTGAGTGCCCAGCTGCAGGGCATACGTAGAATTTTAAACTTTGTAATTTTATCTCAAAAGATAATTTTCTATGTCTTTTTATTCTCCATACAGCCAGACAAAGTGGACATCAGCAAAGATAAAGAAGGAATATAGGTTTCTGGTCTGTAGTCACAGTAATAGCTGATACCTTTCCCTGTATTTGTCTTTCTCCATTTTCAGTCCAGGCCTGAGGACAGTGGGGCTTGGACCATGACCCTGTATTCATACCCATAGTGCAAAACACAAGAGTCAGGAGGACGTAGAAGGGCAGAGAGTGGAAAGGCCAGGGCCAATGAAACCTTAATGTCAATGGATTCATAGTCTAGAGATGGTTCGTTTGGAAGCAGCATCAGTGGATTCACCCAAGTGTGGTGGATCCGTTGTACACTCATGGTCACAGGATTAAAAAGAAAATCACTATGGGGGGTATTTTCAGGCTAAATTCAGCACTCTTTGGCTGTTCACTTGACCCAGATGGTATCACTAGACTTGAACAAGGGGAAACTTGTGGTAAACTCAGAGGATGGCTGAGTCTCTCAGACCAATGAATAGCCTGTATAGAGACCTAGAGGGTCTGTAGTAACTTGAGAAAGGAAAGATTAGAGAATTTTGCCAACTACAGGTCTCTGAGGCAGGTAAGCAGAAGGACAGGTGTGATGGTTTGTATTTGCTTGGCCCAGGGAGGGGCACTATTAGAAGGTGTGGCCTTTTTGGAGTAGGTGTGTCACTGTGGGCATGGACTTTAAGACCCTTATCCTAGCTGCCTGAAAGCCAGTATTCTGCTAGAGCAGCCTTCAGATGAAGATATAGAACTCTTAGCTCCTCCTGCACCATGCCTGCCTGGATGCTGCCATGTTCCTGCTTTGATGATAATGGACTGAACCTCTGACCTGTAAGCCAGCCCCAATAAATGTTGTCCTTATAAGAGATGCCTTTGTCATGGTGTCTCTTCACAGCAGTAAAGACAGAAGGGGTTTGAAACATAATCTTATAGAGGTAAAGATTACATGAGGGGCAGCAGGTAAAGCAAAGCAAACAAAAGAGGCCTATCCATCCTTTGGAAGACTTTAATGAAGGTTTATTTGTTTGTTCAATGGCCTCCTTTTATAACCTGACCAGAACTCTGAGGTCTATATGGACAACAAAGTTTTTAATCTAAGTCAAAAGCTTTAGCTATTAACTAAAAGGTGTTGGCCATGAAAGCCAGGTCATTCATTATCCAGCCTAGTGCGAAGGCGGGAAGTCAACAGAGGGACCTGCTCCTGGAAGAATTCCTTAGCTGCTATCTAAGCAGTTTTAATCCAAATGGAGAATGGGGGTACCCACCCTGAAAAGGCGTCTAACTAGTACTTGTATCCTCCCCCACAGGCTGCAGCCCAGTAAAGCCAGTTTTCCCAGAGTTCACTGCGGTGTTGGTCTCTCATCTGGATCCCTTTATGGGTAGGAGCTCTATGTTTTGAATTTGTTTGAGTTCAAAATGGGCATCAGTCTGCGACACTCCATGCTAGGCTATCCAGTCTAGGTATAACATACCTTAGTCTAAGCAACTCAGAAAGTGTTTTAATTAGAATTGTAGTGCTGTGAACAGACACCATGACCACGGCAGCTCTTATAAGGACATTTACTTGGGCCTGGCTCACAGGGTCAGAGGTTCAGTCCATTCTTATTAAGGCGGGAGCCTTGCAGTGCCCAAGCAGGCACGGTGCAGGAGGAGCTGAGAGTTCCACCTCTTAGTCCAAAGGCAAGCAGGAGAAGACTGGCTCCCAGGCAGCTCGGACAGGGTATTAAAGCCCACGCTCACAGTGACACACCTACTCCAACAGGGTCACAACTTCTAATAGTGCCAGTCCCATATACAAACCATCACAGTTACCAACAATCCTGCCAGTTTTGTTATAGGAGAATGATCTTCCCCTCTGGAGTCCTCCATCAACCTGTGGGTTTGGTCTGTCTATTCCTTCTTTACCATGGAGTCGGGCAGTACCTTGTCATGGTATTTCATCAATCTGCTCATCTGGTCTTAGAGTCCTTTGCATAATAGCAACTCAGAAGCAACTTGTAAGAAAGCCAAATAGCTTCTAGGAGAGCCAAGATTTTGTCATGTCTTTCTCAGTGGTGAGAAGTGCCTCTTTCTCTGTAGATCATACTGTGGACATGCCAGGCAGTAAAAGGATACCAGCTGATGTTCCTTGTATATGTTGGTGAACTTTCCTTTCCCACATCTGAAGGCCTGGGTGAGATCAATCAGTTATGCTGTCTGGGATGAGGTACCCGGCTTGGGCCCAAATGTCCAGCTGCAGTCACTGCTGTAGCTCCCATGTACCTGACTTTATCTTTCATCTTATGGCAATCATATATAAGCACCTGGGTAGCCAAACTGATGGCAGTGAAATTTTCAAACAAGACTCAAGCATAAGCCAGGAGTAGGGCTGGAACTGGGCCACGCAGTCATAGGATAGTGTTCTGGTATTCCTCTGAGAAAGACCTCAGGGTACCATGGAGTGCTGTGAGCATAAGATCTTGACCCAGAATTCGTTTTTTGTTTTGTTTTATTTAATAAAGCCATCCGTAGCCACTGCAGCTCTTAGGTGGGTCATCCTGTGGCTACAGGGTCAAATGGTTTGGACAGGTATTCCTCTTTTGTCCTTTGTTTCATGGATAAATAGATGAAAGGGTTTTGAAACATCTAGAAGTTCTAGGCTGGATGGAGGACAGAAATGTTTTTAGACTCTCAAATGCCCTTTTTCAATCTCAGTCCAGATTAGGGCCTCAGCACTTCCCACTTTATGCTGGTGTAGAAAGGCCTTCCTGTTGGTGTCCAGAGGCATCAGCATCCAGCTGTACCTAGGAACTCAAAAAAAAAAAAAAATAGCAATAGTAAAAGTTTTCTGAACATGCAAGGACCAAAATTATAGGAAAATCAAGCGTGTAATGACAGATTATCTGCACTGCGTGTCTTACTGCAGGCTTTGCTCAGTACAAGCACTTCCCATGGTGCTCAGTACAAGCACTTCCCATGGCGCTCAGTACAAGCACTTCCCATGGCGCTCAGTACAAGCACTTCCCATGGCTCGGATTACCCCAGTGAACTCTGCAGACCTCCTTGGCTCAGATTAGAAACTAGTGCTCATTACTTTTTAACTGCATGTAGAGGTCAAAGGACAACTCGCAGGAGTCAGTTCTTTCTCTACCAATGCGGGATCTAGGAATCAAACCCATGTATTCAGGCTTAACAGCAAAAACCTTTGCCCACCGGCCTATCCTGACTTTATAATGAACTTCAGTGTTTTCATTATACATATTAAGTTTTTTGCTCATATAGAAACAAGAAGGTTTGATTATGGAAAAAATGTTTTAAGTATTTTAGCACTTTTAAACCTCAAAGTATAAATATCAAACAATTATGACTTTATATTAGTTTGTGTTATTTGAACAAACACATCCATCTCATGACCGCGAAAATTTGCTTTAATCTCCAATAAATGGCATAATTTTATGTATATCAAACAGTTTTTCAAAAATATATTTTGTGGTGCCCAGGGCCTTATGCATTCTGGGCAAGCCACCTACTACCAAGGGCGCACACTTGTGTGTGTGTGTGTGTGTGTGTGTGTGTGTTTTGAACTGAGGGTCTCACTAAGTTTCCCAAGCTGGTTTCAGTTTACTGTGTAGTACAGACAGGCCCAGAATCTGTGATCCTCCTGCTTCAGCCTCCCAGGTAGCTGGGATTATAAACTGAGTCACTAGAACCAGCTTAAAATAATTCATCACTTAATATCAGTGAATGTTTAATTTCTATGCTTATTTCATATACCTATGTAGCCAGTATCATGTAAGGTTTTCTCAGGCACAGTAGATAAACAGTTTAAGAAGCCCTGACCTAGATGTGCTAGAGAGACAAGCATCCCCGAGTTAAGTGACATTATGACAGTTGCACACAACAACTTCGTTGTGTCATGTGGGTAGATGAACCAGGAGCTAAGGTGTGCTTGCATAGGAGAGATCAGTTGTTATGGCAACCACTCTACCAATAGGAGTGAGCATAAGGAGTTTGGAAGAAGCACACATGATGTTTCTCAGAGAGAAGCCCAGGTCACCTTAACAATAGCAATTATTGAAAAGGGAAAAAAAGAACAGAACATATTCTATGATCTTGTTTATATATAAATGATCGAATGTAAAGATTCACAACAAGACAAGGAATTAGCACAAGAAAATTAAAATCACACCTGTAATCCTGGCAGTAAGGAGATAGAGATAGGAGAATCAGAAGTTTGGAAGTGCAGGGCGGTGGTGGTGCACGCCTGTAATCCCAGCACTCTGGGAGGCAGAGGCAGGCGGATTTCTGAGTTCGAGGCCAGCCTGGTCTACAGAGTGAGTTCCAGGACAGCCAGGGCTATACAGAGAAACCCTGTCTCGAAAAAAAACAAATCCAAAAAAAAAAAAGAAGTTTGAAAGCTTAAAGTTCTCAGCTATTCAATAAGTTTGAGATCAACCCTGGTCACGTGAGACCATGTCTCAGGGGAAAAAAGTAATTATAAAAATACCATTCTGTGTTAATATAAATAACATTTTAATGACAAAGTACATGTCCAAAAAACATAAATAATTACAAACTCTTAAGTCATGTTTAGTAAAATGTTGGTAGATTCTCACATCTGCTGATACACTCAACTCATCAGTAGAAAATATACCCAAAGGGTACGCCACCATGCCACAAGGACACGTGCTCCACTATGCTCATAGCAGCCTTATTTGTAATAGCCAGAAGCTGGAAACAACCTAGATGTTCTTTAACTGAAGAATGGATACAGAAAATGTGGTTCATTTACACAGTGGAATACTATTCAGCCATTAAAAACGAGGACACTATGAATTTTGCAGGCAAATGGAAGGAACTAGAAAATACTGTGCTGAGTGAGGTAACTCAGATCCAAAAGGACATGCATGGTGTGTACTCACTGATAAGTGAGTAATAGCCAAAAGTTCAAAATACCCATGATACAACTCATAGATTGTAGGAAGCTTAACAAGAAGGAAGGCCCAAGTGTGGATACCTGAAACCCACTTAGAAGGGGAACAAAATAATCGTGGGAGGCAGAGAAAGGGAGGAAACTGGGTGGGGGGACAGAGGGCAAAAGGAAGGGCAGGATCAGGATGGGGAGAGTCAGGAGGGATGCCCAGAGGGCCAGGAGAATGAGTTAAACATGCAGCAGTGGGGGTTAAGGGGCAGGGGGAACTCCTAGAAAGTCCCAGAGACTTTCTAGGAAGGGAGAGGCTACCAGGACTCAATGTCGATGACACTAGCCAAAACTCACAACAGTAGGGCGATGGAACTTGAAGAGACCACCTCCAGTAGACATGGCCCCCAGTTGAGGCAGGAGGGCACCTGCCCATTTTCAAATCTTTTAACCCAGAATTATTCCTAAAGAAAATGCAAGAACAAAAATGGAACAGAGACTGAAAGGCCACCCAGTGACTGGCCCAATGCACGCACACCAAATCCTGACACTATTACTGAGGCCATATTGTGCTTGCAGACAGGAGCCTGGCAGGACTGTCCTCTGAGAGGTTCTACCAGCAGCTGACTGAGACAATGCAGAGACTTACGGCCAACATTGGATTGAGGTCAGGGACCAATATGGAAGAGTTAGAGGAAGGACTGAAGGAGCTGAAGGGGATGGCAACGCCATAGGAAGAACATCCGTGTCAACTAACCTGAACCCCTCAGAGCTCCCAAAGACTCAGCCAAAAACAAAGGAGCATTCATGGGCTGGTGCGTGGCCCTGGGCACGTGTGTAGCAGAGGACTGCCTTGTCTGGCCTCAGTGGGAAGAGATACTCTTAATCCTGTGGAAACTTCATGCCCCAGGGAAGAGGGCTGAGGTGGGGATGGATGGTTGGGTGTGGGAGCATCCTCTCAGAGGCAGGGGGACAGGAATGGAGTGAAGAACTTGGAGGAGAGGACAGGGAAGGGAACAACTTTTGGAATATAAATAAATAAAATAACTTAATCAAAAAAGAAGAAAGTCATGGCTAAAGATCATGAAGGAAATATGAACTCAAAGAAAATGGAAAATTTGGAAAAGAAGTATTTTATAATACTGTAGGTGGCTGCAGATTTTATAGTGGTGATATTGGTCTATTGCTTTTAAAGTTTTTTAGACAAGTATTCCCTATAGCCAAGGCTGGAACTTACCCTACAGACTGCACTGGCAGGGAACTTCTTTCTATTTATTTATTTAGTTAGTTAATTAGTTAGTTAGTTTTTGTTTTTCAAGACAGGGTTTCTCTGTGTAGCTCTGGCTGTCCTAGAACTCACTCTGTAGACCAGGCTAGCCTCGAACTCAGAAATCTGCCTCCCTCTGCCTCCCAAGTGCTGGGATTAAAGGCGTGTGCCACCACTGCCCCGCTGGCCTGGAACTTCTGACCCTCCTGCTTCAGGCTCCCAAATGCTGGAGTGTGGACACTGAACCCCCAAACCCAACTTAGATTACGAATGTTCTAATGAAGCACTCGGCTTCATGTAGTCTTTGGCTGTTCGTTTGTGGGGTGGCAGAGGGAAAGGTGCTCATGTGTGATAGTGCTTGGGAGCCCGAGGCGGCCGGAAGAGAGCATCAGATGTCCCAGAGTTGGAGTTCCAGATGGTTGTGAGCCACCATGGAGGTGCTAGGGATAGAACGACAGTCTTCTGCAAGAACAGCCAGTGCTCTTAAATCACTGAACCATCTCTGCAGCCCTGGCTACCTGGGTGTGGAACCCTATGGTTCCACTCGGTTGGCAAACCCCAGGAATCTGCCTGTCTCTGACTGTACAGGACTATGGTTGCAGCGTGCGCTACCACGTCCAGCTTTGGGTCTCGTGGTTGCACATTCTCGGCCTCACCACTGGGACATGTGAATGCCGCTCGGGCAGAAGAAAGAGGAGGGCACTAGACGACATTACATCCTCTACTCTCCGCCATCGGGCTAAGATGAGAAGCCCAGCCCAGGTGAAAAATGACACAGGATAGGGCTGAAGCGGCGGGGTTTCCAAAATTCCCAGATGTCCAAGTCGCCACTGGGCACTGCGTGGAGTCAGGATGAGCTTGGGGCCCCGGTGGGGGGCACTTCAACTTAGCTCGGAGGGTGACTGTCTGGGAGCACGGAAGAGCCTTCTGTGGGAGACTTAGGCTGCACGGCTCTGTGTCACGAAGGCTTCCTTTCCCCTAACTGTGGTTTCTGCTGAGAGAGACAGTCTTTGCTTGTCCAATCTGATTATTCATGGTTCATTGTGGAAAACGGGTGCAGGGTGGACCAGAGGGTAAACACCCTCTGTGGGAAGGAATTTCCAGGAAGGGAAGCTTATCGGCTAAACCCTTGTGCCGGCCCACGTAGACACCCTATTGGCATGGAGGACTCTGCTAGTGTTCCCATTCTTCAGGTGGGTCTTGTGGTTAGGCGTTTCAGGACAGGAACCTGGTCAAGAGTAGATGAAACTTTTGCCGATCGTCCTCAGATGTGAGAAGCACTGGAGTTTCTGAATCCGCTCAACCTTCCCAGTTTTTGTCTGGTGACGCGATTCCGCTTGCCACACAGGCTCTAGAGATGAAACTTGGGTTCTTGGTCTTACAAGGCTTTGCTCACTGAGCCATCTCCTCCGCCCCAGACAGCTTCATCCTGGGAGCTCCTGGGGTGAGGAGAACCCACCGCTCAGAATTTCACCCAGTGTCCACCTCTAGGCACGGGAGGTTCCTGAGAACTCAGTCGCTCAGTATCAGGGGAGCTGTACTTTGGTGGATTCCAGGGTGAGTGCTGCGGGAGTCAACACAGGTTCTTGATGAGAATGGGGGAAAATCAAACATGGCTTCCAAGTTCAAGTGTCCTCGTTTAAGCCCATTTAAGCAAAAAGTTACACCAGGGCCCAGAACCCAATAGAGGACTCCCAGTCAGACACAGAGGAAGGACTCTACCTTCATTCTTTTCTAAAGAAATTGAAAGTACAGATTACTATCTACCTCTGAGAGGGAGGAAAGGAAAGAGACAATTAGCAGCCGTGGGAAGTGTGCCCACAGGTACACATGGGAGAAGAAACTTAATGATTAGAATTCAATATTCTCCACTTGAGCAACACCAACCAAGCACAGCCTGCACCTTTCTCAAATTAGCCCCAAAACAAATGCTGCTATATAGTGAAATCACTTGATTTGCTCTAATTGTGCTAGAAATATCTGAGACTGGTGTGGTTATCGATGATCTTTTTATGTATGTATGTATGTATGTATGTATGTATGTATGTGTGTATGTGTGTGTATATATGTATGTATGTATATACGTATTTTACTTATTCACTTTACATCTCATTCATTGCCCCCCACAGGTCACCCCCAGTCACAATCCTTCCCCCATGTCGCTCTCCTCCTCTGAGCAGGCCAAGGGCCCCCTAAGTATACTCCTACCCTTGGGCCTGTGGGGTTAGGCACTTCCTCTCCCACTGAGGCCAGACAAGACAGCCAAGCTAGAACATACCCCATGTACAGACAACAGCTTCTGGGATAGCCCCCCCCACTCCAGTTGCTCAGGACCCACATGAAGACCAAGCTGCACCTGGGCTACATATGTGTGGGGAGGCCTAGGTCCAGCCCGCGGATGTTCTTTGCTTGGTGGTTCAGACTCTGAGGGCCACAAGGGTCCAGGTTAGTTGACTCCGTTGGTCTCCCTGTGGAGTTCCTATCGCCTTCGAGGCCTGCAGTCCTTCCTGCTATTCCTCCATAGAGTCTCCAGGCTTCATCCACTGTTTGACTGTGGGAGACTGCATCTGTCTGAGTCCGTTGGTGGGCTGGGCCTCTCAGAGGACAGCCAAGCTCGACTCCCTGTCTGTAAGAATAACAGAGTACTGTTAAAAATGTCAGGGATTGGTGCCTGCCCATGGAACTGGTGTCAAGTTGAGCCCATTATTGGTTGGCCATTTCCTCAGTCTCTTCTCCATCCCCAATCCCTGCATTTCTTGTTGACAGGGTAAGTCTGGGTTGAAGGTTTTGTGGGTTGGTTGGTATTCCTATCACCTGCTGGGGTTCCCACTTGCCCACAGGAGGAAGCTTATCCAGACTCTGTCTTCCAGTGCTAGGACTCACAGCTAAGAGCACCATCATTGCTTCTTGGGAGCCTCCCTTTTCCCAGGCCTCTTCCTCTTCCTGGAGATGCCCCCTGCTCCGCCTACTGCCGTCAGCTGCAGATTTCTATTCATTCCCATGGTCCTTCAGCCGTCTCCCATGCCCCTCCCCACACCTGACGCTGAACCCTCCACACCCTCCCCTCCCACCAGCCACTCCCACACACTTCCCTGACCATTCCATCCTCCCTCCAGGTGCGACTCAGCATCCTTGCTTGTGCCCTCCTTCCTGTCCAGCCTCCTTGGGTCTGTGGAATATATCATGGGCATCATTTATTTTATGGCTAATATCCACTTATCAGTGAGTGCATACCATGCACGTCCTTTTGGGACTGGGTTACCTCACTCGGGATGATATTCTCTAGTTCCATTCGTTTGCCTGCAGAATTCATGATGTCTTTGTTTTTTTATAGATGAATAGTACTCCATTATGTGTGCTGCATTCTCTTTATAAATTCTTCAGCTGAGGGACAGCTGGATTGTTTCCAATTCCTGGCTACCATGAATAAGGTTGCTATGAACATAGTTGAGTGACTGGCAGACTGAAAAGCTCCTTCTGTAAGGCAAAGGACATTGTCAATAAGACAAAATGGCAGCCTATGGATTGGGAAAGGATCTTTACCAACCCTACATCTGACAGAAGACCAGTACCCAAAGTTTATGAACAACTTAAGAAAGTAGACACCATCAACCCAAAGAATCCAATTTTAAAACGGGACATAGAGCAAACAGAGAATCTCAACAGACGGAATCTTGAGGGGCGGGGAAGCGCTCAAAGCCTGCTGAGGTGGAATGCCCGGGGATTGTGAGCTGCCATGTTGGAGTCAGGAGTGGAACGGATCCTCTGGGAGAGCCGCCAGTGCTCGAGCCCTCTTTTCAGTCTTCCCAATTTGCTCTTTACTAAAGAGTTTTGTAAGGGACTAGAGAGGCGGCTCAGCGGTTAAGAGCACTGACTGTTCTTCCAGAGATCCTGAGTTCAATTCCCAGCAGCCACATGGTGGCTCACAACCGTCAATAATGGGATCCAATGTCCTCTTCTGGAGTGTCTGAAGATTGCAACAGTGCACTCACATATATAGAATAAATAAATCTTTAAAAAAGCAAAAACAAAAAACAAAAAAAGAGTTTTGTAAGAAGTCCATGGCCAAAGAATCTTGGGGAGAAAGCCACCTCCTCCCGCCATACTGCCTTTCCTGAGTGGACACTGCCACATGTGAATTTCCACAGAGACGGGGAATATTTGTTTGACAGTTCCAGGGAGCACCCAAAGCATCAAGTCAGAGGACTTAAGTTTCTTTGTCCATTCAGTACCATAGACGCAGGGCCCAGGGCCAAAGACACACACACACACACCCCGCCTAAAAAAAAAGAAAATGGTTTCCACAAAGACATATAAGATAAATAAAGGCATGAAAATTGATTAGCTTTAAACTAAAAATAAGGAGTCAATAAATGTCCTACCAAATATCATAGGCTAGGCCCTTCACCAAATTTAATATTCATATATATTTTCGCATAAAAAAAGCTCAGATTTTTATTCTCACTTTTCAGGCAATTGCAAGTAAACATACTTATGAAGAAAGGCAGAACAAACTTTTTAAAAAAAATTCAGCTAGATTGTCTCAAAGGCAGAATTATAAAAACACATCAAATATTTTATGAGGGGGGGAACTACACTTGCCTAATGTGGAATGTCAGGATTTAAAAAGAAAATAGCTGAGAGGGTGTGAGATGGGAAGAGAAATTAGGGTGGACCCAGTCGGTGAAAGCCTTGCTGACTAAAACTATAAGCTGTGCTCTTGCCGCCCACACGCAGCAAGGCTGCCAGACAAAGATGCTGGCTGTTTTGACGTTAGGACGTGCTGCCAGGGTCTATGAGTCTGTAGGGCTGCGTGCATAGCCACTGTGCTGACTGGAACAGGTGTGCCCCATAGAGTCCCGTGTTTGAACGTTTGGCTCATGGAGAGTAGCACTATTAGGAGGTGTAGCCTTGTTCAAGTGGGTGTGGCTTTGTTCGAGTGGGTGTGGCCGTGTTCGAGTGGGTGTGGCCTTGTTCGAGTGGGTGTGGCCTTGTCTCCTATGCTTAAACTCCACCCAGTGTGGAATCCAGTCCCCATCTGCTGCCTGAGGATCCGGATGTAGATCTCCCAGCCCCTTCCCCAGCATCAAGTTGGCCAGCACACTGCCATGTTTTCCACCAGGACAGCAATGAACCGAACCTCTGAAACTGTAAGACCAATGTTGTCCTTTATAAGAATTGCCATGGTCATGGTGTCTCTTCACAGCACTAAAGTCCTAACCAAGACAGCCATCCTGGGATAATAGTTTCCTTTCTGTTACTGTCATAAACATACCCCCACAAAGAGCAAAACCAGTTGTGGCTGTCAACCAGAAAAGATTGCTAGGACATAAGTTTAAGCCAATAGAAAGTCTTTTATCAGCCAGCGGCAACTACATTGTATGTTTTGGATCCCGTGTCCCACCAGACCTTTCTCAGGGTGAGCTTTTAAGCACATACACACACACATGCACACACATGCACCAAAAACAAACAAACAAACAAACAAACAAAACATGTCCTGGGCTGACATACTTCAGTTTACAAGAACAGGTAGCCAGAAGCAGAACAACAGAAGCTAAAAAGCAAGGTTATTAAACTTAGAGCCGCCCCCAGAACTACAGAGTTTGGTGGATTGGGACTTTGTTTTTATTTTGGCAAGTGGTGCTGCGTGCTGAGTTTTAAGGTCTGAATGGTGCCTCCACCATGGGGTCAGTTGTGCTAAGATCTGGGGGCTGTTACACTCCCCAGGTTACATTCCCAGTGGTCTTAGCGAATGACTCAAGTCATGACTCATCCTTTACACAACGGGTCAAATCGTTTAAGATCCGGGGCCCCACCGTTAATCAATCAGAATGAGAATCAAAGGCCCAGCCAGGGCCGACAGCAGAGCAGCCAGGGAACCGAGAGCAGGGACTGGCTGGCATCAGTTGTCTGATTTATGTCTTTCTCTCTTTCTCTCTTTGAGGTTTTGCCCAACCATGGCAAGATTTTTCTAATTATTCTTGATCAATTAATATAGAAACACCAGAGGGTTTTCCAAAGCCTCAGCCCCACCCCCCCTTCTCATGAGAAGTAAATTTCTCTCTGATTTTGTTGGACCATTTCTGTAAGGGAATTTAACTGTTGTTTTAATTCAAAAAAATAGAAATGTTTAATACCTCTTGGTCCTGAGCAACCTGCCTACTGAGTATTTAACATATTTATCTCTCATGATGAAGACTAGGATGTCTAAGGCTGTTGCCAGCTCCAAGCTCACTCTCTGTCTCTCTCTCTGTCTCTCTCTGTCTCTCTCTGTCTCTCTCTCTCTCTCTGTGTCTCTCTCTTTCTGTCTCTCTCTCTCTGTCTCTCTCTCTCTCTCTCTCTCTCTCTCTCTCACACACACACACACACACACACACACACATACACACACACACACACACACACACACACACACACGTTCCAGAGTCCATCTTATATAGGTATACCTGAGACAGAAGCACAAAAGGAGTTTCTCAGTTTGGAAGGCACTAGTCGGGCAGTTTGTAGTTACTCTGCTAATATCTGCCCATCAAGTAGTTTCAGAGGCCCAGGACTACTGCTATTGCTCCAATGAGTTAACCTGTAAGACACAATAGTGGGCAAGAGAATAGGGGAAGTTCCTAGGCAAAAGGTTTTGGATATTACACACTTTTGAAACTCTTATTAATTCAGCCTGTCCCCCAGCCCCCAGTTACAATAAGGTTTGTCTGTCAATGGCTAACAGTCCGGTTAGTTCTTATCCCTGTGTAATAGGGGGATTCAGATCTAAGCACATTGAGCAGTCCTGGCTGGTTTCTGGCTAGGGATGATTAACTAAGTGGTGGACCATGTCAGGAATGAAAACTAGGGATGGGGACTCCTCTGCTTCCTGGATGGTGGAAGGCAGGACTCTGGCCCTGGGTGTGTTAGGTGTCTAGGAGGGGAGAATTGGTCAGGGCCTTGGCAGGAGTAGGAGATCTTTGTTAGGACCTAAAGGTCTGAGACCTTAAGAGATGGTTTAAATCTACCCGAAGGATTCCCTTGCTGTGACATAAAGCCTGATTCCCCTGTTTTTCCCTGTTTCGCTAGAATCTATCTTAAGGAATTTTCCAGGATGCCTCAGTTTTTACAACCCCAATTTTTACAATGGAAACTCCCTTGTTTCTGGCAACCTGAGGGCCACTGATACACTAGCAATGCAGTTTGGTAGAGTCGGGTCAGCAAGCAGTGACATGATCTAGCAGAGACAGCCAGGCTTCTGCCTCAGCTCAGCAGCAGGAGGGACCTGGAGGGACACCAAGAGAAGTTCTCCGCTGTGCCTCTCTCAGGGAAGTGATGATCGGCGAAGCCTCGAGACCCACAAGCGTTGCACGGCTAGCTGTACCAGCCAGCCAAGCTCTGTCTCTGTCTCTGTCTCTCTGTGGAGTCCTCTTTATACCCTCCAGACATCACGTGTGCTGCGCGGGCCTTGCCCTAGCACAGCTCTCGCCTCTGCACATGCATCCAATCAACCCAAGACCACAGAAGCGGCAAGAAACTGCTGCACACCACCAGAAGTTTTTGTTGCATTTCTCTCTATGGAATCCCAAAAAATTCAGCTCAACTATGCAGTGTAAGGCAGACCAATTCACGAGAGTCCTTAGCAAGGAATCCTTCATCACGTGACCTTTCATGTGCTTGCTTGAGCAGAACATCCACTCTCCTGTGTCTGCTTCAGCAAAATGTTCCTTCAATGAGTTTGCCCCAGCAAAACACCATCCAACTGACTCCCAAAGAACCCTTAAGTTTCCACTTCAAATATGTTGATGATACAAGAGATCATTATCAGCCCAGTACTCCCAAGAGCATGTTCTCAGCACAAAGGAAATTTGTGTACCTTAGAGGGACAGAGAACAAGGACTAAGAAACAAAGATAAGCCGGGCAGTGGTGGCACACGCCTGTAATCCCAGTACTCTGGGAGGCAGAGGCAGGCGAATTTCTGAGTTCAAGGCCAGCCTGGTCTACAGAGTGAGCTCCAGGACAGCCAGGGCTACACAGAGAAACCCTGTCTCAAAAAAATCAAATCCAAAAAAAAAAAAAAAGAAAGAAAGAAAGAAAGAAACAAAGACAAGTCAGGCGGTGGTTGCACATGCCTGTAATCCCAGCATTCTGGGAGGGAGAGGCAGGTGGATTTCTGAGTTTGAGGCCAGCCTGGTCTACAGGGTGAGTTTCAGGACAGCCAGGGCTATACAGAGAAACCCTGTCACGAAAAATAAAAACAAACAAACAAACAAATCCAAAAAACCAAAAAAAAAAAGAAGAAAGAAAGAAAGAAAGAAAGAAAGAAAGAAAGAAAGAAAGAAAGAAAGGAAGGAAGGAAGGAAGGAAGGAAGGAAGGAAGGAAGGAAGGAAGGAAGGAAGGAAGGAAGGAAGGAAGAAAGGAAGGAAGGAAGGAAGGAAGGAAGACAAGAGACAGAGGACTAGGGAGAAGGGGAAAGGAGAGGGTGGGTGGGATATTTGTCCTGAAGGGACAAAGGACTGCCTCTGGATAGAGAGGAGACAGATGTGTCACATAGGAAAATGGTGGGGTTTAGAGACAGAATGAGAGTGTAGGGATGAGGTCTTTCGTCTTACTTGGCCTGTGAACTGAGAGAGCCAAAGGAGGCTCTTTGATTGCTGGGCTTCAGTACAGTGATAGCTGGACCTTGGTAGTCAGCCTCAGGAGGAGGAGGAAGTGGGCGGATACCGGGATAGATTTTCATGGCTAGCTTTAGGGATGTAATCCACCAGCTTTTAGCAAGACAGAGGGAGTTGGGGAGAAGGGCGAGGCCTGCCTGGGCCATGCCAACCATGCCCGAGCTGGGCAGAGTCCCTCCAGGTAAAAACACCAGGCAGCTGGGTCACAGGTGCTCTTCGCTCTCTCTCTCTCTCTCTCTCTCTCTCTCTCTCTCTCTCTCTCTCTCTCTCTCTCTCTCTCCTGATGCCATCTGATGACAATTTTGGCCTTTGGACTGGTGGAAGTTGGGGGTCTTCTTACATTCTAAACTGAGATTCATGTAAAAGTCAGGAAGGTATTGTCGCAAGCACAGAAGTAGACAATGAGTGATGTTTTTAGCCAGGGCTCTGGCTCTACAGCCGTGGAAGTTCTTAACAGTCACTCAGCTCTGTAGACTCTGTACACGGTGTGTACCCCACCCCCTTCCCCAGGCCCTGGAGCCTCACATCTGAGAAACTACTCGGCTGAGCTGAACACCGAGAGGACTGGGCAAAACACTGGGATGTCCCAGAAGCGAGGACACATAGATAGCCCTAAAGGAGAAGCCCACCGCATCGCAGAGCTGAGCGCACCCTGGCCCAGGCTGCCGACACACTACGGGAGGGGTCAGTTACAGGCGTGACAGTGGATTCAGCCACTGTCAAACATCAACCAGGTGATCCAAGAAGTGAGATGTGAGCCCATGGGTAAGTCTCTCCACACACAGTCGAGCGCACCACTATGTGCTGCCCTGTTGGCCTTCCGTGTGAACAACAGTGGTGCCCCTTTGGTAGGCTTTTTCTCTCCCGTCTCAGGGACACGGATACAGGCCAGATTAGAACAGATTAAAAGTAGATGAAAGCAGGTTTACTAGTCGCTGCTCCTTTGAGGCTTCATCAGTCCCAAAGAACGGGGTGAGGAAGTCACACAACCTGGCTAGGGTGGTGGAGTTTTATAGACTATAGGCAAAGGGTGATGACGTGTAAGCCATAAACTAGGTTGTTTGTGCTCAAGTATGGTCAAGAGCAGAGCACTTAGGCAGGGACTTGAGTAGCTGGCGGCATCAGAGGGGGACATTGCCAGAGCTGCCAAGAACGAGCACTGGGCTCTTGGCACCTTTCCTTTGTTCAGGGGTTTCCCAGTGCCAGTAGGGCTGGGCACGGAAAGAGGGCAAACGGGTTTCCCAGCTTGTGCAGGGGTGAGTACGGGTTCCAGCCAAGCACCCCTCACTTCTGCCTTCCGTGACTTAGCAGTGTGTTCTGTACGTGTGTGTGTGTGTGTGTGAGTGTGAGTGTGAGAGAGACCTTGGAACTCTGGAAGGAGGAGAATCTGGCAAATACTACTGAAGCAGCTCAGCAGACACAACGCCAGATCCGCCGTGGTTAAGGAGGGATAAGGAGTACCTGGGGAACGCAATTAATTTTCAACGCGGTGGTCAAGGAAACATTTACTACTAAGGTGACATTTTAGCCAGGCGTGGTAGCCCACAGCTGGAACCCCGACTCGGGGAGGCAGTAGCCAGATGATCGAAAGTTCAAGGTCATACTTGGCTACACAGTGAGCACCAAGCCAAGAACTGCATGAAATGGAGCCTTGTCTTACCTGGTGGCTGCCCCTGCCAGTGCCACACAAGCAGCCCCAGTTTACCTCAGTGGTGACAGCTCAGGCCTCAGTTGTGGCTGAATCCAGTTGACAGTTTCTCTGGGGCTTGCCAAAGCCCCTGCAGAGATGCTAGCATCACCTCCACCTCCCCCACCTCTTAAAATTCGCTCTAGTACTGCTTCTTTTAGTTGCTTCCTCTTCTATAACTTCCACTTAATTAGAAAATTATTTTTTATTAAACCCTATTCTTGTAAACATTAACAACAAAAAAGAGTTTTGAATATTGGAAGAGAAGTTAGGGTGCAAACCCTGGAGACTTGACAGCCAGAGAGTTGTGAATAGCAGGAAGAGTGCATGATGGCTCTGCAGAGAGCATACTCAAAGAATCGTAAAGATGGTGGGTTGCTGTAGAGTTTGAACAAGATGGCAGCAGGAGGGGCTGAGCGTATGGGTGAGGAGAGGACGTGACCAATGGGGTTGGCTTCTACTCAAGGGCATAAGCGCCCGCTGATCAATCTTGAACAGGGAGCAGCAAACAAGTTTCACCAGGACGCTTCTGGATGCTGTACTGGACACTACACGGAAAGACCCACAAATGGAGATAATTCAGTTATTGTAAAAATCTCCAGGAGAGCTGGTTCACACCAACAGAGTAGCCATGACAGCGGGCAAAGAGCATCGTGGGAATATATGTTTTGAGATTTATTTATTTTATTTTATGTAAATGAGCACACTGTAGCTGTCCTCAGACACACCAGAAGAGGGCATTGGATCCAATTACAGATGATCGTGAGCCACCATGTGGTTGCTGGGAATTGAACTCAGGACCCCTGGAAGAGCAGTTGGTGCTCTTAACCGCTGAGCACTCTCTCCAGCCCCCTGGGAACATTTTATCAGTGGATTCAATGGAGCTTGGACAGGGCATAAGATAGAGCAAAACAGAAATCAAAGGACTGATTTCGGATCATTGAATTATAGGTTAAAATTTGAAAAATCCTGAAGGACACATGGTTTGGGTGGGATGGAAGGAAAGAGGGATTCAATCTAAACAGAGTAAGGTTACGTTATTATGTCAATGCTGCGGTGGTTCGTTGTCACTGTAAATGTAATTTGAAATCACCTAGGAGACACATCTTTGGGCATGTGGGACTCTGTGGGGCTGTGTTCACAGAGGACTGAGTAGGGAAGACGCACCCTGAGTGTAGGTGGAATCTCACTGGCTGTAATCCCAGACTAAATAAAATGGGAATGAAAAAGAAAGCGTGCGGTTCTCTGTGTCTTGATTGTAGACGTGATGTATGGACGCCTACGCTGCCATGCTTCCTCTCTCTCCCACGACCGACTATGCCTTCAAAGCATGAGACAGAGGAAACCTTTGCTTTATTAAGGTGATTTTGTCAATGGTGTGGCAGACTCCCTTAACTACAGAGACTCTATCTTGTAAACGGTCTCCATTCTCTTCTAAGCTAAACTCCCAGCAACTTCTGACTCAAATGTCCCAGGTGCTCCAAATCACAATGTCACACTCTGTGCTTCAGTGGTTAGCACCCAGCTGGAACAGAGACCACAGGTACAAAAGAGCTCTGATTGGCTGGCCTCAGTCAGGTCAAACTTTCAAGGACGCCGCCTGAGAGACACGTGATACATAGGAAGCCATTTAAAAGACCTGGTGTGAAACACCCAATGTATGTATGAACCTGATTGGATGTCCCCACCCCACCTAATCTGCGTTTTGGTTTGTTTTGTTTTTCCTAAAAAGCTATTCTGTTTTGTCCTCACATGACAGGGCTTGGATGCCAAACCCAGCTGTCTCCCTGATATATATATCAGCTTTTGAATAAAGATACTTTCTGCTGGATAGAACTTGGTTTTTGTAATGGATTATTCCAAAATTCTTGGACCCTAACAGAGGTTTGTCACGGTAATAAGAACGTAGCTAACAACGCATCATAGAAGCCGTGAGGGTACGTGCACACATTGCGTCTCTGAGGCCTCCTTGCACCGTTCCTCAGTCATCTTTAATACCACCATGCCACCTCTACAGCTCTCATCTCTTGGCTTAAACCACCTCCTCCAGGAAGGATGCCTGACTTCCATTCTGAGCCAAATGCCTTTACCCAGGCTGCCAACACATCTCTCAGTACTCAGCCCGTGAAGGTGTTTAACAATTCAGTTGATGAACTGTATCTGATTAAACTATATTTAATGATATCTTGCAGTCCTTTCTAGTATTGTGATACCCATGGCAGGTGAGGGTTTTTTCCTGATAATTGTGACATTAAAATATAATTATTCTGGGCTGGTGAGATGGCTCAGCGGTTAAGATCACCAACTGCTCTTCCAAAGGTCCTGAGTTCAAATCCCAGCAACCACATGGTGGCTCAAAATTATCCGTAACAAGATCTGACAGCCTCTTCTGGAGTGTCTCAAGATAGCTACAGTATACTTACATATAATAAATAAATAAATCTTTGTAAAAAGATATAATTATGGTGAGTGGTGGTACTGCACACTCTAATCCCAGCACTTGAGAGGCAGAGACAGGTGCATCTCTATGAGTTTCAAGCCTGCCTGGTCTACAGAGTGAGTTCTAGGACAGCCAAGGCTATACAGAGAAACCCTGCCACCAAAAAAAAAAAAGATATAAGTTATATACTATATAATTCACTCTAAATGTGTAATGTACAATAACTCAATATACTCACAAATTTGTAGCCATAGCCCAGATACATTTCAGAATTTTCATTACCCACACATGGCAGCTGCAGATAGTATTTTATGATGTTTAGATTATTTGTAAGATAATATTTTATGTATTTATTTGGAATGTATGTATAAAGAGCAGAGGTACACTTGTGCCATAGCATGAATGTGGGGCAGGGGGGCAGAAGAAAACTTGTAATGTGAGTTTTCTCCTTCTATCAAGTGTGCCCAGAGAACCGAACTCAGAACTGAACTCTTTTGCTGACACCTTCCTTCCTTCTTTTTTTCTTTTTATTATTATTATTATTTATTGAAAAGAGAAGTAAGAACACTTTATGATAAAATTAAAGATTTACATGAAAAATATTTCCGATAAACACGTTAAAACTAACAATTTTCATGGAAAACTAAAGAGTAAAATGGTAGACATGTAAAACATTGCTTACTTAGTTGAAATATGGGATAGAAACATTTTATGATAGAATTTAAGATTTACATGGAAAATATTTCTGATAAAATTGTAGAAAAATGTAGAAAAACATGTTAGAATTAAAAATTATCATGGAAAAATTTATATAGATACAATAATGGTAGGCATAAAAGTATTCCTAAGTTGATTGAAAGTGGAATTATAAACATTTTCTCATATCCTTGAAGATTATGGAAACATTGGAAGATTATGGAAATATGGAAATACATGGAAAATATTTCTGATAAAATTGAAGAAATATATAGAAGAACATGTTAAAATTAAAGATTATCATGGAAATTATATAGATAAAATGATAGGCATAAAGATAATTCTAAATTGATTGAAGGTGGAATTATAAATATTTTCAGAAAACATTGAAGATGCTTTACATGGAATATTTGCATGGAAAATATTTCTGGTAAAATTCAAGAAATAAATAGGCAAACATGTTAAAATTGACTATTTCATGGAAAATTTTACATATAAAATGGTAGATAGAAAAACTCTTTCTAAGTTAATTAAAGGTAGAATTAGAAACATTTGTGATAAAGTCAAAGATTTATATTGAAAACATTTCTGATAAAATAGAGGAAGTATATTGAAAAACATATTAATATTGAAGATAATCATGAAAAATAATGCAGATAAAATAGTAGACATAAAAAACATTACTACATTAATTAAAAAGGTAATTACAAACATTTTTGATAAAAATTGAAGATTAACATGAAAAATATTTCATTAGTCTATGTCTTTTTATTGGGAAGTTGAGTCCCTTGTTGTTAAGAGATATTAAGAAATAGTGATTGTTGCTTCCTGTTATTTTTGATGTTACTTTTATGGTTGTGTGAGTATCTTCTTTTGGGTTTGTTGGAAGAAGATTATTTTCTTGCTTTTTCTAGGGTGTAGTTTCCCTGCTTTTGTTAGCATTTTCCATCTATTATCCTTTGTAAGGCTGGATTTGTGGACAGCTATTGTGTAAATTTGGTTTTATCATGGGATATCTTGGTTTCTCCATCTATGATAATTGAGAGTTTTGCTGGGTATAGTAGCCTGGGCTGGCATTTGTGTTCTCTTAGGGTCGGTATGAGGTCTGCCCAGGATCTTCTAGCTTTCATCATCTCTGGTGAGAAGTCTGGTGTAATTCTGATAGGTCTGCCTTTATAAGTTACTTGCCCTTTTTTCCTTACTGCTTTTAATATTCTTTCTTTGTTTAGTGAATTTGGTGCTTTGATTATTGTGTGCCGGGAGGACTTTCTGTTCTGGTCCAGTCTGTTTGGAGTTCTGAAGGCTTCTTGTATGTTCACGGGCATCTCTTTCTCTAGGTTAGGGAAGTTTTCTTCTACAATTTTGTTGAAGATATTTACTGGACCTTTAAGATATAAATCCTCGCTCTCATCTATATCTATAATCCTTAGGTTTGGTCTTCTTATTGTGTCCTGGAGTTCCTGGATGTTTTGGGTTACCAGCTTTCTGCATTTTGCATTTTCTTTGACTGTTGAGTCAATGTTTTCTATGGTATCTTCAGCACCTGAGGTTCTTTCTTCTATCTCTTGTATTCTGTTGTTGATGCTTGCATCTATGACTCCTGAATTCTTTCCAAGGTTTTCTATCTCCAGAGATGTCTCGCTTTGTGATTTCTTTATTATTTCTACTTCCACTTTTAGATCCTGGATAGTTTTGTTCAGTTCCTTCACTTGATTGTTTTTGTTTTCCTGTAATTCTTTAAGGAATATTTTTGTGTTTCTTCTTTAAGGGCTTCTGCCTGTTGATCCATGATCTCCTGTATTTCTTTAAGGGATTTTTGTGTTTCCTCTTTAAGGGCTTTTACCTGTTGACCAATGTTCTCCTGTATATCTTGGGTTTTGTTGTTGTTGTTGTTGTTTGTTTGTTTGGGGTTTTTTTGTTTTGTTTTGTTTTGTTTTTTTGGATTTGGTTTTTTCAAGACAGGGTTTCTCTGTATAACCCTGGCTGTCCTGGAACTCACTCTGTAGACCAGGCTGGCCTCCAACTCAGAAATCGGCCTGCCTCTGCCTCCCAGAGTGCTGGGATTACAGGTGAATGCCACCACCGCCACCAGGCTCTCCTGTATTTCTTTAAGGGAGTTATTTCAGTCTTTCTTGAAGCCCTCTATCGGCATCATGAGATACTATTTTAAATCCAACTCTTGCTTTTCTGGTGTGTTAGGATATCTGGGACTTGCTGTGGTGGAAAAACTGGGTTCTGATGTTGCCATGTGGCCTTGGTTTCAGTTGGAAGGGTTCTTGTGCTTGCCTTTTGCCATCTGGTGCTAGTTGGTATTCTCATCTCTGGCTGGAGTTTGTTCCTCCTGTGGGCCTGTAAGCCTGTGTCCTCTGAGCTCAAGAGTGAAAGCACTGCTGGGAGATCTCTCTCTGGTGCACAGAAGACTGTGTAGTTTCCTGGCTCCCTGGTGCAAATGGCAGCGGAAAACTTCCATCCCAGCTGCTCCACTGATCTTAGGCCCTGTGTGCTCCTAGCTGGTCCCCTCCAGAGAGAAGGTGGAGATCTCACCTCTGTGCTCAGAAGTGAAAGCGCTGCTGGGAGATCACTCTCTCCTGGTGGGCTGTGCACAGAAGGCTGTGGAGTTTCCCAGCTCCCTAGTGCCTCCTTCCTTCCTTCCTTCTTTCTTTCCTTCTTTCTTTCTTATTCTTCCTCTTCCTCTTCTTCCTTCTCCTCCTCCTCTTCCTCCTCCTGTCTCATGTAACTTGAAGCTGGTCTCAAACTCCGTAACTGAGGATTACCTTGAATTTCTGAATTCTCCTGCCTGTGCCTCTTGAGTGCTGAGACTACAGGCTTGTACCTCTGTCCCTGGTTCGAGTGACACTTGGAATCAAACGCGGGGCTTTGCACATAGTAGGTCAACTACCAACTTGTCTATATCCCTCATCAATGTTAACTGCCAACTTGACAGAATGTAGAATTAATTGGAAGAGGAGCCTGCAAGCAAGCCTTTGGGGGTTATCTTGATTACACTAATTGAGGTGGGAAGACCTGCCCACTATGGGTGGCACCATCCCCTAGCTAGGATCCAGAACTATATAAATGGAGAAAGAGAACTGAGTGGCAGCATGCCTATCGATTTCTGTTTCCTGATTATGGGCAGGATACCACCAGCTACTTCATTGTCCTGCTGACTGAAGTCCCTACCATACTAGACTCTGTATATCCCTTTCTTTTGTCAGAGTGTCTTATCACAGCAACAGAAAGAGACTAAAATACCCTAGATGATTTTTTTTCTACATATTTTTGTTGATTCTTTGGAAATTTCACACCATGCACCCTGATCACTTCCCAGTCCTTCCATGTCCACCCCCACCCCTACTTTTTACCCTGTTCCCCGAAAAAAATTAAAAATAAAAACAAATTTTAAAAAAATAGAAAAAAAAACAGGTTTAATCTGCGGTGTCTGTACTAACTAGATCATGGTCAAATTCTCAGTGTCCTTGTCCCGTAAATAGAACTGAATTCTTCCATTCCCGAACCCCTGCCAGAAGCCATCAATTATAGAAAGCTAACTTCTGGATCCTTAATGCTTTTTTTTTTTTTTTAAGAATTCTCTTCCATAGCTTTCTGTTTAGGCTGTTACTTTTGGGGTGGGGATGGGTGAGGTTAGGGGTTGTCACAGAAGCCTTCCGTGTCTCTCTTTACCAACTGTGCATCTGCAGTCTTTCATATCATTGCAAAAGTAACCTCCGTGCTCCTTACAACCAGTGGGAACACGGAGGAGGAGCTTCCTTGGTGAGCTTCCACTGCCTATCTCTTGGATGACTTTTTAAAATAAGTTTTATTTATTTATTTATTTATTTATATTTAATGTATGTGAGTACACTGTAGCTGTCTTCAGACACACCAGAAGAGGGCATCGGATCCTCATTACAGATGGTTGTGAGCCACCATGTGCTTGCTGGAAATTGAACTCAGGACCTCTAGAAGAGCAGTCAGTGCTCTTAACCTCTGAGCCATCTCTCCATACTACCCAGGTCACTGCCTCAATTAAAGACCTTTTCTGTTAAGATACATGATACACACTTTCGGGTTTGCCTCCTAGGAATCTTCAAATTGCATCATCTATATCTCCAAATCTCTCTCCACACACACACACACATACCCCATGAACATCTGCTCTGCTCATCCCCGTCCTGAATCTGTCTCCTGGCCCCGGATACCAGGCAGACTTCACCCCTCTGTTATCATCTGGGTAAGCGTCTCCTGCCAGTGTCCAGAGCAGTGCCAAGCCAGTCTATGAAGGCTTCGTCCCTGACATTCCATAGCATTTCCGTTTGCCATTCGGTTGGATGTGCAGCTGGAAACTCATCTACCTCCTGACTAATGTACACACCTGGAAGTATAGACCTGTAATCCCAGTACTGGGGAAGCAGAGGCAAGAGGATCCCATCGAGAGCTCTGGATCGTTCTCGGACACGTAGAGAAGTCATTGCCAAAGACTATACTTTCAGGGATCATTTCTATAGTTTGTTACTAGAGAAGTTTCTCTGACTGTGTAGAGAAATCATTGCCAGCCTCTGTGAGTTTTGTGTAGTAGGTTTGCTCTAAGAAGAGGCAGGATGCAGGTGTGTTATTTTCTTCCCTATTCCCTTTGTGACCCTCCACATTGTGCTGAATTTCCACTCCACATCTCCCATTTTAAGACCCCCCTTTCTCTATTTCTCTTCAGTCCAGTCAGCCAACATCTATTGAGCACCTACTGTGTGTAAGTCACGATGGAAAGCACTGGTTTCCTGACTTCTCAATGGAGGGAATGTATTGTTAGGAATTACAGATAGCCGGGCTGTGGTGGTGCACACCTTTAATCCCAACACTTGGGAAGCAGAGGCAGGCGGATTTCTGAGTTCGAGACCAGCCTGGTCTACAGAGTGAGCTCCAGGACAGCCAGGGCTACACAGAGAAACCCTGTCTCGAAAAACAAAACAAAACAAAACAAAAAAAAAGGAATTAATTACAGGTAAATCTCCAAAACTGCACAGCTCTGAAGTCTGATAACAAATACCTTAGGTGAAGACTGGAAGGTTAACCAGCCTGTAAAAGCTTATCAGATACGTTTGCAGAGCGGGAGGCTTTGAGTGCATTGTGTCGACGCTAACATCCTGTTGCACAAGGAAAACAAACCCGGAGATGAGTGTAGCAAGCACACAAACCTTAGTCTTTCCCCCTCCTCCGCTAGCTGCAGAGTGACCAGATTTAACAATGGCTGCGGCTTTACATACCCTGTGGTGTCGCAGTTCTGAGCTGCCATCTAGTGGCTCCTACGTGACTGTTCTAACCAGTCTGTAAAGGGAAACTTGATTTCAGCTTGATGCCACAGCCCCTTTGCCCCCTACTGCTCCTTCTACACTCCCTGAAATCTAGGAGCAATGCAGCTCATATACAACAGAAGAAATAGGTGCTCCTTTCTGAAGCATCGCTAGATTTCCTGTAAGAATCGTGAAAACGGGTTATGATACTTCATATCTCTCAAGAAAACAAGATTTCCCAAGATTTCCAAAGCCAAGGCAGAGGTACACATACTTACAACTTCCCAATTACCATTGAATTTGCATTTTGAAGGCTCATTATTTCACAGTTAATTCCATGTGCAGTTATTGAGCAGCTAGCTGTGAGCCAACCTCATCATGAAATCATGTGACAAGTATGGTCATAGAGCAGTGTTTTCTAGAAATATCCAGGCTGAGGCTCAACCAGAAAGTCAAGAGGCGAGCGTGTTTCCAAAATGGCGGCAGCGATGGATGTGGATACCCCCAGCGGCACCAGCGGCGCCGGCAAAGAATCGCTTTGAAGTTAAAAAGTGGAATGCAGCCGGGAGATGGTGGTGGCGTATGCCTTTAATCTCAGCACTTGGGAGGCAGAGGCAGGCAGGTTTCTTAGTTTGAGGCCAACCTGGTCTACAGAGTGAGGATAGCTACACAGAGAAACCCTATCTCAAAACAAAAAACAAACAAAAAACAAAAAACAAACAAAGCCAAATGGAATGCAGTAGCCCTCTGGGCTTGGGATATTGTGGTTGATAACTGTGCCATCTGCAGGAACCACATTATGAATCTTTGTATCGAACGTCAGGCCAACCAGGCGTCAGCTACTTCCGAAGAGTGTCCGATTGCATGGAGTCTGTAACCTTCCTTTTCATTTCCACTACATCTCTCGATGGCTCAGAACGAGGCAGGTGTGACTGTTGGACAACAGAGAGTGGGAATAGAACCATGGTTCTCTTTCTTTTTTTTTTTTTTTTTTTTTTTTTTTGTCTTTGGAGTTTGGTGTTCCCGCAGCCATATTGTATTTTGGGTCAAAGCCTTTAACCACGAGGTGGTTGCTGTCTCGTGTATGTGGAAAGAGTGATCTGAAAGGAGCCTCTTCAGAGCCAGGAAGCCAGCCTCAAAAGTGCACTGTTCTTGACGACTTGCCCTGTGGCTTTATCGTCCCACAAGAAAGCAAGAAACCTGTGAAAGTCTGGAAGCGCCGGTCAGACTCTGCCTTCCCTCAGCAGTAGCAGCAGCAGGAATGAGGAAGGACGTGGCGGCCTTGAACCAGCGAGGTCTGCTCTGGGCTTTTGTCTCATGACGGGGGTCTAAGGACGAGTGAATGGCATCAAGTGGACACAGAAAGACTTTGCAAACTTTAAACACTGCATTCACTCATTGTGAATGACACGTGGCAATCTCTAGAACAAAACTTGACCAAAAAAAATCGTACTATGTAATCTCGGCTGGCAATAGAGTGATCTTAAAATCAACTTGAAAACTGATGTTTGAGTCGTTTGAGTATATGCCTGCAATCCCAAGTACTTGGGAATTAGGTAGAAGGTCTAGAAGACCTTGTTTCTAAAACAGAAATTCTAGTTTGGGTTCTAGGGGGCGCTGTGGCTCAGCTGTAAGGCCCTGTGTTCAATTGCTGGCATTAAATAAATAAATAAATAAATATTGGAACTAAATTAACTAGAGCTCGTTTCCTTGGACCATGCTGACCAGGGAAGGCGCAGTCAGCCGATGCTGATTTGGTGGCTGTATTCTGCTGAGACACCATTTCTGGTGCTGTGGTTTTCATGTATGTAGTTAACAGATCCTACAAAGGTCCTGTAGTCTTTTGGGGGAGTTTTCCTTTCAGCAGTGCCACTGCAGGTGAAAGCAATAGCCAGATAAAGCAGGTCTGAGACTCCAACTGTCTTCTGTTGTCAAACAGAAAAAGATTGCAAAAATGTGAAACAATGCTGTCATTATTCTTATTTTCAAGGTTAATTTTTAATAAAAATATTTATATGAAAAAATAAAATAAAAAATAAGAAAAAGAAAGAAAATCAACAGGCCAATGATGGGAGTAGGATAGATAGATCTTCAGGGAAAGGGGAATGTTAGACTACTTTGGTGATAAAGCAGATTCACTCTCTCTTTCTCTCTCTCCATCTTTCTCATCTCTCTCTCTCTGTGTGTCTCTCTATCTCTCTGGTCTCTCTCTCTGTTTGTCTCTGTCTCTGTCTCTCCCTCTCTCTTTCTCTCCTGGAACTCTGTTCCAAGCTCCACAAATCCATGCTTATTTCAGGAATGCAGTCTGGAATGAGGAAGGAGTCACATACTCAGGTGACTTCTTGTAAATAAAGGAACCAAACACTGGGCAAGTAGGCTGGACTTCTGGGTTGGACAGAGGAAGAGAGGAGGCAGGAATGAGATAGGGATTTCCGGACAGGGACAGGGAGGGGACAAAATGTAGCTACTAGTGTTCCCCAGTTTAGATGGTGAATCTACCAGGATTTGCCACCAGAGGATTTAGATTTAATGTGGCTTTCAAGATTAGAATTCTAGTTGATGCACCCAGAGACCGAGATACCATTGTTTCTGAACTAAATTTGTGTGGTGTTTTCCTTCAGGCCATGGCTCCACTGGTTTGAGAAAGGCACAGCGGCCAAGCGTGGGTTTGCCGGAAGTGAACCACAAAAGGCCGTGGGAGTTCTGAAGCATGGAGCTGGCGTGGTAGCAACCCCACCAGTGGGAACTTAGAGGGCTGGGCAGATAGATTTCGGTGCTCTGAGTCGGAGACTCCACAAGATGAGAGCAGGCCGGCCACTGCCCACCACTGCCTGGCCAGCCAGCCCACTGGTGCCTTGCCATCAATAGTGTGGATTCATATTATTTCCCGAAATAGTGGCTATACAACTGCTATGACATAAGCTTCTGAGACTCAATGCCATTTCAAAACACCAAATGCCAGAAAGCATCTAACCTTGTGGTCTTAGGGCCCAAGAATCCCTGAAGAATGTAAAGGCAAAGAGTTTATTCTGCAGAAATCACCAGCATGTAGAGTCAACCATTCAACAAAATGGCAACAGCTCAAGGAGCTCATGGGCCCCTTTTATGCAGGGGAATTTTACAGGATTAGATAACCTTTAATGTGATTGGCAGGGGACAAGGCAGTGACATTAGTATAATTTTGATCGGCTGCTATTAGTTCTATTGTATTTGGTGAGACCTTGAAGAACTGAGGAAACCAGCTCCGTTCTGGTCTTATCTCCTCTAGCCAGGCGTTTCAGAAGCTGGCTCGGCACTGAAGCCACCCTCCCTAGTTCAGAATCATCACTGACTAAAGACCCCTTGTCAGTGGCTCACTCCAAGGAGCCCAACTGCCTTCCTGGGGAACTGAAAATTTATTCCCAAATTTTCCTGACCTCTCATGGGGCTAAAAAGATCTACAATGCAAAGCTGGAGAGGTGGCTCAGTGGTTAGGAGCAGTGACTGCTCATCTAGAGGTCCTAAGTTCAATTCCCAACAAGCACATGGTGGTTCACAACCATCTGTAATAGCGTCTGATACCCCATTCTGGTGTCTGAAGACAGCAACAGGGTACTCATAAAATTAAATAGAGCCACAATACTGTCCCATTCTTACACCCCCCCCCCCAAAAAAACGGGGTTTCTCTGTGTAGCCCTGGATGTCCTGGAACTCACTCTGCAGACCAGGCTGGCCTTGAACTCAGAAATCTACCTGCCTCTGCCTCTCAAGTACTGGGATTAAAGGTGTGTACCACCAACGCCTGGCAAGACTTTCATTTCACTATAAGGCAGGACCTCACCCCCAGCTATTCAAAACACAGGCCCAGTAAAAAAATATATATAAGGCCCTGGCTCAGAAAGACATACACAGCATGTTTCCATGCTGTGGAACTTAGCTTCTGTTTGTGTGGAAGTGAACGTAAATACCAAGGAACCAGAAAGGGGTAATGAGGCTTTAAGTAAAACACACATGACAAGAATACTGGTGGTGGAAGAGTTTAAGTGTGGGTTAGGGCGGAGGAAGGGAGAGGTTCTTCAAAACAGTATGTATGAAAATGCCAAATAGCTGAAGGACCTTTTGTTCCCATTGAGGTTGGGTGACATTGTTTTACAACTTATTTTTACTCTTAGTATTTATACAGCTTTATTATGTAAATGTAAAACAAAACAAAACCAGGAAACAAGAGGATTCAAGCCATACCTACCAAATGGTTTGAAAACTTGAGACTTGTTACCAAGATGTCTCAGCTGGTAGAACGTGCTTGTCCTGCAAGTCTGATGACCTGAATTTGATCACTGGAACTCACAGTGGAAGAGGAGACTCCTGAAAGTTGTCCTCTCCTCTCCAGATCCACAGCACTCACTCATGCACGCAGAGAGGCAGAGAGAGAGAAACACCAAAGCATTGTCAAGCCATCTGCACCTTTCTTCAACCAGCTAGTTTTTGGTTTTTCATTATATACAGCATCCCCAAAGCTAAGAGACTGCCTGTGCAAGGAAATGTCCTCAAACACAAACACTTTAGTTAGATGTTATGGAATGTACCAGTATTCAAGAGGTTGGGACAGGATTCAAGCTCTAGTTAGCCTGGGCTACAGAGGAAGATCTTGTGAAGAAAGTGAAACTTATAAGGCTCCACAGTTCTAATCTGAGCAGAAGACAAGTTATTACCCGGAGATACACGAACACACAAATACAAAAAAAAAAAAAAAGCCAAAACACATGCTGTGCATGTCACCCACGCTTTTATTCACTTCTTGGATAGTGGTCATGTCTCCATCAATGTCCCATGGATGGACTTGTAATATCCTTGCTCACATCCAGTGTCTCTTGCTCCACCTCCTTCCATTTAATAGTAATTCAACTAATCATGTGTCTTGTATCCACTCTCCCTTGCCTTATACCCTACTCATCTTCAACTATACAGTATCTTTTCTCTATCATATGGATAGATGAGGAAGGCCTTGATTCTCCTGTCTCCATCTCTCAATTGCTTCCATGACCATTACTTTTTTTTTTCTTGTGCATGGAGACTGCACCACTCATGTCTGAAACCTGCTGAGGCAAGTGGGAACATCAGATGCCCTGAAACTAGAGTTGCAGGTGACTGTTGGCTGACATGTGGGTGCTGGGGAATTGAACCCTGATCCTCTGGAAAAGCAGCCATTTGTCTATACACAAGCATGCAGTTTTTAAAAACTAGACTGTCTTCAAACTCCTAAGTCTCTCTGCTTTTCAAAGGCAGGATCTCGAGAACAGGATGGTCTCCACCTCCCCAGTAATGGGATTGGCCATGCACCACTATGACCAGGAAATAGAGTCTAATACACTTAGTAAGAGGCTAAGAGAGGATCTAGCTCCCGCTGTTCTTGCCACTGCAGCAATCCCGTGCCCGAGCTTCCCCAGAACTCATTACCACACTCTCAAGGATGCCTTATAGAGGAGTTGAAAGTACCCTAGCTGTAGAGCATTTGCTTCAGTGTCCAGAACAAGATCAGAAACATACTGGTTTGTACCTTAGCAGGATTGGCATACAAACATTATCATTTACTAGTGAGGATAGTGTGGATGGCCTCTCTCAAGCCCATAACAGGCAAGTGCTACTAGGTGCGGCAAGCTGTTCATTCCCCTTTCACAAGGCCCTTATAACTGTCATTAAAAAAATTAAAATAATGGTGTGTTTGCTTGCCACACTACTGTGGAGGTCAGGGAACCACTCTGTGGAAGTTAATTTTCCTTCTAGTATATGGTTCCAAGGGATCAAACTAGTTGCAAAGCTTCATCAGCAAGTACTTTGAGTCACATCCCTGACCAGAGCTCTATCTTTTAAAATAGACTGTATGTGTTTTGCCTGTATGTATAACATCTACAGATGCCCTGGAACTAGAGTCACGGATGGAGATGAACCCCCTTGAGTCCTGGGATCCAAGTGCCCCATGGTCCCAACTACTGAGCCATCTCTCCAGCTCTCAATGCACAACCTATTATGCTTTGTTTCCATTCTCTGCCCAATCATGTACTGTAGAACTGAAACCACAAAATAGGTATAAATGTGCAATATATCCACCTCCACTACAAACTGTACATGGATCTTTGGGTGTTTTCTAGGACACATTTTTTTCTACATAAGCTACAATAGCATTCTTTTTGATGGGCGTCTATTTGAATATAAGATCTACAATTCCTATAGAAGGGATGGTTCACTGAAGACAGATACTTACCAAAAGCAACCCAATACAGAGATGCAAAATATTCTTAGAGCCCTATCTTGACCTTAGCTGATTTCTCCACATTAAAGGTATCAACTAGCTGAGTTTTTGCTTGAATGCTAACAGGACTTGAAATATCTTGCTGAATGGACACTTTATGAAATGGCTTTATGCGGATGGTTAGCATTGGAAATACATAAAAACAAAATCTTACACCCAATGTATATAAAATTTCAACCCAAAGTACAGTGGTAATATGAGCACTTAACAGCCTGACAACCTTTTCAAGTGAAAATAATGGAAAATCTCCTACATGTTTTGCAGGGTCTTATGAGACCTAAAAATGTTTGTCTGAGGGCAAATTTTAATTAAGACACACAAGTAGGAGAAAACTATTTTTAATTAAAATATAAAGCAATTATACATCCCAATTAACACTGTATTTGTGGACATAAACTAAACTAAGTTGAGTAAGTGGCTTTCCTAACTGGTACTGTGAAACTGGTGTATCAGCATATTGCTATACATCTCTCCTTTATCCTGATAGCTACTAAGCAAGACTATTGAGGACCCCCCCCCCCATGAATTAAATTGTAAAGTCAATCCTTGTTCTTATTCCACTGACAGAAGGAGAATTTAAAAGTTTTTTCCATATTCAAGAAGTTACTAATGCAAAAAAAAAGGATACTTCTCATGAAAAAATATACTAATATAACTTATCCACAAGACTTCCAAACAGAATTCCAAAATGATCTCTAGTACAAGTTTCCCTTTAGGTTTGTACATCCCAGGATGATTTAGGAACACATTGGCTAAATAAAACTTTAAAAGCATCCAAGTTATTGCTTTAAACTGGAGAACTATGGACATCAGTCTCCTTTTAAAGAGTTCATTATATAGATGTTCCTAGAATTATATTCTTGTATGTCAACTCAAAGCGCTAGAAAACACAGTAAATGTCATGCTGAAGAAACAACAGAAAAAAGGCATTAAGATGTATGGCTTTCTTGTGAGTCTATATTACTAAACATAAATAAAATCATTACTGCTTAACTGAAAAAGGTTTTTACAAAACTGCACATCCAAAATTAACATTTTTATTAAATCAAGTTAAAAAATGTTCATTGTAGAAAAGTCAACAAGGGTATTAAGAAAATCAAAATATACCTTTTTTACAATATATGTATATATTAGCAGCAAACTACTTCAGAGATTTTCTTTTGCGTTTAGTTATTTTAAAGAAAGCATAACAGTGTTATGTTAGCGTGGAATGTCAGACTTCCCCTTCACCCTTTATTCTTTGACTTGGCCTTCTCTACAATACTTTATACCGAAGATTAAGAACAAACTTTGTTTTGACTAAAATGTAGTGAAACAATAGCTGGTAAAATCTCACTGCACATCAGCTATGCACCATTTTCACACATAACAAGGGAGCACCATTGAACACATTTTTCAGATGTAATAACAGCCAACTGTACCATGTAATATTTGGCTTACTGTTTTAAAAACTTGGTAAAATACAAAATTTTAAACAAATGAGATAAATACTTCAATCCTATATTGCTTGTCCATTATTAAAACTCTTTTAATAGAAATTCTATACATAACCTGACAAACTCTAGGCAAAGATATATATATACGTGTATATATACATGCAAACGTCTATGTACATATCCACATACATCCTCAACTTTGGATTTTTAAAAAAACTAATTGAATGTATCATTCACTGGCTGAAAAGTTTCAGCAGCTAGTGAGAAATACTGACTACAAAGAACTGTTTTATAACATTTAGATTTACAAATTACTCACCCTAGATTGAAATAACAAACCACCAAAAAAAAACTTTTCTCCTGATGTTCTTCTAATAGCAAAAGAAGAAACATTTGTACAATACACTTTCAAAGTAAAAATTATTAAAGAAATCTCACTAGTCCTCAAAAATACTAAACATTATATAAATACAATTTTCTTATTGTTGAATTCCTCAGCTAGAATCTATACTTTTAAAAATTCCCTTTGGATTATCCCACTTAGCACGCACTTCAAGTTTCCATTCTGCAGTTCTGACAAATGGCTCAGGTTTATTGGTTTTATAGGAATCACATCATTCAGAATTTGCTGTTATCTCTGTACTAAATAGAAGGAACTATAGCAAAAACAACTTAATGAAACATTCAGAATATGTAACACAAGAAAGAAAAAGACAACAGAGATTCCCTTTTCACCACACAAGTAAAACACAACCCTTTCCATGCTGTTAAAGTAACTGTCTAGAGAATGGAATTAGGGTGGCCCACCTTTATTTTCAATTAAAAACCTAATACAGTAGACTGAATTGTTATTTTTATTAATATGCACAGCAAATTACTAAAAACGGTGACTTCATGTCTTCTCCTTAAAGATGGCACTTGTAGGTTGCAAGGAGGCAAAGATGTCTATACACATCACATGTTTACTTGAAAAGACTCTTCCACAGCAGTTTGATATTGGGTTTCCTCATCTAGCTGAAGATTCTTAAAAAAAAAAAAAAAAAAAGTAACATGTCAACAAGAAAGACATTGACTATTCAATTTTATCTAATGCAGTACACATCTTCACATGCATTTGCATACAAGGGAGTTTACATGCAGTCTGCTTTAAAATGCAAGATGAACACCATGGTATGTGCCATATTCTCAGCCACTCAGGAACCTGAGGCAGGAGGATAACTTGGCCCAGCAATCTGAAATTAGCATGGGCATAATGGGACCCCATCTCAAAAATTAATGTAATAAAATATAAGATTTCAATACATGAACTTTAAAAAGTTTAAGTTCAGCTATACTTATTTTGTAATAACTAATAACTTCTGCTCAGCAGAGGATACTTTATACTAACCAAAATTATACTTAATTAAAACTAATATGGTAAATATGTATCACTTCTACAAAATATTTCTATGTTGAAGGGAAAGTAATTTTAAGAAAAATAAGTATTTAATGAATTATCAGTGGAACAGCAGCTTCTTAATCACAGCATGGAACTAAGCATGGAACACAGCTTCAAAACATAAAGTGATTCTTTAGGACTTGGGCTGAGTACCTCAGTGTACAAGGGCTGTTTAGGATGTATGTACTGCGTCCCTGAGTCCAATCCTCAGCACCAAAACAAACTCACCAGGCAAAACAACAGCACAAAAAAAAAAAAAAAAAAAAAAAAAAAACCTTATCTTTAAAAAAACATTATTTGCTATTAATTTTATGTCACATGGATTAGCTTTAAAAGATATCAAGACTTTGGCTTGACAACTGAAATAGTTTTCTATGGCAAGGTAAAACAAAAAAATTAGATTAAAATATGGTTGAAAAAAACTATTTTGCTCTTCTAAATATAACCCTCCAGATACAATAACTGCTCCTAAAATGGAAACTTAATAGTAAAATACAATTACTTCCCAAAATCACTAAAGCGGCACATGTAAATTTATGAACATTATAAATTATCCCAAAATAGTAGACTAAAACTGCAAATTCCATAAAATAAAAATTATGCATGTCTGTGTTTACCTGAACAGGAAAACAAGTATGTTATTCTTTATTGGAATCACAGTTATTCCTTACTTAATCATTTATTAAGTAAGACCTTAACTACACATAAGCCAAATAAAGTACAATTTTACAACTAATAACAGGAAAATTTTCATGACTATGAAAAGAAGAAACTGGCCCATTTTAGTTTAAGGGCCCTTGTTGCTCTTCTAAGTGGACAACCTGGGATTTGATGGGTTTCTTTGGTTTGGTTTGTAATTGTGCCTCATGTGCTTACTTTACTCTTTGAAACACATTTTCCCACACAGGTTATACCAATTTTATTTTTCAAATAGGTATCATTTCTCTTAATTCTAAATAATTTTTACTTAAACCTTCATTTTGCATTAAGGTGCTTACTTTTCCAATAATTATCTCTCTAGTATAAATAATAAATTCAATTCTCAGAACTTCCACAAAGCTTAACAATGTTACTACTAAAAATACAACAATTTGCTCTTTATCCAAGCAGTCTGATTCCACAACTTGCCTGAAAACTCAAATCCAGATTGAAAGAGTTAAATTAACTTTCTTAATCTTGAAGAACTCACTTACCACAAATTCTCCATAATCAAACTGATGTCTTTGATTTAGATGACTAACGAAATTTCTAGTAATCTGGCTAGGATCTCCCCAAGGAAGAGACACACAAATAGGACATGTCTATGAGAAACAGATTGTTTTAAATAAAAAAATAACAAAAATAATAAAACATTATATAATTATTGAGAGCATTAAATACAAGCTCATGTTACTGAAAACATCAGGTATACTTTATTGTGCTTCAGTTTGCTGCATTTTGCAGATAATACATTTCTTTAAAAATTGAAAATTTGTATCTACCCAGTGTGTCTATTTGACACCACTGTTCCAATAGCTCAAATAACCATTTACACTACTTAGCAATGAAGCATTTGACTCAAATATATATTTTTTAGACATACTACTACTGCATACTTAACAGATAGTATATACAGACTAATTGTAACATATTCACTAAAAACTCAAAAAAAGTATAGTTAAATTCACATCAATTTCTTACTCTATTTTTTGGCTTTTTGAGACAGGGTCTTTTATGTAGTTCCAGTTATCCTGGAGCTTGCTATCTAGACCAAGCTGGCTCAAACTCACTGAGATCCTTCTGCCTCTGCCTTCCATGTGCTGAGATTAAAGGCATTCAACACCATACCTGGCCTTCATCAATAATTAATACTGTGATCTGTACTCAAACCTGCAATGTCTCTAAGGTATGACTAGAATCAAAAAGCACTGGATGGTATACAGAGATTGGAACAGGGTCTCACTATATGGTCCAGGCTGGCCTTGGACTTGTGATCCCAAGTCCTGGGAGTTCAGACACATGCCACCATGTGCCTCTTAAAATAATTTCTAAAAGCCAAATCCCATGACTACATCATTTCCCAAGCAAATTACTATAGAAAATGACAATAAGAGAGACCATGGACATTGTATTACTTAAATCTCTATAGTTATATAATTAAAAATCATATGTAGCCTATACTAACATCAATGTAATTGAGGTTTTATTAACTACCTACCATATGTATAACATATAATATTATTTGATCTAATTAATAACCACTACAGAATTATTATTAGCTTGATTTCATTTATATGTAAAATAAAAATGGAGCGAATTATAAAGTTTAAACTGTATCCTCAAAAGTTTTAATGAAGTACATTTTAAAAAGTGACTAGATGACAGACTTAAAATTACAAAAAAAGAAACTTTAATAACTGGACTCTAACCAAAGCTGACAATACACAGAATGTTATGCAGAAAAAAATTTACAAATTATATAATTCAATATAAAACTAAGCATGATGTCTTAAATATGAAGACTTCCCACATACTTCTTTGATAGTATATTTATTTAACCCCCTCCATTCTATGTATGATTGGTTGCAGTAATTAAAAAAAAAAATCCAATAGTTATCCAGGCATTTTTTTCATACATTTTTCTAGTATATTTGCTAAAAAAAAGGAGTGGCTAGTAATGTTATTGATACATTTTACTTCTTATTTTTGAAGAAGCTGGTTGTTGTTGCACAAACCTATAGTCCCTAGCCCTATTGTAGACTGGTCTACATTACCTTTACCTCACAATATTATTTCCCTTTATATGAGGTAATAAAAATTTAATGTCTCATTTTGTCATCAATTATCAGCAAAACTATATTGTTTAATAACTTAAATCCAAATTTTAATCAACCACCTTTCTCTGTATACATGTAGAGAAATATATAGAACCATTTCCTTCCTGAAGCTGAGGCAGGAAGAGTAATACAACTCAAAGTCTGCTTGGGCACCTAAGTGAGACTTCACAAGTATCAGAAAAACACTTAAAGAGCTGGAGGTGGGGGACTAAAGAGTTGGTCAGAGGTTAAGCGCACTGAGTGCAGGGTGGGGAGATACCCATCAGAGAAGAAGGGAAGGGGAAGATGGGGATTGGGAAGAGGTGACAGGTGTGGGGGGCAGTGAGTGAGATGTAACGTGAATAAATAGGATTATTAACCATAAAAAAAAAAAAAAAAAGACTGCTGGCTGCTCTTCCAGAGCTCCTGAGTTCATTTCTCAGCAACCACAAGGTAGCTTATAACCACGTATCTCTGATGCCCTCTTCTGGCCTACAGACATCTATGCATACTGTTAAAGGAGGCAGGGCTGATGATCTATTTTAGTAATAGAATGCTCCTGTGACAAGTGCAAGGGAAAGGAAATAAATGAAAATTTCCAGCTTAATATCTCCTCTTTTATTGTCTAGAGTTAAAAATCACTTATCTATAAAATATATACTCAAAATGACTTCTTCAGGGATATAATGTTGGAACCCTGCAATCTATATCAATCTACCCTAAAAAAATGACATAAAAAAAGATAACTATGCATCAATATATAAAAACTTTGACTTCTTGCTTCATACATGCATATAAAAGAGTCTTCAAAGATACAATTAAAACTATCTACTGGTTTTAATCTACTCTTTGGTTTTTGAGATGAAGTCTCAATGTGTAGCTCTGGCTGGCCTGGACTATCTGGAGATCAGGCTGGTGTTAACTACTTCCATCTCCGCAGTGCTGGGATTAAATGCATGTGCCCCCATACCCAGCCCAGTGTTTTTATATTTATAAACACATACATTGTCTTCTGCAGCAGATTCGCATGAATGGATCCAGTCCTCTGCATCCAGCAGAATAAAGTACCCAACATAGCAATGACTACCACTTTTCATTCTTTCCTAGACTAGTCTACCACATTACCTCACAATAATTATCTTGATTACATGAGGTTATCAAATTTTAAATCTCATTCTTACATATTACAAGAATATTACAATTATTAGCAAAAATCTATCATGTTCATCGTTTAAATACAAATGTATATAAAGAAACTTCCCCTTTGTATACATAAAGAGAAATATATGTAACCACATGCTTTAAACAAAAGATTCTTTTGAATATATGTACTTACCACAGGAACTATCTGAAATAGGTGGTTACTATTACAGTGATCCAATAAACGTTGTCTGGTGAAATTTGACTCTTGACATAAGGGACACTTAAAGGTGGGATGCCCAGAAGAACTAAAAAGCAATTCAAATAAGAGATACTGAAATTCAAAACCAAAACCATCACATACACCCTCAAAAAAAAAAGGGGGGGGGGTGTTCCTGTTTAAAAGGCATTTTAAAACTAGTTATGAAATTATTAACACATGATTCAGAGCAGAATTTCTCTTACAGTCTCACTTTATACAGTACTAGTATTTATCATTTCAGTCCATCCCCCCACCCCCAGCACCAAGGGAGAGAAAAAGCTGTGTATGGTAGTCCATGCCTATAATTGTCAGTATTCAGAGGCTGAAACAGTTGGGATAATCAAGACACTCATCAACAGGCTATGACAGTGTATTCTGTGTTCTCAACTGTTAATTGCTGGGTGGGTGGCGCAGGAAATACAAATATTTGTTGCTTCTTCACCTGCCCAAAAAGACAGACAAGCTGCCCTAGGAAAGGTCACCTCCAATGCCAACCGGGAGAGCAAGAGGTGGCTTTTGCATAATAAAGAACTGGTAGCCTTTAATCCCAGCACTTGGGAGGCAGAGGCAGGAGGATTTCTGAGTTTGAGGCCAGCCTGGTCTACAGAGTGAGTTCTGGGACAGCCAGGGCTATACAGAGAAACCCTGTCTCGAAAAACCCAAAGTATTTCCATCAAATTCTAACTATGATCTACTTCAGATTAACAACCTAAAACAAAATTCACCAAAAAAGCAAAAAACAAAGATACTTATAGCAAGAATGCAGTGGTTTAAATAACAACTGCTCCCAAAGGCTCACATGTTTGAATACTTGGTCCCCTTTTGTTAGTAGTGTTTGGAAAGAATGTTTTAAGTGTTGCCTGTTTAAAGTGTGCTATTGGGCAGAGTTTGAGTTTCATAAGATTAGCACATGTGCTTTCTGCTTCCTCCTTGTGTATCTAGACGAGAGCTGCTCTAGCTGCCAGCAGCTATACCACTCAGGCTCTAATCCTCTACAAACCTAAGCCCCAGATAAACTCCATCTTTTTTTTTAAGATTTATTTATTTTATGTATGCAAGTACACTGTAGCTGTCTTCAGACACAACAGAAGAGGGTATCAGATACCATTACAGATGGTTGTGAGCCACCATGTGGTTCCTGGGATTTGAACTCAGGACCTCTGGAAGAGCAGTCAGTGGTCTTAACTACTGAGCCATCTCTCCAGCTATCTTCTCCATCTATCTTCTTTAAGTTGCATTTGTCATGGTGTTAACAATAGAAACCCTAAGACAAGTGTACTTCGAAACAATCTAAGAATCAAGCACCACTAGATTTAATACCTCTAAATGTCAAGCAAGGAACAGTTCAATATTGACACCTTTGCCTGAATCAAGCATGGAAGAAATATGACCAAGAAAATAGGTAAGTTCATATATGTTCTTGAAAGCAACAACCATTTAAGCTCTGCTTATTTCTGAAGCACTTCTAGCACTACAGTTAGTGATATAACTGAATAATTTTTTTTTAAAAAAATACAGTACCTGGGCTAGATAGAGAGGTACCTCAGCAGCTAGTGGCATTTGCCATCTGAGTTCAGTCACCAGGACCAACATGGTAGAAAGAGAACCAATTCCTGAAAGCTATCCTCTAGATCTCTATTTGTGTTTATTACACACACACACACACACACACACACACACACCCCACAGTAAATTTTTTAAATGTTTAAATAAAAATTTAATAACTAATCTATTGTTATATAACCTACAGGCCTGAAACTCCAAGCACTCTGAAGACTTCAGCAAGAGTATCGAGGTACAGCAAAACCATGTCTCAGAGAAATCTATTATGAGGATTCAAGGTTATAGCTCAATGGCATAGTGAATGCTCAATGTACAATGCACACTCAATCCTGAGCTAAATTCTTAACCACCACAAAGAAAAATCTATATTATTCAACAAAATTAACTTATTGAAGAAGAATTTTTAAAATTTTACCTTGTATCCTCTTGATAAGTTTCTGTGTTATCAGATGCAGATGTTTCACTCCTATTACTTAAGAAGCACAGGGGGGAAATAATTAATACCCCACATAATAAAATACATCAGAGTCATTAATATGAGCTGCTTAATGAAAATGACCAGCCTGAACTTCAAGGGCTAGAAACAGCTCAGCACTTAAGAACATTTGCTGTTCCTGCAGAGGACCAAGGTTCAGTAATCAGTACACAACCATATTTACCTCCAGTTTGAGGATCTGATACCTTTTGGTCTCTATAGACATCAGGCACACATTTGGGTACACATGAAGAAAAAACACATCCATATTAAAAAAAAAAAAGTCTAAACTCTAAGCAGTCATAAAATACTAAATATTCATGGCACTGTTTTCCAAATCAAGTTAGACCATTTGAATTCCTCTTCATTCATGTTTTTTAAAGTAGGGCAGGAGGCTGATCACAGGTCTGAGGCCAGCCTGGACTAGAGAATTCCAAGCCAGCCACTACACTTCCTAGTGAGAGCTTATTTCAAAAACAAACACCCACCCCCCACCCCCCAAATACACAAACTTCTACAATATTCAAGTACAAAAGTGTAAATTAGAAAACACAGAATTTTAACCAAAGCAAGTCCAGGAGAGCCAGGGCTCTGTAACACAGAAATCCTGTCTCAAAAAAACAAAACACCTTTTAAAACTTGGCCCATGTCTGCTGGGCAGTGGTGGCACATGCCTTTAATCCCAACACTTAGGAGGCAGAGGCAGGTGGATTTCTGAGTTCAAGGCCAGTCCAGGACAGCCAGGGCTATACAGAGAAACCCTGTCTCGAAAAACAAAAACAACAAAACTTGGCCCACGTCCATACTGAAAATTCATTAAGCCTTGTATGGTAAGACCAATATGCATAAGATATATATTTAAAAAAAACAAACAAACTAGATTTCAAATAAATATAGTAAGATTGAAAGGGTCTAATTGAAATATAAACTACAGTTCTATCTCTAAGTGAGGAAATCTTTCACAGGGTAGCTAACAAGTCTAAAAAAAAGTAAGAAAATTAACAAAGGAGTTAGAAGCTTTCCCCAAGCCAGAAACCTGAGTTTGATCTTCAGATTTCACAAGATGGGTTGGATGGATGGATAGAAGAAAAAAAAACAAAGAAAGAAAAATAGACAGATAAGAGGACAGCTCTCACGAGTTGGTTCTCTGACAAATAAAAGGTCTACCAGCTGAAGTGGTTAAGAGTACTACTGACTGCTCTTCTAGATCTAGATTCAATTCCCTGTACACACACATGGCAGCTCACACCTGCCTATAATTCTAGTTCCATGGGATCTAATACCCTCACACAGATACATATGCAGGCAAACACCAATCCACATAAAACAAAGATACCTCAAAATTTTGCTGGTCGGTAGTGGAGAGTCCTGGGGCGGGGGTGGGAGGGGTATTGGGGGAGTTTCAAGGGGGATGAAGAATGGGATGAGAATCTGTAGAAGGGAGGACCAGGAGGGGACAAAGACTAGACTGTAAAAAAATATAAAGGTTTTTTTTTTTTTTGTTGGTTATGGTAGTAGTATTGCCTCCCTCGTAAAGAGTCAAGTGGATCTCTGAGTTCAAGGTCAACCTGGAATACAAAGCAAATTCCACGGACAACCAGGGCTAAACCTTGTCTTGAGGGGAAAAAAGTGTTACCAGCTAAGCTTGCAAGTTGTGGTTTGGGTGCTAAGGAAAAACAGTACCACTTATAAAGAATGGAGGTGAAGGTAAGAACAACATGCAAGACGTTATTCAACTTAATCTTAACTACACCATCAACCCCACTTTTAGAGGTGAGAAAACCAAGGCAGTTTCTTGACAAAGTCAAACAAAAGGGAAAGGGAAAGGGAAAGGAAGGGAAAGGAAAGGGAAAAGGCATCTGAGTAGTACCTTGTACTATCAGCCTTTTCTAAACACTAAAGAAAATATTCTAGCAAGGCTGGAAAACAATACAGTAGTTAATCATCCAAGGGAAAAAAAAAAAAAAGAGGACCCGATTTAGCTGCAGCAACCACATCAATGAGCTTATAACCACCTGTAACTCCCAACCTTCTGACCTCTGCACTCATGTGTACATACACATGCTGAGATACACAGACTAGAGTGCCTTCAGGCAGATTCAAGAGCTACCAATTAAACTCTAATACAATTCAGAGAAATATGAGGGACTGAGAGAAGTGACAACAGAAAAGAAAAAAGAAACAAATAAGGAATATTGTTATTAGGACTAAACACTGACCAAATGAATTTAAGCAACCAAATGAGCAAGGTCTGTCTTCTAGGGATGGGGTAGGGAGCTGTCATTTAACAAGCAGTATAGGGTAGGATGGTGTGTATCTGTAATTCCAGTAGTGCAGTAGCAGTGGCATCACAAAGTTTGAGGTCAGGCTAGTCTACATATCAAGGCCACATCAGCCAGGGCTACACAGTGAAACCGAATATCAAAAAGTCAAAACAATATAAAAATGTCCAATAAGCAGTGACTGTATATGGAATACACTCTAGGAACTTTGCTGAGAGCTTGAGATACAGTGTTGAATAAAGCTAACAAAACACTATCCCAGATTAAGAAAAATTGGGCAAAAAAAACCCTAAATAGTTGTATACTTATAATACAGCAGAAATTAAGTAAAAGCACAGTGATAGGAGCTGGAGAGATGGCTCAGCAGTTTAACTGCTCTTCTGGAGGTCCTAAGTTCAAATCTCAGCAACCACATGGTGACTCACAGCCATCTGTAAAAAAGATCTGACACCCTCTTCTGGTGTGTCTGAAGACAGCTACAGTGTACTGAGATGTAATGATAAATCTTTAGACCAGAGCGAGCAGAGGTCCTGAATTCAAATATCCAGCAACCACATGATAGCTTACAACCATCAGTACAGCTAATGGAAATGACAATTTCATTACTGATCAAAGTAAAATCAAGTAAAATGAGAACCTGACAAGTTCTGCAGAGCAGTAAAACCATTCCTAAACAATTTACTGGAAATTTCAGTAAATGGTGGTTAAAGTACAAATATTAGCAACATGGATCAAGTACTGAAATTAAAATTTTATTCATCTTAGCACCATGATTTCCACAAAATACTATAAAATTGAAGAAACTGTTTGCTCACACTATTGTACACAAGCTTGTTAATTTTCTAAATGAAACAAACATTTAGTAATACATGTGAGAATGACAAAATATAAAGAAAAACAAGAGATTAACTATCCAAATTAAAGAACAGTGGTTATAAGAATATGGAGTTCGCCAGGCAGTGGTGGTGCACGACTGTAATCCTAGCACTCTGGGAGGCAGAGGCAGGCAGATTTCTGAGTTTGAGGCCAGCCTGGCCTAGAGAGTGAGCTCCAGGACAGCCAGGGCTACACAGAGAAGCCCTGTCTCGAAAAAACCAAAAAAAAAAAAAAAAAAAGAATATGGAGTTCATATGGGACATAGCTCACAGGAAACTGCTCTATTTCTTGAGCTAGATTAATGATTTATCTTATCACTATTATTACTTGAACAGTATTTACTGAGCTTCTGTTACTATTCAATATTATACCTGGGTATGGAGAATAACAACAAAAAATTACCAAAGTACTTCTACTTCATATTAGTTAACATTTCCCTGATCTGCTGATATAAATTAGGTGTCTAAATTGAATTTTAAAGGATGTTCACAGAAGAGCCGGGACACTGCTCAGCAGGTCTTAGTACTTGTTACTAAGCCTGATGACCACCAGGAGGGATGGTACATGCCTATAATCCCAGCAGAAACATTGATCTCTTTGAGGCTCTGATGCCAGGCTGGTCTGAGTTCCAGCACAGCCAGGATGATATGCAGTCCGAGACCCTGTTTTATTATTAAAATAAATAAATAAATAAATAAATAAATAAATAAATAAATAAATAAATAAATAAATAAATAAATGCCTGACGACCTGAATTTAATCACTAGGACCCATATGGAAGAAGAAAACTGACTCCTACAAGTTATCCTCTGACCTTTAAATGTACAAAACAGCATGCGCAGACACACACACACACACACAAAAATAAATGTAATAATGTTTTTTTTTGGGGGGGGTAGGTTTTTTTTCCAGACAGGGTTTCTCTGTAGGAACTCACTCTGTAGACCAGGCTGGCCTTGATCTCAGAAATCCACCTGCCTCTGCCTCCCAGAGTGCTGGGATTACAGGCGTGAGCCACCACCACCACCACCACTACCCACCCCCCACTGCCCCTCCCCCCCCCACCTCCCCCCTCACCCCCCCTCCCCCCCCCCCCACCCCCCCGCAATAAATGGTTTTAAATGATGTAACAATTAAAAAAAAAAATCACTTAAAAAAAAGTCATACACTGGTGCCAGGTTTGGGACTGCCCATTTACCCATTTATAAGCCAAATGCCCAAGAGAATCAGGAGTTCAAAACCATCATGGGCTATGTAATAAATTCAAGACCCCCTTTGGATACATTTTGCCCAGTCTCAAAATAATAGTAAGAAAAAAAAAAAAGTAGCAGTAGTAGTAGTAGAATAGATCTGAGAAAAGACACAAAAAGCTTTAAAGCATTGTAGCTTAAAAATGAACTGAAATGTTATCAGAATTACCTTCAAATGCTAAGCCTATTCCTTAGAGAGCAATAAAAAATTTCCAATATTTAAATACATTATTTAAACTGATTTTGACTAATTTCCAAATTCTTTCATCAGAAAATCAGTTAAAGCCAGGCGGGTAGTGGTGTATGCCTATAATCCCAGCACTCTGGGAGGCAGAGGCAGGCGGATTTCTGAGTTCGATGCCAGACTGGTCTACACAGAGAGTTCCAGGTCAGCCAGGGCTATACAGAGAAACCCTGTCTCGAAAAACCAAATTCAAAAAAAAGAAAGAAAATCAGTTAAATCTTAAACTCCCAGTTATAATTTTTATTCCCCAACCCCAAAAATTTTTTTGTTCCAAGAAAGGCTCTGGGTAAGGATAAGCTTAGGTATATCATGAAGTTGGACTCCAAGATACAATATTGTATATATCTAATAAATTTTGAAGACAAATTCTAATTAGGATACTAAGTGTAATTTGTTAAATGTATACACACCATATAATTCCCCAAGCAATTCTCATTTCAATAATTAAAATTTTGCTTTTAGAATAAATGCTGCTTACCTGTTCCTTACTGAATCTTGAGAAATCTTAAAGTTTGGAATGACAGAAGAAACACCATATTCATCCTGATACTTCTTACAAGATTTGTAATGATGTCTCATGCGATAGAATTTAATCTGTAAATTATTGGTTAAAATATAATCTTTAAAACAGAATACAAAAAAATTGAGATAATGTCAATAATAGGACAAAAGATAAAGATAGGTAACTAAATATTTATGTTCAAAAATTTCCTATAAAAAAATGAGTATCAGGCTGGGTGGCAGACACCTTTAACCCCAATCCTTGAAAAGTAGTTCTCTTAGAGGTCAAAGCCAATCAGATCTACACAATCATATCAGCCAAGGGATATAAAAGGAGATCTTGTCTCCAGCAAAACAAAACAAAACAAAAGAGTAATTATAGGTAATACATTGTTGTTCATCAGATCCACAGAACACAGGTTCCATTAACTCTGGGGGGGGGGCAGGATTAACAAAAGTAACTTTACTTTTGAAGTGATAATACTAAAGAGAAAAAGGCAGGCAACAGAGATTGGCGCATGTTTATAGTCTCAGCATTTGGGAAGTGGAAACAAAGAACAGTAAGTGGTTCAAGGTCATCCTCAGTTACATCACGCGGTCAACATCCAAAAGGACTACCAGATACCCTATCTCAGAAAAATCAAATTAAGAGGCTGCCTCAGGCTAGAGAGATAGCTCAGTGGTTAAAAGCACAGACTACTCTTCCAGAGGTCCTGAGTTCAATTTCCAGCAACCACGTGGTGGCTCACAACCATCTATAATGGAATTTGACTACCTCTTCGGGTGTGTCTAAAGACATTGACAGAGTACACATAAAATAAGAATTTAAAAAGGGGGGCAGGGTGCTGCCTCATGGTGCTGGGCATGTCTTTTAAGTGATATTCTCATGTTAACATTGGAAATATTTTTTGGTTTCTCTCTGAGAAGAGAAACCAGAATCCCACTCAGAAAGTTTTCTTTATATATCAAAAACCTTGTTGAATTTAGAGTTTTATCTTTAAGATTAAAATTTTATTTTTTCAATAAACTGTCTTTCTGTCTTTTAAGATCTATATACAAAACTTTTTTTAAGAAGTTCTACTTTTTTTTTTGGTAAAGATTTATTTATTTAATGTATATATGAGTACACTGTAGCTGTACTGATGGGTGTGAGCCATCATATGGTTGTTGGGAATTTGAATTCAGGACCTCTGCTCATTCTGGTGGGCCCCACCCACTCCAGTGTAAAGATTTATTTATTATTATGTAAGTACATGGTAGCTGTCTTCAGTCACCAGAAGAGGGCACCAGATCTCATTACAGATGGTTGTGAGCAACCATGTGGTTGCTGGAATTTGAACTCAGGACCTAAAAGGAGAGCAGTCAGTGCTCTTAAGCACTGAGCCTTCTCTCCAGCACTCTACCTAACTTTCAGATGTTAGTTTAGTCAAATAGATTTATGTACTGAACTCTGGCTGCCCACTTAAGTATTTAAGAAATCATGAAATACTTCACAGAAGACTGGTTTACGTTTTAATTAAGCACATGGGATAATCAGGCGTTGATATCATTGTCTAATATGGATTTTATTCTACTTGAAGGCTAAATGGGTGAGGAGTGGTTAGAACTTGAAAATATCTTTTTGTTTATTGAGCATTTACCCAAGTCAGATCTGCTTTCTATCTCTTTGAAGAAGGTATTGAACTGAAAAGGAAGTGAAATGAAGAACTTTCTGGTCTTTTCTACATAATTCTCAATCGAAATAACATCTTGTTTATTCTGTTTTCGAGACTCTCAATTTGTAGCCAAAACTATCTGTGAATTTGTAACCTCTTAAGCAGAGATTATAGGTATATAACATGATGCCCTGGAAATGTCCTTCTTTTCAAAGTCATGTCACCAGGAAAATTAAAACAATTACATAATATAACCTTACCTTTTTTGAACAGCATCTGCAGCTACCAGAAAACCTCCTCATGATATTTTCAAGATCTAAGGCCCGTTCCGGACATGCTCTTTCTCTTCTAGTCACGCTTCCACGACATAGGGGACAATGTATTCCACTTTCTCTCATTGCAGTCAGGAAACATTTTCTACAGAAACTACGCCAAACATTTATTACAAGTTAATTACAGGAAAAAAAACATGAAACGCAAGCAAGTGATTATGAATATGTAGCTGAGCTATCCAAAATGTACAACTCAGTTTTAAAAGTTATGTATGTTTTCTCTGGCAATAATGCTAATAACTGCGACAGTAACAAAATGACACTACACGTGTCCATTTTACTTTTTTTTTTTTTTTTTTTTAAAAGAAAGGGTTTTACTCTAAGGCTCAAACATAGCAATCCTACTTTAACTTCCAGAGTACTGGGAACCACAGGTATGTGTCTCCACACCCAGCTTATATTTGTGTTTGAAAACTATCAAACAAAGGCACGCTTGGTAGCACACACCTTTCAGCATTCAGGAGGGTGAGGCAGAAGGATCTCTGAGAGCTCAAAGACAGCCAGAACTATCAAAAAAAAAAAAAAAAAAAATCCTGATTCAAACAAACAAAACACTCAATAAATAAAGTTCAAACAAACAAAAAAAAACACTCAATAAATAAAGATATTTTATTTCCAATCTTAAAGTACCTTCTAAACCACAAAAATGCCTCTTCAGATATAAACGTATTATCTCCCTTTTACTAGACTAGATAAACTAAGCAGAACTTATTTCAAAAGAAAGCGTGATAGAGAAGGAAAAGGTGCACACCAAAAAAAATTACTAAACTATTTCAAAATATCAAAAGAACCTACAACTTCAAAACAGTACATATAGAAAGGGAATTTGTTGGTAAGAGATTTGGAGGGACTGAGAAGAAAATGAGATAGGGTAATTGACGATGAAAATGAACAACGACAGTATTGGACTGCCAACAAATAAATTTTTAAAAAATCATAGTGAGTTCCCAATAAGCTAGAGCTACATAGCTCAAACTTCATCTGAAAAATAGAAAAAACCTGGTATTTTGGTATTTTATCATCTCAGAACCCGAGACAGGAAAATCAGAATTACCAGACAAAAAAAAATCACCTGGATAGAAAAAGTCAACTGAGGTACTGCCTAGATTAGGTTGTTCGATCAGTGGGTATAGTTTAGGATTGTCTTGATAGTTATTGATGTAGGAAGACCCAGACCATTTCAGACAGCAACATTCCCTGGTTTCCAGCCCTTAACTAAACACCTGGCAAGCAAATTTATATAATCAGCTAGCTGAGGAACAAGCAAGGTTCTGTGCACTTATTATGTCTCTGCTCTTGACTATGGATGCAATGCTTTAAGTTCCTGCCTTGATGTCTCCAAAATAAAAGACTGTAATTGTAAATCAAATAAATCCCCCTTTCCCTGTTGCTTTTTGTCAAAACATTATCAAAACAACAAAAATAAAAAAGAAACTAAAATGTTTAAGATTATTAAAGTAAGAGAAAAATATACCCACTCTTTTCTCCTGAAATGTTTTTTGGATATTTGCTTCATACATCCACATACTTTATGACCTTTGCAGAAACAGTTTTGCTACGTAACCCATGCTGGCCTCAAATTCATGGCAGTCCTCCTACCTAACTTCCAAGTGCTGTTTTTATAGATGTGCCACTATGCCTGGCTCAACTTAATAATCTTGGGAAAGAGAGGAGGTTTAACAGAACTCACATAGGCCAGATGTTAAATACTGGGCTATTGCCCCAGTTCATTTTGGAGGTTTGAAGCAGATCTCAGTTGCAACAACCCAGCCTTAAAATTCCAACTATCCTCTCTGATTTTCCAGATGCTGTTACAGGCCTATATTACCCAAAGCCTACTTTGCTTTTCAGTGCTGGGGATTGAACCCAGACCCCTGTGCATGCTAGACAAGCACTTTAGCACTATTACCCTCATTCCTCACTTTGTTTTTACTTATTTTTAAAAGCATTATATCTGATTACTCTTAAGATCACTGCTGTGGTTTGGATTTTTTGTTGTTGCTTTGCTTGTTTTTGTCTTGCCTGGTTTTCTTCCTATCCTGTCTACTCCTTCTCAGGGTACAGCTCTCTCTACTTCTAGTTATGTTAAGTATTTGCCAGCACTTGGGTCTAAGACCTCTTCTCTTCTTGCTTTCAATCACATACTTTCCTTGATGACTACATACAACAAAACAACTTTAGCTCCATTTATTCCAGATCTATATACAGTATATAACTACTGGGTATGCATCATCAAATCTTATACAAAAATCCTTAAATTGTCAGGGGTCTCTTCTCTGCACTATCACTATTAGTTTAAGGGTTTAATCATTTTCTTCCCTTACATGTCAACATTACTAATCTTAAATGACAACCTGAAACTTGGCACTAATATAAACTTTCTAAAAGTGAAAGAAACCTCACCATGCTGCTCCCCTGCCAAAATAGATAGGTCTCTAATTTCTAGGAAAACATTCAGTAGCTTTGCCCAGTAAGTTCCTGCCAACATATGTAAACTCCTACTTCACGTATTCTTTGACTTCTACACTCCTCCTTACCACTTATGAAGGCATGTACCACCACCATGCTCAAATTACAAATTCAGACCAGTAATTTCATCAAGGAAATCAACATTTATGTTTATATTCCTACACTGATTTTAGACACTTGCTTGTTAAGTACCAACATAAAATTTTCTACCTAAAATCTTGTAAATATCAGTTAACACTCATTTTTAGGTTTTCTCTACTATACATCAATAGTCAATCAAGAAAGTGTAATGAGTACTCCTTGTGCCAAATAGAAAGCCTTAGACAACTGCTATTTGTAGAAATAAATGGAGATTAAAGGGACATTTATATTTTTGGTGAAGTAATTATGATTTTGCTCCTTCCTGTCATTGAAACAGCCACCAGACCTTATTTTCAGTGTCTATGAGATACCCAGTGACCCAAATCCTTAATCCTCTCTATGAATCAGAAAGTAATTTAATACTCTTCTTCTTCTCCTTCCTTCTCCTCCCCCTCTTTTGGTTTTTTGAGACATGGTTTCTCTGGGTAGCCTTGGCTGTCCTAGAACTTTCTCTGTAGACCAGACTGGCCTCAGACTCAGAGATCCACCTGCCTCTGCCTCCTTCCTGAGTGCTGGGATTAGAGGTGTGGACCACCACTGCCTAGCATAAATTGGTATTCTTTTCCTTCTATATGTTTGCTTTGTCCAATTCTGATGTTAGTTTTATTATATATTGCTTTCCGTTATTATTATCCCTTAGAAGCCTGCTTTCTTTGTTTTGTTTTGTTTTTCAAGACAGGTTTTCCCTGTATAGCCCTGGCAACTTGGAACTCACTCTGTAGATCCACCTGCCACCAATTCTTGAGTGTTCCACCATACCCAGCATCTATTTTCTAGTGAGACAGAAAGGAAACGGATCTGGATGGGTTGTGAGGTATAAGGAACTGAGTAGTAGAGAAAGAGAAGACTGTAATTAGGATATATTACCTGAGGGGGTTGGAGGATCTGTTTTCAATAAAGGGGGAAATTTTGGTAGACTGGAGTAAGTACAGACATTAAGGCACTAAAGCTTATTTGTAAGCCCCACCTCAAACACACAACCTGATTTTACAGAATATAAACTTATTTACAATTCTGTGAGGAGAAAAAAAAGATGTAGTAAACTAATAGAGTACTTTAAATTCTAGTTATAAAAACAGATCAATTTCTACACACCATTCAATCTAGACCACATGCCAACATTATCTACCTTCCCATCTATATAAAACTTTTCCTCACTCTTTTTCAAATTCACTGTTCAGCCAAAAACTATGAAGGAATTGTAGGAAAAGTGAAGGTAGAGAGCCAATCTGCTCATGTCAAAGTCCACTAAATTAATCTGAAGAAAGTCCACACTAAGTTAAAAGATCATCACTTGAAGTCAAGCCAAATTATAGTCATTCATTTTAAATATATGAGAAATATAATGGAATTTTGCACATAGATTTTTGAAGGAGCTAAAAATGACAATGGGGTTTACGAGATCAGTGACCTCAGAGTATCTGAACTTATTCTGTACATAAAAGATTTACCATGAATACAAATAGCAGCTATTGTAGCTTCTGCTCACCTCATCAGGACCAAAAAAAGGAATGTCAGACTGTCATTACTCTTTTTTGTAAAGAATTTTTTTTTACAATTCTAAATGTGTTTTGTGTATGGATACAGCTTTGAGGCCAAGTACCTGCAGAGGGAAAGATGTTGGATCTCCTGAAACTAGAGGGTTGTTTTGGTTTGTTTTTTGTTTTTGTTTTTTTCTGGCTTTTCGAGACAGGGTTTCTCTGTGTAGCCCTGGCTGTCCTGGAACTCACTCTAGACCAGGCTGGCCTCCAACTCAGAAATCCGCCTGCCTCTGCCTCCCAAGTGCTGGGATTAAAAGGCATGCACCACCACTGCCCGGCTGAAACTAGAGTTAATAGTTGTTAATAGTTGCCTGATCTGGGTGGTAGAAACTGAACTGGTCCTGGGGAAGAACAGTAATTGCTCTTAACCTCAGAGCCATTTCTTCAGTCCTCTTTAATCTTTCCAGATGAACAAAAACAATTTATTTCATCATCAAAAGCTAACTCACGCCGGGCAGTGGTGTCACAGGCCTGTAATCCCAGCCCTTGGGAAGCAGAGGCAGGTGGATTTCTGAGTTCGAGGCCAGCCTGGTCTACAGAGTGAGTTCCAGGACAGCCAGGGCTACACAAAGAAACCCTGTCTCAAAAAATAAATAAAACCAAAAACCTCACATGAGAACTGTATGATAGAAATAGTGAAGACGGAAGAACAGTAAAGAATCAACCCACAACTGGTAGAAGATGGTCAACACAAAAGAGTTCAATGATACTCCTATAGATTTTTTTTTGAATGGTATTGCTTTGGGCACTTTTTTATCCATTTCTTTACATATTAAATTTTCTGGGTTTTGTGTGTGTGTAGTTTTATTTGTTTCTTATATTTACTTTTTATTCTGGTTTGCTCGAGGGTTTGTTTGCTAAATACTGAGATAACGAAGTGGCAGGTGGCAGTCTAGACAGAAAGCTAATCAAAGAAAACTGTTAAAAAGTGTGATACAAACACTGAAAACTAGCTTTCCACAACTGAAGGCTTCTGGTGGCAGTGTGGGAGGGCCATTTAAGAGTTAGACCATGCTCCAGTGAATATATGAATAACGTAAATTGGACTTGATTTTCTTTTCTGTTTATTTTTACTTTTCACGGAGGGGGCGTGGGGGTGTCACAAGAGTTGTGGGTATATGGGTGTCTCAAGGGTTGGGGGCGAACATGGAAGGTCTAGCCAGTGAGTATGGTGAGGGGAAACTCCCATAGAATCAATGAAAATGTTATGTTTAAAAAGGGAGGCAAAGCCGGCGGTGGTGGCGCACACCTGTAATCCCGGCACTCTGGGAGGCAGAGGCAGGTGGTTTTCTGAGTTCAAGGCCAGCCTGGTCTACAGAGTGAGTTCCAGGACAGCCAAGGCTATACAGAGAAACCCTGTCTCGAAAATCCAAAAAAAAAAACCAAAAACAAAAAAACGGGGAGGGGGGAGGAGGGAGAGGGGGGAGGAGGGGCATCTGAGAGGGGAACAATCATCAGAATATGTTGTATAATTTTTTTAAGTTAAAATTATCAAAGTCAAAAAAACCTACATTTTGACTAAGGCCCAAAATTCTAGCCACCGCTCCTTGGAAGGAAGACTGTCAGAATATTGGTACTGTTGGTTGGTTGTGTTTTGAGACAAGGTCTTGCTTGGTGTGTAGTCCAGAGTAGACTGGAAGTCACTAGATAACCAGGCTAACCTCAAAGACAAAAATCTGTCCGAGGCTCCCAAGCACCACCTCACCTGGCTTCTATGTATGTCTTGAACAATTAAGAGCCCCATTACTTTAAAAAAATGTGTCTGTGGCCACTGGGATGGGCGGCAGTTACTCCTAGGCCAGCCTGGTCTACAGAGGTAGTTCTAGGATGAGCAAGGCCACACAAAGAAATGCTGTCTTGAAAAAACCAAAACAAACCAAAAAATAGTGGAGGGAGGCCCATATCTAGAAATTTGAATTCTTTTCAGCTGCTTGAAAACACAGAACTTTTTCAGGCCCCACCTGCCAGAAATTCATTTCTAAGTTTGGAACGGCGCCTAGGAACTGGGTATCTTTATTATGAGAAGTCCCTCGGGGGAGCCCAGATGATGGCCCCTGCCTTCAGTCCCAGAGGCAGGTGGATCACTGGGAGCTGAAACCAGCCAGCGCTCCATGAGACCATGAGACCGTCACACACATTGAAGAAGTTGTTCCTCCTGGGCTCTGATCGTTCCCCAGGTTTGTCAGACGCCCAGGATGCTTTCTCAAGGTCTGTTTCCGACGCCCACGGCCACTGGTTGTCTAGACAAACGAGTGAAATTCTCCCCCTGCCAAATCAAACCTACCTCCAGCCACCTTGCCCAGAGCAGCGCCTTTGTGTGCTATCTACCTCGTCCCTGGAGCAAACACCTCCTCTAACTGAATGGCACCTCGCCTCCATCCTTGTTATAACCCAGCAATAATAAACATCATGATGGCACAAAGGGAGCTATCTCAAGCCCCGGAAATCCTGCCAGGTCGGAGTGGGAGAAGGAGGCCACCTCCTCTTGGACCGTTTGATCACCGAATTCTTAAGTGTGCTCAAGGATGGGGTCGCGGGATGGTGTCAGGGGCTCGCTGGGGGGCGGGGACGGTGGCTCTCGCACAGACCGGGCTAGGGTCTAAGGAACCGGGGAAAGTCCGGAAACCACGGCAGGCAGCCGAGCGGGCCCATTCGCCTCTGCGGGGCCCGGGCCGAGCACTCAACGCCCCGGCCTCAAGGGTTGCTAGGAAACAAAAAGGCTCCACGTTCTCTGTGATTCCGCTCAGGCCTGGCGAGGACGCCGAGGGACGCCACCGAGAGGGCCCGAACACCGCCCCCGGGTGCGGAAGGGAAAGCGAGCGGCCCGGACGAGGCCGGGCGGCGGCGGGCACGGGAGCGGCGGGTCGCGGGTCGCGGGCCGGTGCGCACGAGGGGAAGGGGCGTCTACTCACACGTGCTGACAGGCCGCGGTCCGCACCGGCGTCTTGAGCACCTCCTGACAGACGGGGCAGTAGAAATCGTCCTCCGTGTAGGACGTGGCCGCCGAAAGCTCCTCGGACATGGCGAGGGGTGGGCGGGAGAGGCGACGGCGCCCGCAGGAGCCGAGGTGGCGGTGGCGGCCCTGAGCCCGACGCCCCGAGAGAGCCCTGAAGGGGGAGGGAATCGAGTCAGGAAGCGGCTCGCTCAGGAAGCCGCCTGCGTCAGGAAGGGGGCGGGACTCGGGGGTGGGGCGGAACGCAGAGACAAGGCAGCAGCACGAGCAGGTCCCGCCCATTCTCCCCGGGGGCGGGGGTGGGACATGGCGTGAAGGCGGGGCTTAGCGGGAGGTGAGGTAGACGAGGCAGTCATTGGTTACGCCGCGGCTTCTATCAACGGCGCGCGCCAAAGCTCCTCCCCTCCCGGCTGCCAAGGAGCCGCTGGCCCCGCCCCCGGCGGCCCGGCTCCACCGCTATGAAGTCCAGCGATCCTCGGGGAGCCTAGCCTCCGCCGCCTCTCTCACAGGCGCCTTCGGGCTTCCCACGCCCTGCCTGGCCCGCCCCTCTGTCTCTTCCACTCAGCCTCACCTCAGATGCCCCGAGCCCCGCCGCGTCTCACGCTCTGTCTCCGTCACGGGCCGGTAGAATGGTGGTCCTGCGCCGACTCCTGGTTTCAGTCCCGGGGTGCGCAGGCCTCATGGGACTAGGCCCGAGTGAGGCTCGTGGAGCACCGTGAAGCCCCCACCCCCGGAGCCGCAGTCCCGCGGCATTGCGCGCCTCCCAGCCCGCCCGCGGGTTCCCGCCCACGGCAGGGCGGGGGCGGTGGTGGCCGGTTCGGACGCTATGGCAACCCGGGCCGGCGCGGCGGCGGATTGTGACGAAAGCAATGGGCGGTGGTCTCGGGGAGCCAGCGAAGCTACCCTACGGTGTGGATTCCGTTTCTAGTCTCTTTGCAGAGATTTTTTTTTTCCGTACAATTTCTTTATTCTTTTTCTTATTTTTCTCCTTTTTCTGTGTTTTGCTTTGTTTTTGGAGTACGGGGAAACTTGGGTTTTTTTGGTATTTTTTGTTTATTTGTTTATTTTGTTTTGTTTTTGAGACCGTTTTTCTGTAGCCTTGGCTGTCCTGAAACTAGCTCTGGAATTAGACCAGGCTGGCCTGCCCCACCATCTCATTAGACTCTGTAATGTGTGTACTCGGGGAGACCAAGGCAGGAGGATCTCATGTTCAAAGGTCAGCCTGAGCTGCTGTGGAGTTCAAATTTTCATTTTAAACAAAGTGACAGATGCAGTCTTCTACTAGAATACCTTTTTGCTTAAGGACAGCGAGAATGCTAGATTTGAAGAAGGAGATAGAAGCATGTACCTGTGCACTAGTTTGATATTTTTGCACTCATCGCGGAAACAATAAATGTGTATTCTTGAATGGGCCCTTAATTCCTAGTAAAGCCACATGAAATAGGAATGAAAGTTTGTGGGAAAGGGAAAGTCCACAGTATATTAGGGTGTCCTCAGTTAACTTTGGGGGAAAGTTCCAATTTGTTAAAACCCTTAAACAGGCTGGAGAGGTGGCTCAGCGGTTAAGAGCACTCGCAACTCTTCCAGAGGTCCTGAGTTCAATTCCCAGCAACCACATGGTGGTTCACAACCATCTGCAGTGGGATCTGATGCCCTCTTCTGGTGTGTCTGAAGACAGCTATGGTGTACTCAGACATAAAAAGTCTTAAAAAAAAAAAAAAAGAAAAGAAAAGAAAGAAAGAAAGAAAGAAAAGAACAAATCAAACAAACAAAATTAAAAAAAAAAAAGCCTTAAACATGGTCTAATTATAACAGATGACATTAGCCGGGCGGTGGTGGCACACACCTGTAATCCCAGCACTTGGGAGGCAGAGGCAGGCAGATTTCTGAGTTCGAGGCCAGCCTCGAACAGATGATATTTAAGACATTAGTTAGGGACTTGGGAGATGCCCGGTGGTTAGGAGCACTAGCTGCTCTTCAAGTGGACACGGATAGCACCCACATGGCATCTCACAGGCACCTGCAAATCCAGTCCTAGAGGATCTGACTTCCTCTTCTGGCCTTCTTGGGCACTGAACATAGGCACAGGCATCCATGCAGGCAAAAACATGCACAAAAGAAAAAATTGCAAAAAAAAAATTTAAAAGACTATAGCCAAGCAGTGGTGGCACACACCTTTAATAGCACCACTCCAGAGGCTGGGGTGATCTCCAGTTCCTGGCCAGTCTGGTCTACAGAGTTTCTGAACAGCCAGGAATACACAGGGAAACCTTGTCTTGAAAAACCAAAACCAAAACCAAGCCAAACAAAAAAGCTACTAGTGGGTTTTTTCTACAGTTTATCAGTCATGGTCCTTGGCATTGTTAAGTAAAAACATTGATATTTGGCAAACCAGGCTAGACTAACATGAATGCCTTCAAAGTCCTATGCCATCAAACTTGAAATTAAGTTACCTGCTCTTAGTGAATCAGGAAGAAAAGTAAGAAGTAGTCAAATTCTCAGATAACCCAGTTTTTAACCAATATAGGGAAGTCTCCTTCAGTTTAACCTTAGCCAGGAAAATGTCTCAGCAGACTGCATCCTCCTTGTTCTAATTCTGCACTTTCAACCCCCTGTGTATGAGGTCAAATGCTTCTACTCACAGCAACACGGTTTACTTTATGGAATGAGATGTTGCAGATCTCACAAATTGCAAGTAAAAGCTGCTTGAGATATTAAAATGTTATGATTTTTCTAGTAGTACTATGTTAGGTATTTTGCAGATGCCATGAGCTTTATTATCAACTAATTTTATATAGGGCAGTGGTGGCGCACACCTTTGGTCCCAGCACTTGGGAGGCAGAGGCAGAGGCAGGCGGATTTCTGAGTTCGAGGCCAGCCTGGTCTACAGAGTGAGTTTCAAGACAGCCAAAACTATACAGAGAAACTCTGCTTCAAAGAAAAAAAAAATGCAAAATGATGGTTCAAAAAGAAACTGGAGGAGCAAAGCATAGTATGTGATGAGGGTTAAATTTCACTAATAGTGGCTCTGAGGATAGGAAAGGAATGATCGCCAGAGCGCGTAGGTGTAGAGAAAACCTTGAGAGGAGTCTCAAAATGCATGACCATGCAGGGAGGCGCTCCTGATGTCAGCCTGTGAGAGGCTGAAGGAGAATGGTGGTGGGTAGAAACTGTCTTAGTGGGTAGGTTGCTAGAATCCTTGCTTCCTCTACCAGGTACAAGCACTTGCGGTCCTCCTCTTCTTACTCCTCAACAGAGAAGGAAAGCTGAGGATCTGCTTTCCTGAGAGGGGAAGCACGTGAGGAGCACACTAGCTTCCCAGATTCCCAGTGTCACTGTTTGACAGTATTTTTAATTTTTTAAATTAATTTATTTATTTTTGGTTTTTTGGAGACAGGGTTTTTCCATATAGCCCTGGCTGTCCTGGAAGTCACTCTAGACCAGGCTGGCCTCAAACTCAGAAATCTGCCTGCCTCTGCCTCCCAGAGTGCGGGGGATTACAGGCATGCGCCACCACCGCCTGGCTGTTTGAGAGTATTTTACTCATTCCTGTACTACACAGGAACTATATTGTCTATATGAGACAGTTTTCTATTTAAAATTCATACAACATATTCTGATTACATTTCCTCCTCCCAGTGCATCCCTACATCCCCACCTATCAAACTCCAACCTCTATTTACGAAACAAAAGGAGGAAAGAAAAGTCAATAAGGGGCTGGAGATTACATGCTCAGTGATTAACAGCACCACGGGGGACACAGGTTCAATTCCAGCACCCGCATGGTGGCTCACAGACATCTTGTAAGACTCGAGGGAGTCTTAACTTACTGGAGAAACCCCCTGAGTGGACCACACGGAGACGGGAATCAAAGCAAAATGCAAGAGGAATTTTATTAAATCCAGCATGCTGAGGTCACCCTGCACACGGAGAGAGAACACCCCGTGCCACATGCTGCCTCGTGCTGCCTCGTGCTGCCTCGTGCTGCCTCGTGCTGCCTCGTGCTGCCTCGTGCTACCTCGTGCTGCCTCGTGCTGCCTCGTGCTGCCTCGCGCTGCATGGGCCTTTATACAGTCCTCAGGGCAGAACAGTGTTACATTTAAACTAATTGGTTGTTAGGGGATGAGGTGACCAAGGGTGAGTCCTTCGGAATGTGTCTCCACCCTTAGGTCTGTCTCCCCCTCCCCTTTGTGGTCTCTGGAATGTCACTTAGCCTCTAATCTTTTTAGAGTTCCTGAGTTAACCCTTTCAATCTGTACCTCCGATTTCAGGAGATCCAATGACATCTTCTCACTTCCAAGAGCATCAGGTACACTTGTAAACACATACATGTAGGCAAAACATAAAGTAGCAAGGTTATTGTTTTGTGTTTTGTCGAGTCAGGATCTATCTGGAATTTGCTCTTTAGAACAAACTGTCCTCAAACTCAAAGATCTGTCTGCCTCCTGGGTTTTGGGGATTAAAAACCTGCCACCATTATTAAAAAAAAAAAAAGTGAAAGAAACATATACACATGAATGGCAAAAAAATAAAATAAAAGGAAAAGATATGACTGTTCCTACATGTGTGGTGGAGGAGCAGACACATCTGGGCAATTCCAGAGTGTTCATGATCCTGAAACCATGTAGGGAGAGGGTTCTGAAAACAGGGGAACCAAGTGCAGCAGCCGGGAGGCCAAAGGAACAAAAAGGGCAAAACAGAGGCTGAGAGGCAGGTAACTGGATTAATTAGGGAAGAGTCTCTTGGGGGGAAGGGCAGCCCAGCCCCTAGGCTGTAAAGTTCAGGATGGAGAGGGAGACAAAGGATGCCAGACCTGCCTTGTAAGCGTAGGAACTGTGGGATGCTGGGAGAACTGGAGGCCAGGTCCACTTTGATCTGTTAAATAAGCACCTCCGATGCCGGTCCAGGGTATGGGCTTACTGAGCCAGTCTATCAGCATGGGAGGGCTGGTTTGTAAAATCATTCCTAAGAATACCTAACAATGAAGCTGATGTATGACTTTAATTTTGTCTGCAGTCCTAACTTTCCACATGTCTATTACAGACATATTTATACTACGCCCTGCTATAGTCCAAGCTGTTTGGTGTAGCTGAAAGCATATAGTTGGTAGCATGTATAAGTCCAACAACAAATTGGTTGAGAGAGTTAGGCATGGTGGAACCAGCCTGTGATCTCAGAACTGCAGGTAGAAAAAGGATGTTCAGTGCCAGCCTCTGCTGTGAAATGGACTTGCCGTGAGACTCGGAAATTAAACAAACAAGATGATAGTTTTCTTTTTTGATTGAAACTAAGCTGTGTCTCATTACAGAACTTAAAAAGTCTATTTTGTTGGTTAAAGCAATCACCTTAGAGGAAGCAAGTGGAAAGCTACAAGAATGAGAGAGGTTCAGGTCCCACCTTTTGTCTGTTCCAGGACCTCAGTCTAATACATTAAAATATGTCTACTGTCTTCTTAGATTGAACTTGCTCAGGAATGAACTCCTTAGCTGAGTGTGCTTAGGAATAGACATGACTATATACAGGCCCCTGAAGAAAATCCTCATGATTCCTTTGTAAGAAGAGGGCATCCTGGTAGAAGTACACACACACACACACACACACACACACAGTGCCACCTCTAGCATTGGGCTGCAGCAGGTAAGCCACCTCTCTCCCTCTGTTACTTTCTGGCTGTATTTATTTTTACTTTTGCACTCACCCTGAAATGAACTGCCAGTTTCATTTTAGGGAAACTTTCAAAATGCAAACACTAAAAACTGTCAGGCCAGCAAGACTGCTGAATGGAAGGGCCAGGGCTGAGGCTAGGAAGGGGGCCTGGTGGTAGAGTACTTTGCAGGCATGGGTAAGGCCCTGGGCTCCCAAGCAGGTAGACAGACAGGGAGATGGAGCCATGACTAGGTAATAAAGATGACCAACTTCCACGGGGGCCTGGCTTCTTCCTCACCCTCTTGGGCTGAGACAAAAACCCTTAAAACAAAGGCTTTGTAGGTCTCCGTCTCTGACCAGCGAGTCTGTGGAGAAGAACTAGCTCAGCAAGTTTACAGCTAGGACGGGGCATGCATACACAGCACTTGTGGGCCAACCAGCTATCGCCAGTCTTCCTTTAAAGCGATCAACTCTAAATGAGGAAAGGAAAACTAGACACCTTAAAATGTCCAGCCCTCCAGAAAATACTGGGCTTCTTGCATTCCCAAGTGGCCCCTCATACAGGAAAAATATCAACTCAGGACTAAGACCAAGTTCTCAGCACTAGGAGATTTGTCCCAGAGGGAAAGAGGGCAGGAAACAAAAGACAGGAAACGGGACTAGGGAGAAGGGGAAGGGAACAAGGAAGAGAAAGCAGGATATTTGTCCTGATAGATAGGAGACACACTTTTTTTTTGGTTTTTTTGTTTTTTGTTGTTGTTTTTTTTCCCAAGACAGGGTTTCTCTGTATAGCTCTGGCTGTCCTGGAACTCACTGTGTAGAACAGGCTGGCCTCGAACTCAGAAATCTGCCTGCCTCTGCCTCCCAAGTGCTGGAATTAAAGGCGAGTGCCACCACTGCCCAACAAGGTGTTAAGTTTTTATGGGGCATGTTAATGAGGTGAGCCGGAAGGGGGCTTTTGAGCGCTGGACTTTAGTACTTTGACTTCTGGACCTTGGCAGTGTCAGGAGGGGGAAGCGGTCAAATAAGGGAATAGATCTTGGGGGCTAGCTTTAGAGATGTAATCCAACAGTTTTTAGCCAGGCAGAGGGAATGGGGAGAAGGGCAAGGCCTGCCTGAGCCAGGTTCACCTGGCTGCGGCTGGGCTGGCCAGCATCCCTTGACCCCTGCAAAGCAGACGGCCTTTTTCCTGTGTGTCCCCTGCATGCAGGTGTTTCCTCACCTCCAATAGCACCTTTCTTCAACCCCTGGCTCTTGGCTACTCCTGTTTGAGGGCTTTGAGATTTCTCCTATGCTATCTGTACTGTTTAACATTTTTCCTGTCATTTTATTCTTTCATTGGCCGAGAAAACGACCAATAAAGACCCTCCTGGACCGCTAGCATTTTGTCTAGGCTCCGCCCCACAGTTACCTAGCAACAGCCAGATATACTTGTCTCATTATATAAGGGCATGCTCGCTCTGTTTCTCTGACACACTCTCTCTCTCTCTCTCTCTCTCTCTCTCTCTCTCTCTCTCTCTCTCTCTCTCTCTCTCTCTCTCCTTCCCACCTCCTTCTTGCTCTAGCTCTGTCCTCTTGCTCCTGCTCCCCACTCCACTCCCCATTCGCCTCCCCCTCCCATTCCCCCTCCACGTGTTCATGGCCAGCCTCTACTCTCTCTGCCTTTCTCCCATCTCTACTAATCCTCTCAACTCCCCTCCCCACGTCCTGAATAAACTCTGTTCTATACTACACCTCTTGCGGCTGGTTCCTCAGGGGGCTTCCCCGACACCTTACTACACCTCCACCAGACATATTCTCTCTATCTTTTTATAAAACACAACAGACTATATCTGTCCAACTTCAATTCTTAGTACCAAAAGGCCATAAAGGAAGGAGGAGGAAAACTGAATATGGTGGTGCACTTCTGTGATCTAGCACTTAGGAGGCTGAGGCAGGATGAACCCCTTGGGGACCAGCTAGTGCTACAGAGTGAGATCTTGGAGAGAGAGAGAGAGAGAGAGAGAGAGAGAGAGAGAGAGACTCTAATGAAAGGGATGGGGATTTGGTTAAGTTGGTGTTGTGCTGATACCCTGGGTGCAGACTCCAGCACCATAAACCACTAGGTGTGGAGGAACCCTTGAGTTATGTAGTGGAGAGGGGACAGCAGAGGGTCAGAAGGTCAGGTTATCTTCTTCCTCTCCTGTATTGCCAACTGGATATCAGCCTGTCTGGATTACATGAAACTCTATCTAGAAAAAATATGTTAATGAGAGAATTTTATCAGCACCCAATGCCACACGCCTAACCAGTCCACGCTATTTGAGAGCAGAAGGATCACTAGACCCCAGGGGTTCAAGGTCAACATGGATAATATAACAAGACATCTCACCACAACCCCCCCCCAAAAGCAACCCATTCTTCTGTATGCAACTCAGTGATAAAATACGTAAATGGGCAATGAATGAACATGTTCAGGGGCCTCATAGCTCATCCTCACCACAACAAAATAAAGATATTTAACTACGATGGCTATAGGCTAATTGTGCTCTTCTCCATATGTTGAAGTATTGGCGCCTAATCATCCCCTGACTTCCTGAAAATATGACTACGTTTGAAGATAGGCTCTGAAAAGTCACTAAGCTAAGATGGGGCGGGGAGGCTGGAGATGCAGCTGAGTGGCAGGAAGTGTGTCTAACGTGCGCAAGGCCCTGGGCTCCATCCGCTTTATGCCTATTTTTTTAAAAAGATGTATTTATTGTTATATGTAAATATACTATAGCTCTCTTCAGGCACACCAAAAGAGGGAGTCAGATCTCATTACAGATGGTTGTGAGCTACCATGTGGGGGCTGGAATTTGAACTCAGGACTTTCAGAAGAGCAGTCAATGTTCTGAACCACTGAGCCATCTCACCAGCCCCTATTTCTCTTTTTATGATCTCAACACCCATTGCAAAACAAAACATTAAAATAGGGTAGAGGAATAATCACGGTTATTCACAACTTATATCCCAGGCCAAGGTAAGAGGCTCTCTGTGAATCCAGGCTAGCCTAGTCTACAAAGTGAGTTCCAGGTCAGTGAAAGCTATTTAACAAGATCCTGTCTTAAAACTATGGTTAAGATACCAGCGGTACCAATTAGCAGTCAATCAGAGAAAACCCACAGCCTCTTGGGAAAGGTGAAAACTCAAATTCAGCGGTGTGCTTTGAGCTTTATCAGAAATCTAATATGAAACCGGTGGGGGGCAGGGACAAAAGGAGTTTCTCTGTCTATTGTTTTTGGGCTTGGGGGTTGGTTTCAAGACAGAGTTTCGCTGTATAGTTTTCTCTATATAGTCTGGAACTCATTCTGTAGACCAGGCTGGCCTCAAACTCAGAAATTCGCCTGCCTCTGCCTCCCAAGTGCTATTATTAGAGGCATGCAATACCACTGTCTGGTTCTCTGTCTATTGTTTGATCTTAATTTTACATCCTGACTGCAGTTTCCCATATCTCATCTCCTCCCAGTCTCCCCCAGACCCCCATATTCAAACAAACATCACACAAACACATCTAGATCTATGGGCTGGGGAAAGGGGACTAGAGAGAAGGCTCTGCACTTTTTTTTTTTTTTTTTTGAATTAGGGTTTCTCTGTGTAGCCCTGGCTATCCTGGAACTCACTCTGTAGACCAGGCTGGCCTCAAACTCAGAAATCCACCTGCCTCTGCCTCTCAAGTGTTGGGATTAAAGGCATGTGCCACCACGCCTGACTTTCTTTTTCTATTTTAAAGATGTATTTATTTATTATACTGTACATAGTAGATGTCTTCAGACACTCCAGAAGAGGGCATCAGATCTCGTTACAGACTGTTGTGAGCCACTATGTGGGTGATGGGATTTGAACTCAGGACCTTCCCAAGAGCAGCCAATGCTCTTAACCGCTGAGTCATCTCTCCAACCCCCAGATTCTGAACTTATAAAGAAGACTTGTAACAGCTGTAAGTCCAGGGTCTCTGACTTCTCCTCCTGACCTCAGTGGATAACAGCATGGACCTGATACAATACGTACCTGCAGACAAAATGCTTATGAGGAAATCCAATACAAATATTTTTTTGCTTTGTTTTGTTTTGTTTTTTTTTTTGTTTTTTTGGAGACAGGGTTTCTCTGTATATCCTGGCTGTCCTGGAACTCACTAGGTAGACCAGGCTGGCCTTGAACTCAGAAATCCGCCTGCCTCTGCCTCCCAGAGTGCTGAGATTACAGGCGTGCGCCACCACCGCCCGGCTCCAATACAAATATTTTAATGATCAGGGTGAGCTCCCCTCCTCCACGTAGTCTAGAAACAGTCACAGATTGGGCTTAGAACTTTGTCTCCAGACTAGATCATGTCAAATTGACAGTTATGTTAACCTTCAGGATAACAAAGATTGGTTGCCTGAATTGTTTTTTTTTTTTTTTTTTTTTGTTCTGTGTTGATTTTGTTGTTGTTTTAATTAACTTATTTATTTATTTATTTATTTTTGGTTTTTTGGATTTGTTTTTTTTTTGAGACAGGGTTTCTCTGTATAACCCTGGCTGTCCTGGAACTCACTCTGTAGACCAGGCTGGCCTCAAACTCAGAAATCCGCCTGCCTCTGCCTCCCAGAGTGCTGGGATTACAGGTGTGCGCCACCACCGCCCGGCTAACTCATTTATTTCATGTATGAGTGTACTGTTATTGTCTTAAAAACACACCAGAAGAGGGCATCAGATCCCGTTCAGATGGTTGTGAGCCACCATGTGGTTGCTGGGAATTGAAGTCAGTGCTCTTAAGCGCTGAAACTGTTTTGTTTTTTTTTTTTAATAAAATCAGACATATAGTCTTAGTTGGGGTTTTACTGCTGTGAACAGACACCATGACCAGTTCAAGTCTTATAAAGACAACATTTAATCAGGGCTGGCTTACAGGTTCAGAGGTTCAGTCCATTATCGTCAAAGTGGGAGCATGGCAGCATCCAGGCAGGCAAGGTACAGGAGGAGCTGAGAGTTCTGTCTTCATCTGAAGACTGCTAGTTTAATACTGGCTTCCAGGCATCTAGGATGAGGGTCTTAAAGCCCACACCCACAGTGACACACCTACTCCAATGAGACCACACCTACTCCAATAGGGTTTAATAGTGCTATTCCTTGGACAGAGCAAATACAAACCATAACATACTTGTAGGAGGTTGTTTTGTTTTGTGTGTAAATGAATTGGGTGGGGCAGATGTTACTGTGTACATATGGAGGTCAGAGGACAGCTTTGTGGGGTTGGCTCTCTCCTTCACCTTGGCTTGAGTTCTGAAATTGAGCTCAGGTCCATAGCTTGCACCAAAGCACCACCACCACCACCACCACCACCACCACCACCACCACCACCTCCACTGCCCCGATGAACTGCTTTTCAGAATCTTTGACTTTAGTCTGTCTCAAGCCAGCTGAAACCACAGGTCTTTGTCTTGGGTTCCCACAGATGTAGGATCTTTTGACATCAGGCCTGCTAAGAGTTTCACCCTCAGGCCCACATTTTCTGTTGAATTGAGCTAGCAGTTAAACAGCCAACTTTAGTTACCTTGATTGCAGTCCCCTTCCCTGGGGCCTTAGGCTGCCTAGCTGGCTGTTTCCTTGTTCCCCACATGGCCCTAAACCTTAGGGAGGCAGGTCTGTCCCTAAAACTCCATATGCTTGGCTGTCTTTTTTGCAAAACCATCCTTGGAGGGTCAGCATTCTGCACAGCAGACAAAACAAGTCTGGGACAGAAACAGTGTTTGGTTTCTGTCCCATGAAGGAGCATGAGGTAAGCAGTTTCTCCAAGAACTGCTTCCCCCAGGGCTCTCTATTCTAAAACTCCGTCCAGAGAAAAATAGAGAGAAGAGAAACATCTGGCATTATGCATTTTGAACATCTTTAACCCAACACTAGGTGGCTGAGACAGGCCTGCTCTCTGAGGCCAAAGTGGGTTAAATAGCTAAGGTTAGCCTAGACAGTAAAGTGAGGCTCTCTATAAAAGAAGGGATGGCGTGGGGAGGGGTGGGGGTTAGCAGGAACCTGAGCTTGGCAATATATACTCTAATCCCAGCACTCCAGAGGCTGATCTCCATAAATTTGAAGCCATCCTGTCTACACTGTGAGTTCTAAGACAGTCAAGACTATGTAGAGAGACCCTGTCTCCAAAACAAAAACAAATGAGAAAAGGAGACAGATGGTACAGTATGGTAAATTATTATTTTATCCAGGTATGGTTGCATATAATACTAATCCTTGTTCTCAGGAGGCAAAGCACTCAGATTTCTGACTCATGGAGCAGCCATAGTTGCATATTAAGACTCTGCCTCTGGGGCTGGAGAGATGGCTCAGCGGGTAAGAGTACTGATTGCTCTTCCGAAGGTCCTGAGTTCAAATCCCAGCAACCACATGGTGGTTCACAACCATCCATAATGAAACCCAATGCCTTCTTCTGGTGTGTCTGAAGACAGCTACAGTGTACTTACATATAATAATTAAATCTTAAAAAAAAAAAAACCCTCAAGATGTGTTATTTTCTGGCTTGAGAGATGGCCCACTGGTTAAAAGTACTGTATGTTCTTGCAGAGGACCTGGGTTCAATTCTCAGCACCCACATGGTAGTTCACAACTACATTTCCAGTTCCAGGAGACCTGACATCTCTTGTAACTCAAGCCCCCGCCCCATGCATGTGGTATATGTGGGGAAATGTAACCACACCTATTTTATTTGGTGCTAAGGATCGGACCACAGAAGTAATTTTCATTTAGTTTATAGTTCTCTACTAAAGATGCTGTCATTGTCCAGAGAGATTCTTGGTTGTCCTAGTTGGGAAGAGTAAGCTATTGGCTTGGAATCTACACAGAAACTAAAGATATTCAACATTCTGCTCTGTAGAAGATAGTCCCTTATCACTAACAGTGAAAATATCCCTAACAACGCAGCACAGAAAATGTTGTATTCTGAGCACGTTGGTGTTACTGTTGACTATTGTCAAGGGGTTCCATTACTCCTGAAAAGGTAAACTGGAGGTATTCACATGCCCTGGGTTCATGCCCTAGTACTGCAAGGAAGCAGGGAGGAGCTTCTCCTAACCTACTTAGTCAGGAGAGTAAGTAGTATATGGCTACAGCCCCAGCACTTTGTGGGACAGAGATAGAAGGATCACAAGTTTAAGCCCAGCCTGGACTATACAAGCAAAACCCAGGCCAGCAAAGCTACGTGGTGAAACCCTGTCTCAAAACAACAAAAACTGTGTATGGTGATTCATGCCGGTAGTCAGTCCCAGCTATCTGAGTCCAAGGGCAGCCTAGGCAGCTAATTTAGATCTGTTAAGAAGGAATCAGACTAGGAATGCAGCTTGGCCTGAGACTGCTTGACCATCATGTGTGAGGTCTTAGGTCTGATGCCCAGCACCACAAAAAACGAGACACGGGAACAGAAGCAGGGGGTATTTTAATGAAAGCAATGGTCCTGCCATTCTTTATTCTCATGATACAGTTTTCAAAAGGAAAAGAATTATACACTTTAAATTCTGATCAGAAGTTCCTTTTACATTTGAACAAAATAAAGCTCTTAGTACTTAAAAAAATACCTTCAATGTGTAAGCATACAAACTATCATATGATAAACATTCAAAAACTGGAGTTCTCTTGAAATGAAACAAACCTAATCCCCAGTAACAGCAGGAGCTGACATCGCCAGAGTCAGGGGTTCTTAGAAGCTAACTCCTTCCCACTGATCACAAGCCATTTTCCAAGTTTAGGAGAACTTAGTTTTAAAATAACACAGCATCATTTTCCCCCTTGTAAAGTTGTTTCATTAGGCAATATTCACAAAAAGCACATAAAAGTTTCTTATTAATGATTAACAACTTTGAATACTGGTTTTTACTTTTGAAAGCAATGAACCAAATTCCTTTTTATAAGATAAATGCACAGTGAAATTGTATCTTCATCTCATTTTCATAACACAGCAATTCAGAATACAAAAAAACTCAGGTGACCAGCACCTAATTTATCCTATGGGTGGCAAAATTAAAAAACAGACAAAAAAGCCTTGGGTAGGATTCTGAGTTTGCCCATGTACTTGAATTTAGTACTCAGCACACAGGGTTTTGGTGTTTGAGACAGAGTCACATATAACCCCAGGCCAGCCCCAAACTATATAGCTGAGGCCGGCCTTATGCTCCTCCTGATCTTTGTGCCTCGTCCTCCCAAGTGCTGGAATCAGAGGCTTTAGTCACCATGCCCCATTTAGAACGCAGTTGTTTGGTTTTTTTTTTTAAATTATTTCTATTATATTTTAAGAATTTGTGAGCATGCACCTGTGTTCCCAAGCACCAGTGGAAGGCAGACAGGAGCTGCTGGGGTGAGCTGTCCGACATGGGGACTGAGACCTAGGTCCTTAGGGTCTGTGAGTAGAACGGACCCTAAGTGCTCACTCATCTCTCCACCCCCCACACCTCTTTATTCTTTGTGTGAATTCAGACTCCAGCATGCCACAGTGCAGGTGCAGATATGAAAGGACAACTTTTATGGTTCAGTTCTCCTTTGAGTTTGTTGGGAGTCAAAGTTGGGTGCCAGCCTGTTCAGAGGGCATTTTACCCACTGAGCCAGAATGTTTGTTTTGTCAGTGTTTATTTTATGTGTACTGGTGTTTCGCCTGCATATGTCTTATGTGGGGGCATCAGATCCTCTGGAACTGGAGTTACTGGCAGGTGTGAGCCGCCACGTGGGTGCTAGGATTTGAACCAGGTCCTCTGGAAGCAGTCAGTGCTCTTAAGCAGCTGAGTCATCTCTACAGCCCCACAGTAGGGTTTTAAACTTACCCATGACTTTCATATTGCTCTAAATTAACCTAGACTGACTGACAGGGCAGCAGTTACCAATGTTCAGAACTGTGCTGTGATTTCCCTCATGGGCATCTCTTAAAAAAAAAAAAACTTCTTTTATTGTATCATTCACTCAGACCCAGACTACAAGTCTGTTACTCAAAGAGCAAGTTTGCAGTCAGTATGGAAAGCAATGTGACTGTGCTCCAACACTGGCCCTAGGCAGACAGTTCCTGGATCTGACACAACACCTAAAGATAAGTGAGGAACTCAAGGGTTGCCCTGAAGCCCTTTACCTCCCCAGCTTTCTATCTTCCTAGTTGCCTTGTCCTGAGGAACAAACAGTAGCAATATCAAAGCAGTTGTGGACAATTAGGGAAATTTTAGAAGCCTTGGCCCATATCTAAGTCCCAGCTCTTAGGAGGAGGTAGAAGCAGGAAGATCACCTGAAGTTCAAGGCCAGCCTGCTTTACAGTGAGCTCCAGACCAGCCAGGCGCACATATGAGAACCCGTCTCCAAATGGGGAAGAAATCATGGCGCCATGATTATGACTGTGTTTATGTACAACAAATGATGCTTATATATAATTACAATATAAACTGTATCAAGCTTAGTTGTGTGTGATGGGGAGTACACAGGATGCTTGCACCCGTGGGAGTTAGTTCTCCTTCACAAATGTGATCACAGGCATGGAATTCTGACTCCCAGGCTTGGCATTCAGTGCTCTTCCCTACTGAGCCAGCTCAGCCCCTTTACAAAAGGCATTTTAAGTCAGATAACAGTCGGGAGTTCACGTCTATGGCCTTTGTTAACTTTTTCTCAATCCCAAGATGGAAATCCTAGTAAGTGTCCTGAATGTAACAGTAAAGAATCACATGTGAAATTTTATCATATTGTGATAAATGCACATTGCTTGAAGAATTAGTGGGTGAGAGGGAGAGAGCAGAGCCTAACAGAAGACGTTGGCACCGTCCCCAAGGGTCTCGCAGGCCTGGCAGCACACACCTGTGCCTGTACACACAGAGGCTGAAGCCACAGGGTCTCTAGTTAGCAGCCATCCTGGGCTACGATGGCCACCAAGCCATTTTCTCATCTTTACAACAAGCATACAGCTGTTCCCTGGCGCTTTCCTTGAGACAATGGACACCTCAATAGCAGTCATTGACCTTAAAAGATTTTTTTTCTGGAATGAAGAAGGGGGCAGGTTGAGACAGGGTCTTGTGTAGCCTAGGCTGTCCTTGATGCTGCATTGTAGCCGAGGAAGACCTTGAACAACAGATCCTCTTTATAGGCATCTACTATTCCCTACAGAAAGAAAGCAGGCTTCTTAGAGAGTTACTGATCTCAGGTCCATAGAAGGAAACAAATTCAACATAGAAGACCTTGCTGTAGGAGACAGCAAGGAAAGTAATACAGTGTTAAGAAGACTCAACCTTCAAGGGATGGCCAAAGAGAATTGAAGTTGAACCTCAATAAAGTGTCATTTGTAATGGGGGGAAGTCTATTCACAGATGTCTAAATAAGTGTGCTAATAATGCTTTTGTTTCTTTGGCTTTGAGACGGGGTCTTCCACTCTAGCCCAGGCAGACTTTGAACTATAATCCTGCTCAGCCTCTAAGAGGTACACGCATAACCATCCATGAACCATGTTTTTTATGACACATTAAGCTAAGCATTTCATATCTGGCTTTTAGTACATGTGCTTTATTTTATACTTTTTAAGATGTTAAAATGAAAAACAAACTTTGTGAGTTCCCCTCAAAATCATCAATGTGAAAAGGACCATGAATACCCACAGATGGGTCTTAGAAATCACCTACATGATAAAATACTTCCAAGGAGTAAGCTATGGGTGTTTGAAAAATATTTCATGAAATTTGTATATGTGCAAATATAATACATCAGTAGTTAAGTGCACTTTTTTTCCTTTTTAAGTTTTTAAATGTTGTTGTATAGTCTCAATAGCCAGCTTGTTAGCCAAAGCTGCCTTGATCTTCTCAACCTTCTGTGCTCACCACCTGAATACCAGGATTACACTCATGCTCTCCATGCCTGGCTAAGAACACACTTCAAACGTGGAATTTGTTGCAGTATTGTGTACTGTAATTTGGTTAAATTGGATTTTGATGACTTCAAATTCTTTCTTTTCCTTCTTTCTCATAAGATTTTTTTCAGGTTCTTTATTGGAGATTAGAGCATGAGAGTTTGAGCATAAATTTCAGATTACCTTGTCCATATTTCCTTCCTTTCTCCATCTTTTAACATAGGACAGAGATTGTCTTTCTCGATTAACCATGATGATAGTTGGGGATCCATAGCGTTATACACAGTATCACTAATGTACACATGAAGCTACTCCATCACATAGCCAGCCTGCCTTGTGTCTCTTCCATCTGCTAATGGCTGATGGAGGTTGTTTCATGTGGTTAAATGTCTAGTAAACTCAAGAATGTAAAGGCAGATCTAAACCAGAAAACAGTTTTTGAATGCAGCATAAGAAAGACAAGCGTATAACACTTAGTACATGTTTCTCCATCATTGACACCTTCCCTCCAGTCCTTCAAGCAGCATCTTAAACGGTATGAGTGAATGGTCCCCTTCCTGTTCATAAAATTATGTGGTGTTTGACTGATTCACATATTCAAGGAGTGAGCGGTCTAACACTCTGCGAATAATGGCTTCCTCAAGTATATCAAAATCCTACAATACAGAAAAAAATAATTAGAAATAATCAGTAGTGTTTGAGAACTGGGAGGAACAGAACAATGCAACGTTCATTTTTCAGGAAATAAATTCTCTTGCTTACATGGCCTCTCCATCTTTTCCGGAAGCTTGTCATAGACCCAGAACTTACTTTTGAGGTCACTGTTTCCCTGGCCTTTCACTATTGCTGTCAGGTCTTAATAATTTATGGAGAATTAGCTCACTGTGTTGGCTAGGCATCCGTGTTGGTTCCTAAAAACTGTTTGTCTCTTACTCAAGTTCCTGGAAGGTAAGTTCCTGGCAATCTTGACTCCTTGACTCTCCCCCCCCCCCCCACTCAGAAATGTACAGCTGTGATCATCTGCTTGTTATACTATGACTAACTGCTGATTCTGGCTTCTGTAATCTGCTGTAATCTGCGGACATTCAAGGTCTCCTTGACCATATAATCTTGGCAGAGCAGAACAGTTCTTGTGGTTTACACCTTTAAAACCCCTTTCTGGCTCGGCAGTGGTGGGGCACGCCTGTAATCCCAGCACTCTGGGAGGCAGAGGCAGGAGGATTTTTGAGTTCCAGGCCAGCCTGGTCTACAGAGTGATTTCCAGGACAGACAGGGCTATACAGAGAAACCCTGTCTGGAAAAAAACCAAATCGGAAAAAAAACAAAAAACAAACAAACAAACAAACAAACAAACAAAAGCCCTTTCTGCATCTGTTTCTGTGCAGTCAGGTTAGAGACTGTAGGCCTTGCTTGTAGCCTTAATACATTTGCTTAATTATAATCTGAATTGAGTCTGGGGGTCTTTCCCAGTGGTCATGAACTCTACAATAGCACATAACCACCAGGGAATCCAATGACTGCTTCTGAATGCCTTGGGCACAAACACAGACCCTCCCCCCCCCAACATACACATATATTTATAATGAAAAGGAAATTAAAACCTGAAGATTTAGAAAGTAAAAGAAAGAAATTCTGGTCAGGGTGTTACCTGTATTTCACAGATGTCTGGAATAAAGTCTACACATTCCTGCTAGTTTTCGTAGGGTAGAGTTGACTAACTGGCTTTTTCCTAGCCCTGGGGGGACACCTCTAGGATTCAGAATGCTACCAGTGGGCTGGAGAGACAGTGCAGTGGTTAAAAACACTGGCTGGACTTCCAGAGGTCCTGAGCTCAATTCTCAGCAACTACATGGTGGTTCACAACCATCTATCTGTCATGGCATTGGATGCCCTCTTCCGGTGTGTCAGAAGATAGCAACAGTGCACTCATAAAAAGAATGCTTACAGTTGTATTTATTTTTAATTTATACAGAGAAAATATAAGCAATGCTTCACTTTATTTTTCAAAGTGAAACACAGGCTTCAGAACAGCCCTTCTATAAGTAAAACACAAAGTAGTCCCTCTCACTTCCACAAAAACAAAGGTGAAATCTCTATTGGAAGTCCATCCTATTATTTTTGTCTGTTGAGACAGTGTCTTATGAGGCAGGCCCTGCTGGCCTGGAACTCACTATGTAGACCCAGCAGACCTTGAACTCAGAGCTATACTGGCCTCTGCCTCCCATGTGCTGGGATCAAAGGTGTATACCACCACAGCTGATTAAAGAAGACTACTTCAATATTAGTTTTACAAAGCACTTGACTGTCATGACTTTTCTCTAAGCTAATACTTAATGCTACCTACATACATTTTTCATGTATAATTTTACACATGGGGATTATAAAAAGTAAGCTTAATAAAGACAGCAAAAAATATAATGTAAAAGGTAGAAATATACTTACTATGAGATCATCATAAAACAAAGTGTGGCTGACTTGCAAATGTCTAATTAAACTGCCATTGAAGGAACTTGGGTTTTCATTAGGTCGTGAATGGCAAAGCGGACAGAACTGGAGGAAGAAAGACAAATAGTTCAAGAACAAGTTTAAATAACTATCAATGCCAGATTTTTAAAAAGGAAGTCACCATAGACTATTAATCTATTGGACACACACCAACACTGTTGGTTTAGTTTCCTGGTGAGTGTGATGTATGCATGTGTTCGTATGTTTGTGTGTATATGTACAGGGTCATGTCTGTGCATCTTCCTGTGAAGTCCAGAGGTCAAGTCATGTGCTCTCCTCAACTGTTCTCCACCTTGTGTTTTTAATTTATTTTTATTTTTCATTTCCACTTCATGTACTTAAGTTACCAAGATTTTTGTTAAGGATTTTATTTTATTTAAAAAATGATTTACTGACTTTTATTTTTGCATGTATGCGTGTTTGCCTGCGTGTATGATATGTGTGTCACATCCATGTGTGGGTCCCATGGACGCCAGTAGAGAACATCGGATACCCTAAAACTAGAGATAAAGATTGCTGCAGGCTACCAGGTAGGCCCCAGAACTCTTGTCCTCTGTAAGAGCAGCACTGTCCCAGCTCTTCTGCTCCCCTTCCAACTTATCGTTTCAGTCAGAGCTTCTCGTTGAACTGAAGCTAAGCATTTAGTCTAGGCTAGCTAGCTGGCCTCCTCTGTATTCCTTGTCCCGGGGCTACAGAAGAATCACAGGTTTTAGGGGATCACCGGGGATCAGAACTCAGGTTTTCCTGTTTGTACAAGCATTCAAGTGACTAAGACATTTCCCCAGCACTGTTCTGTTGTTTTGTTTCTCATGTCGCTCAGGCTAGCTTTGAATTCTCTGTGGCTAAAGCTGACTATTACAACACTTGGCTTCAAGGTCAGCTAGGGCTGCAGTTATATCCTATACATTTCTCTCTTCATCTGAGTATCTCCCCATCCTGTCTCTGGTTTTTTGAGACAGGGTTTCTCTGTGTATCAGGCTAGCCTCAAACTCAGATCCACCTTCCTCTGCCTCCCAAGTGCTGGGATAAGAGGCGAGTGTCACCACTGCCTGGCTATCACTATGCAGTCCAGGCTAGACACTCACAAGGGTCCACATGCTTTTCCCTTCCAAAAGCATGTACCATCATGCCCAACCACATAATATTAAAGAGAGTTTCTTGGAGCTGGTGAAAATCTCAAAGGGATGTCAGTTGTGCCAAATGTCCCCTCATCCCTACATGTGAACTGTGTGTGGTAAATAAATGTAGTAACTTTAAAAACTAGAAAATAAGTGGAGTTTCTAATGAATCATTTCTTTGGGGGAGGAGCAGATACAGTTCTAATTGTGTAACCCAAGTATGTTTAGCCCAGGTTGGCCTCAAACCATCTATATCTATCCTTCACCACCTCTCAAGTGCTGAGATTACATGCATGAACCACGGTGCAGTTTCTAATGTTTCTTAAATTCAGACAGACAGACAGGCAGTAGATAAGAATCATTACCACAGGCCTCCTTTCTGATCTGTGGTGGATAATGCAATGGTCCAGCAAACAGTCTTCATCCAGTTCCCTCTGACAAAATGGGCATACACATCTGGAAATAGCACAGAATTACAACCACGTATAGTGGCCAGCTAGAGTGGCCTTCTAGTTAGAAATTCCAAAAAGAAAATGTTGTATAGGCCATAGCTAGGCTAGTTCCTTTTTGTGAGGGGTGGGTTCTCACACTTAGCCCAGGCTTGCCTTGGTCCTCCTGCTTCCAGCTCCTAAGTGCCAGAAGCATGGTTGTGCACCACCACACCTGGCTTGCTTCTCTGACTGTTTTACGACAACAGTCTTGCTGTGTAGCTCGGGCTTTCCCCAAGCTCTCAGCAATCCTCCTGCTTCAGGCTCCTGGAATGTTGTGATTATAGGCATATGTCACCGCATTAGGATGGGGCTTTGTTTATTTTGTTCTCCTTGTCTTGTTCAAACTGTCCTCAAAGTTACTATGTATCGCAAACTTGCCTTGTCTTGGCAATCCTTCTTCTCCCTTGGTTTCCTGCCTACCGGAATTATAGCCATGTACTACTAAGCTTAGCTTTAATAGTCTTTGTTATAATTTTTTAATTTATTTTATTTATATAAGACTGTATCTGTCTTTAGACATACCAGAAAAGGATGGTTGTGAGCCACCATGTGGTTCCTGGGAATTGAACTCAGAACCTCTGGAAGAGCAGTCAGTGCTCTTAACTGCTGAGCCATCTCTCCAGCCCTCTTTGTTATAATTTTAATTGACAAAAGAAATTAGAAAGCCAGGCAGTGGTGGCGCACACCTTTAATCCCAGCACTTGGGAGGCAGAGGCAGGCAAATTTCTGAGTTCAAGGCCAGCCTGGTGTACAGAGTGAGTTCCAGGAAAGCCAGGACCACACAGAGAATCCCGTCTTGGAAATAAAAACAAAAACAGCAATACAAAGAAATTAGTTTCTATATATTTTTACATTTTTCATAAACTCCATCAACTTGCAGTCAAAGCCATATTTTCTTAACCTATTTTTTAGTCTTCCTTCTTTCCTCCCTACTGGTAGACCTAGCAGACTCTGTTCTCTGTTTATAGCAAAAATACTCAATTTAGAATTTATGGCATCATTTGTAAAGCAAATGCTGCAGCAGCAGGTACATTAGCAGGGCAATTATTACCAGTAAATTCAGAACAGAGTGATCCTTTGGCTTTTTAGGTTAAAAAGTATAAATTCGAGCCTAGAGCGGTGGCTCAGTGGTTAAGAGCGCCTGCTGCCCTTGCAGAACCCAGGTTTAGTTCCCAGGACCCACATGGGGGCTCACAACTGTAACTCACAGTCTGGCTGCTACAGGATCCGGCACCTGCATGGTGCAGACCCACTACTCACATAGAGATGTCCAATTATGAGTGGTTTTGCATAGGAGTACCTTACTCTGTAGTCCAGGATGGCCTCAGAGTCACACCTCCTGCCTCAGTCTCCCTGGCTTAGACACAGAGACTGCAGTTAGCACGGCGTTCTATCGCATTCCAACAAACCTTGCTGTGGTCCCGCCAAGCTCCTGCAGTGGGCCGTATGTATCGATGTACTTCTCACACGTCCTTATGTGGGCCCTCATGTCACTGAGGCAGACCTACACAAAGCAAATTCAAGGTCAACCTCTGTGGGCAAGGGCCTCTATGTAACCCGGCTTCATGACTTTCAAATCCGGTTACACTGGGACTGTTAATAATTTGGATTTTTCTTCACAGAATAGTCATAAAGTGCAGGCCTTATCAAGAGTAATGGTGGTGGCCCACACTGTTAGTCCCAAAATTAAAGGCAGAAGCAGACAGCTCTCTAAGACTGAGTGCAGGCAGGTCTACACATAGACATATAGGACAGCTGGAGGCACCCAGAGAAACCCTGTCTTGAAAAACCAAAAAGTAATAATATAACAACAACAAAAACAAATATAATGATAAATTGACGTGCTTAAAATCTACACACACACACACACACACACACACACACACACAGAATCTTCAAACATCTCAGAAACTGAATGTTGATTTGTTCCTTCTGAAAAGCATGCTGTTTTCTAAAAAGGCCAAAAGATACAGAGTAACAAAGTCTGTTTTGCATCCTGCTATGCAAATAGGTTTTGTGGGAAAGAGACGAATCTAGGAGAGAAACAGTAAAGATTAAGAGATCTGGGCAGTGGTGGCACACGCCTTTAATCCCAGCATTTGGGAGGCAGAGGCAGGCAGATTTCTGAGTTCAAGGACAGCCTGGTCTACAGAGTGAGTTCCAGGACAGCCAGGGCTATACAGAGAAATCCTGTCTCCAAAAAAAAAAAAAAAAAAAAAAGGAAAGAAGGAAAGAAATAAGGAAAGAAAGAAAAGCAAGCTGTCACATTAAGTGAAGTAATAAATGCCATTAATGTGTGATGACCAGCAGTGTTGTATAACTTGAAAGTGCACTTCCAGTGTATAACTCTGGAAGTGCACAGCGCACTTCCCAGAGCCACCACAGCTAACAGAAGTCAACCTCTTGTAGTCCATCTTCATCAGGGCAGGACAAGGAGCCCTTGCTTGTCCAAGGGCTCTGTAGATAGCACAGTATCTGTCGGCTCAGAGATGCTGGTAAGATCTGCTGGAGGAAGCTTCTCACAGCTGCAGCTAGGTGGCAGTCCACAGCCAGCCTACACCAGTCTATGCTGCCTTATTCTGCCCACACCTCCCTTGGAAGCTCAATTTCAAAAACTCTTACCACATGATGGAAATAGCCATAAATTATGGTGTATACCTTTAAGTCAAGCACTTGAAAAAGCAGAGGTAAGGGATCTGCCAACTTGATCTATGTAGTGAGTTCCAGGCCACATACGCCTAAAGGGTGAGACCGTCTCAAAAAAAGGGGGGGAGGTGCTTGGGAGGGGGAAGGGGAAGAGAGAGAGAGAGGAAGGAAGGAAGGAAGGAAAGGAAGAAAGGAAGACTTAGTTCTGAAGTAGGTGCGTGTGGTACACACACAATCCCCAGTACCTGGAATGTTACACAGGAGTATCACAAGTTCCAGGGTAGACTAGGCTAAGAGTGTTTTTAAAAAATTGCATTCTTTGTTCAAGAAAAATAAGTTGGGGTTGGATAAAAATAAGCTGATTGCTCTTTCAAAGGTCCTGAGTCCAAATTCCAGCAACCACATGGTGACACACAACTGTCCATGATGAAATCTGACACCCTCTTCTGGTGTATCTGAGCAGTTACAGTGTACTTAGATACAATCATAAATAAATCTTTAAAAGAAAGAAAAATAAGCTTTCCTTAGAAAAATCACCAACCTGAGGACTGTACATTGACAAATTGACAAATTTATAGTCTAGACATGCATCAGTGTGTAAAGTACTGTTACAGAGATGGTGGACAATGAGCCTCTGGCCTATTCTACCGCTGTGGATAATTCAACAGAGGAACCAAGACGTGAGGATGGTAGCTAAGAAGTTCCTCTTGGAATAGTAAGGCCAGGCTTCAAGGAGAGCCGCTGGCCTGGACAGTGAAACAGGACCAGCTGCAACTTGTTTTGGGGACAAGCAGCATTCCTGGGCAGAAGGGCAGCCGAGAAAGCAAGGACTGACACAGGGCTCCTCCTACAATCAAAATCCTGTGACTGAGAAGAGAGTCTGACGGGGGCCCTCATCCGGGGTTTGAGAATGCTGTTTTGGATAGACAACCACAGGAAGGTTGTCCACGTGTGCCCCACCACACACAAAATAAACAAGGAAACAGGAAGAGAGAGAATTAATGTTGGATATCAGGATGCTTGTCCACAAAGGTTATGTACAAATTCTGGTCAGGTGGCCATGATAGATTATTCTTTCATGTATAAATATTTGTAAATGCACCCAGACCTTGGTGGATGAGTGTTGGGTACAAGGTCACAGGAGATGCCATGCTCCCTGTCTGTCCTTGTCTCAAAGACCCTGGCAGTGGCTGACACAGGGAGGGTGTCCTTTAGGACCCCGGCAAGAGGTGATCCAGGTAACTGAACCAGATCAGTCACTGGGCAGGGCTGGGGGCTGGTCCAAGTTTCAAAAATGCTGTTTAAAAGGTTGGTGGGGCTACAGAATAGGTTTGTAGCTGACACAGGGAACTTAATGACTCTGAAAAGCGCTGGGGATCTGGTTCGCTGGCACAACACTCAGGCAGGATGAAGGAAGCCCTGAGTTCACTCTCCAGTGCTGCGTGTGTACACACACACACACACATACTGAAAGCACTGGTGTGGTGGGGCATGTACGCAATCCTGACTCTTCCAAGGCAGAGGTAGGAGATAGCAAGTTTAAGTCCAGCCTGGGCTACTTGTCCCCAAAGGTGGGGGGGGGGGGGGTTAGAATGATAGGTTTCACTGGGAACCTTTGCCTGTACTCACTAGAGTTCCGCACTCGGCACAGTTCTGGTATTCTGACTTCATCCTCTTGGCTACATCAGTCGCGGGCACTCCTTCTGAAGGAAGGTATGCCCGGCAGTATGGGCATGTCCACTTGTTATTGTTCTTTATACTGGTCGAGATGCAAGATCGGCAGAACCTACTCAAAAGAAACCGAGAATGCATCAGGAGATGGGGCTCGGCACTTGGGTTCATACTGTTCTTTCAGAGGATCTGAGTTCCATTCCTAACACCCATGTCTTCTGGCCTATACTCATATGGGGCACATTCTCACATATACACGCATACACATAATTTAAAAATAAAAGAAATCGGGGGAAGGGGGAAAAAAGAAATCATGGTAGTTTAGATTAGTTAGTTTAGTGTTAGATTTTAATTCTAACACTCAGAAAGCAGAGGTAGGTAGAGCTGTGAGTTCAAAGCCAGCCTGGTTATATCACAAGTTCCAGCATAGCCAGGGCTACACAATAAGACACAATAAGACTTCTCAGAAAAAAAAAAGATCAAGGTATCTGGCTTTGTTATGGTCCATTCGACCTCTCCCAGGTAAAAAGACAGAGTCTAAGTTCTGCCTCTGGCCCTGTGTGGAGACCCAAGACATGACTCAATCCAGTCCGGCCTGTCCTCACATCAGGAAGGTTGACTTCCTCAAGTCATGATAAAAGGTGGGTGAAATAATTATACCATTAATGACATGATGTACTTTTAATGTATTTTAATGTATTTTACCTCAGAACCCCCCTCCCTTGAGTAACCCCTTAAAAAGTCAGCATTTTTCTGAATTACCCAGAAAAATGTAATATCTTCTCTTTCTTCTTTCCAAACTCTGGGCATGGGCTGGCTGATACTCAGGGCCTTTTCATTCTCTGCTTCTTCCTGTAGCTGCTTGCCGAACATGTCAGAGCCTAACAGGCACGACTTTCTCCCCATGTCTAAAATCTTTTATGAATCCGAAGGGTGTGTGTCTAGAGAGATGGCTCAGTGGTCAAGAGCACTGGCTGTTCTTGCAGAGGACACAGGTTCAATCCCCAGCACCTACACGGTGGCTTATAGCCACCTCCAACTCCATTTCTCAGGAATCTGATGCCTTATTACTTCCACAGGGACTGAGCAAGCAGGGGGAAGACAGATCTCAGAGCACAGGGAAGGGAGAGGCAGGTGGATATCAGTAAGTTTGAGGCCAGCCTGGTGTACAAAGTGAGTTCCAGGGCAGTCGAGGCTACAAAGAGAAAACCTGTCTTGAAAAACTAACAACCATCCTTAGCAAGATCTGATGCCCTCTTCTGGAGTGTCTGAAGGCAGCTACAGTGGACTTAAATTTAATAAATAAATAGAAAAAGAAGGAAGGAAGGCAGAATCCCATTACTTGGGAGGCAGGCAGGCAGATTTCTGAGTTCAAGGCCAATCTGGTCTACAGAGTGAATTCCAGGATAGCCAGGGCTACACAGAGAAACCCTGTCTCGAAATATGAGAGAGAGAGAAAGAGAGAGAGAGAGAGAGAGAGAGAGAGAGAGAGAGAGAGAGAGAGAGAGAGAGAGAGAGAGAATCTGAGAAGAGAATTATCAGTTTCCCACAAATGTCTCTACCATCTGTAATCTACCTGGGATTACAAGAATACATCACTGGGCTGGCAAGATAGCTCAGTGGTTAAGAGCACTGGCTGCTTTTCCAAAGGTCATGAGTTCAATTCCCAGCAACCACATGGTGGCTCACAGCCATCTATTATTGGATCTAATGCCCTCCTCTGGTGTCCCTGAAGATAGTGACAATATACTCATGTATATATAAGATAAATAAATTAAAAAAAACAAGAATACATCACTAAGCCTGGCTAAAAGTATTTTCTTGTTTTGTTTGTTTGCTTTTTAGAAAGAGTCTCATTGTGTACTCTTGGTTTTCCTGAAACACACCATATAGATGAAAATGGCTTCAAACTCACAGAATCTACCAGATCTGCCCCCCAAGTGCTAGAACTAAAAATATGGGCCAGTTGTGGTGGTTTGGATATGCTTGGCCCATGGGAAGTGACACCATTAGGAGGTGTGGCCTTGTTGGAGGAAGTGTGACTGTGAGGTGGGCTTTGAAGCAGAAGAGTCGGTCTTCTCATACTTGCCTTTGGAACAAGATGTAGAACTCTCAGCTCAGGCAGGAGAGATGGCTCAGTGGATGCGAGCACTGCTCTTCTGAAGGTCCTGAGTTCAAATCCCAGCAACCACATGGTGGCTCACAACCATCCTTAGCAAGATCTGATACCCTCTTCTGGAGTGTCTGAAGGCAGCTACAGTGGACTTAAACTTAATTAATAAATCTTAAAAAAAAAAAAAAGAAAGAAAGAAAGAAAGAAAGAAGCTCCTCCAGTGACAAGTCTGTCTGGACCCTGCCATGCTTCTCACCATGATAATTGTCTGAACTTCAGAACCAATAAGCCAGCCCCAATTAAATGTTATCCTTTATAAGAGTTGCCTTGGTCATGGTTTTCTCTTTACAGCAATAGAAACCCTAAGACACACGTAAAACCTTGAAAGTATATTCTTTTAAGAGTGTTTTTTTACAAATGGCTCAAACATTCAACTTAAATTAAAAAACATTCCAAATACAACATCAATGACTCCAACCTGAATTTTCTTCTTATATGCCTTATGTAGGGGTAGATGACTCCTCACTCAGCAAAACATGAGAGTACAGAAGCATGCAGTCTAATAAGACCTCAGGTTTTAAGTTGGGCATGGTGGCAGGACAATTTTAGCACTTGGGAGGTGAAGGCACAGAAATCATGGTCACCCTCAGGTAAACAGATTGAGTCTAGTTTAGCCTTCAAAAACAAACACCAAAAAAGGGGGTTGTAGGAAGCAGAGGAATAAGATAAAAATGGGTAGATTCTTTGTCAAATTAGAGAGGAAAATTAAATCAGCATGGTAATATACCAGTCTAATCCCAATACTTGGGATTTCAGTCAACCTGGGCTACATACAATACAATCCCTTTCCAAAAGCCAAACAGAAAAATAGTGGTAAGTATACAAGGGAACCTGGAGAAGAACTGGGAACACTCCTAATGGGAACAAAACCAAACACTACAACAGCTGGGAATCTCAGGGCATAATCGGGAGCTGTGCTGAGAGAGACGGTAGACAGAGAGCCAGCCTTAACTCAAGAAGGTCAGCTGGGCAGTGGTGGCACACACTTTTAATCCCAGCACTTGGGATGCAGAGGCTGGCAGATTTCTGAGTTTGAGGCCAGCCTAGAATGAGTTCCAGGACAGCTAGGGCTACACACTCAGGGCCAGTCTGGGCACTGATCCAGAATACCATGAAAAAAGACATTATTTTTAGTTGAACGTTTGAACCACTCGCAATATGTACTCTTCAAGAATATACACTCTGCCTGGAGAGATGGCTCAGCTGTTAAGAGCACTGACTGATCTTCCAATGGTCCTGAGTTCAAATCCCAGCAACCACAACCATCCATAATGAGATCTGATGCTAAATAAAGAATATTTTGAATTTAAAAAAAAGAGATCTGACACCCTCTGCATCTGAAGGCAGCTACAGTGTACTTACATGTAATAATAAATAACTCTTTTTAAAAAAAGGATATACAGTCTCAGCCCATGAGACCATCTCAAAACATAAACCAGGACCAAAGTTAAGCAAGAGTCAGAGAGGCATTCAGAATTACAGAGGTTTAACATTTTACAGGTCATTCAAGTCCCCGCAAAAGAATGAGCCTCCTCAAATACCTTTAGTTTATAATGTACCTATTCAATAAACTTTGGAGCCTTAACCTGGGTGTGGGAATACAAACTTGTGACCCGGACACTTAGGAAGTATAAGGAGGATCAGGTAGTCCTGAACAAGTTCAAGACTAGAGGCACATGAGACACTGTCTCTGAAAACCAGCACTAAGTTAGGAGTCTATTTCAGTCGCACTGCACGAATGCAGCCCTGGGTCTCAGCCCCACTACTCTATAAACTAGACAAGGCTGGTACATATCAGTAATCTCAGAAGTCCAGGAGAATGAAGAAGAAGTCCAGGGTCATCTTAGCTATGTTAGTGAGTTTGCTATATGAGACCCTGACTCAAAAGGCCAGGACATACTGCTGCCTTATAGCAAATGTCTATAGCAAATGGCTGTTGATGGTGACAAAGAGACAAGACAGGCAAAAATAAACTCCATGTCCCTTCTGCAAATCTAAGAGCTTGCACAGTCCCAAAGTTAATTCCAGAAGCAAATGGAGCTGGTGGGGCTAGCTATGGGGACAGAAAGTTCAGTGTATAGGAACTAACTATTCTAGATCTGGGTTATGGTGTCACAGGCTGTGAACAATTGCAGCAATTCACCAACCCAATCCACACTGCATGAGTCAGAGTGTATCACCTCACTAAAGCTGAGGAGCAAAACAAAAACATTCCTGTGATGACAGGGAAGTTACAGTAACACTGTGAGAAAGATCCCGGGCCACTTAGAACACAAGGTCCCTCCTACACAACCCAGGCACAATAGTGGCTGCTCCGAACATGGTCAGAAAGTTGACGCAACAATCAGTTAGGAGAAATTGCCCAATATAGGCTTTTCTGGGAATTGCTAAAATTCCCATGAGTAAATCATACTGTGGTATCCTGGCTATGGTTTCTTGAGGTGTAGTTGATTAAAAATATTTGTATGCACTAACTATTTGTATGCTCATAGATAATAAAATGCACAAAGCTCTGGGTGCTGTCGTACATGCATTTGGAAAGCAAAGGCAGGAGGAGGGTCCAGGGTTCAAGATCAACCCCAATAATGTAAAAGGCTGACCAGCCTAAATTCTATATTAGATCCTTTCTCAAAAAGTGTGATGCCATGAAGACCCCAAGGGAGGGGCCTAGGAAAACACTAAGGAAAGGAGAGATTCAAATGTCTACTCTGACCACCCTCCTAGGAGGCTGTAAAGTGGGGAGATCACAAAAAGAAGGAGCAATACAAAGAGAATATAGTTAAGGATAAAAGCTGGATTAAACACAAAGAGAATATAGTTAAGGATAAAAACAGCAAACTGTCAAACAGCAACAATCTGGCTTCTTGTTTTCAAACCTCTGAACATGGACAGGGAAATACCAAGCGGTAGGAGGCATCTACCACGGGTTGTCCTCTGACCCCACACCACAGGAAACACCACAGCACAAGCACCCTTCCACATACACCCCACACAAAACAAATGTAATTTTTAAATGAAAAAACCACCCTCACCTCCAACATCAACAACAAAATGCTTCTGAATGCATTCCCAGGGCTTTGAAATATGATTTCACACAAACCCAACCTCCTGGCTTTGCTGGTGTGACTTATCTTACTAGCCTGGTACCGCTCCAGTGCCATCTCCCAGAATTCTTGGGGTGAAGCCCTCTCTGGGAGTGTGGCCCTTCCCTCCAGCACCAACCCCACTCCCCTTGTAGCATAGCAGGAGAAACCAATAAGGAAATCCATAATGACTCAACCGACTTGGAAACCAGCTGGAAACTTAATTACATCACTCCTATTTGTTATTTCATGAACCCATTCTATTTCTCTAAAGTAATTAGCCAAAATCCCCTGTAATGAAGAGACTGGCAGAGTACTGGAAGGAAACAGGAAAACACAGCTAAGGACACTGGGGAGACATATGTCCCCAGCCTCAGAGCAAAACTAAACTCTGAATTCAAACAGGAAAGGGAAGCCCTGGGGACTCTCTAGGGTTGAGGGTGTTTGGGGGATGGCATTCTGTGGGAGGGATCTGGAAGATGCTGTTGACAGCAGGTGGCAGGCCTAACCTTTGAACTGAGTTACTCAGCACAAAGCTTCACTGTGGATGTGCTTATTAACAGCTCACATCTGTAATCCCACCAGTTGGGAGGCTGAGGCAGGAGGATTGCTTTAGGTTGAAGGCTGATCAGGATTATACAGTGTGTTTCAGGTCAGCCTGGGTTAGAGTGAGAATCTCTCTCTACAGAATTAAAAAATAAATAAAAAAGAAAAGATATGAGCCAGCAAAGTTAGCATCAAAATGGAAACAAGAGTTAGGGGAAAAGGCAAAAGTCACAGGTGAACAGTCCACAATAAGACAATGCTCGCACACAACCAACCTCCTCCAACAATGGATCAGACTGGTCTGGCCCAAGGACAGCTTAATGGTACAGTGTATATAGTGCTACAGTGCTTGCCTAGCAAGAGATACTGAGTTCAGTCCCCAAGAAAATCAATGGGGGGGGGGGGGAAGTGTGGGGGGCTGGTAAGATGGCTCAGCGGTTAATAGCACTGACTGCTCTTCCAGATGTCATGAGTTCAAATCCACATGGTGGCTCACAACCATTCTTAATGAGAAGCAAAAAAAAAAAAAAAAAAAAAAAGAAAACTATGGGCCGGAGCGAGCAGGCTGGAGAGAGTGGGGGCAGGAGCAAGAGGGAGAAGGGAAGTGGGGAAAAAGAAAAATAGCCCTGTCAAATCTAGCATGCAAGAGAGAGAGAGAGAGAGAGAGAGACACAAGCTAAGCTACAAAAGGTCAGTTGACTGATGCTATGGAAGAACACCAAATTGTACAAACTATGGTTTGTTTTGGAGTCACTTCAATTTAGCCAACACTTAACTGCTAAATCTTCAAGGAGTGGTCACCACAAGATGCTTTTAAAAAAATGTGCTCACCTACTAGAACAATGGCACTCAAGGATTTCCCAATTGTAACATAAAAGCCTCATACACCACATTCTAACACGCTCACCAAGTACAATGGGGTGTTCTTCCAGGGTATGAAAGGTCTGTGGCTAATCATCAGCTCGATCTTAAAGTCCTTACAGAGAAACCACAGACTGTTGGAGCTAGGGATGCGGCTCAGTTGCTAGAGCCCTTTCACAACATGCATGAAGCCCTGGGTTCAATCTCCAGTACCACCTCATGTCCTCTCCCTCTCCCCTTCCTCTCTCTGGTTAAAAGCGCTTCCTGCTCTTCTGCAGGAGCTGAGTTCTGTTCTTTAGCTGGGCAGTGGTGGCACATGAAAGGATCTCCTCTTGAGAGCCACTCTGTGGACAGGTTTTATAGCTCCTGCTTGATCTCTAATGCAATTTCATCCTCTTTCCTTAAAGTGGTTTACAAAGAGCATCACCAGCATTGCCTTCTAGGAAAAGTGTCCAGGTCTATGAGGTTAAGTGCTCCTCTCCATGGAGTTCAAGGAAGACACAGTTCTTCCTATCTTACGCCGCCCCTGCCCCTGCAGTTCTTGGCTCTCTTGGACCCATACTAAACCTCTAGAAAAGGAGCTCTCGACCTTACTGATGCTGTAATCCTTCAATACAGTTCCTTGTGTTGTGGCGACTGCCTCAAGCATGAAATTATTGCTACTTCATATCTGTAATTTTGCTAAGAGTTATGGACCATGATGTAAATATTTGTGTTTTCTGATAAGTCTCAGGTAACACCCCTGTGAAAGTCCTTTGACCCCCAAAGGGGTTGGGACCCACAGGTTGAGACACATTACTCTAGACCTTGCTAACTCTCACCACCTTTCATTTACTTCCCCCTAGATTTACTCTCCAGGATCTCTGAGTTATTTGTCTTTGCTTATTTCTATATGGTATTCTGTTGTTTGGAGACAGAGTCTCCTTAGGGCAGTCCCAGCTGGTTACCCCTTTATATCCACGCTGGCTTTAAACCTGTGGCAGTCTTCCGGGATTCTACATGTCAACTTCTCACAAGTATGCTTCACTAGAACCAGCTACTGGCAATTGAGTTTTAAGTTCTGTCTACCAGAGATGGCCAGTTGCTCAGCAGGCCTGGGATGACTCTTCTTGGTAGTCACTTGACTACATGTGGAACTAACTAAAATCCAAAAATGTAAGGACACGCCTGTGAGGAATTTTTTTTAAAACTTGATTTAAAGTAGGTAGATCCACTTCTAATCTAGACCTTTGAGATAGGAAGACAGGCTTTTAATCTGGGCCACACCCTCTGATGAAAGTCTACATGGAAGGATATGGAGGACATGGAAGACGGAAGCTTTCCTCTTTTCCTGCTTGCCCTTGCCTTGCTAGGATCTCCATTCTTTCCCTGGCATTAGAGAGTTCTTTGGGATTTCAGGATATACTAATGATTACTTGAGATATCCAGCCTCGTGCACTGAGCAACTACTAGATTCATGGACTTTCTGTTCACAACCAGCCATTGTTGGATTAGCAGGACTGCAGCTATAAATCAATCCAATAAATTCCATATATATATCCTCCTATGAATTCATTAAATCCTAGGAATTTTCTCTTTTGTCCACTATAGCTATTTGGAAAGCTAATTATTTGCTGTGTTTATCTGAGTGTGTTAACACTAAGGGATTGAATCCAAAGTATGGAGAGAATATCTTATGTACTGTATGGATGAATGACCTGTCAATAAAAAACACTATGGCCTATAGGAAAGGGTAGAATAGAAGGTGGGACATCTGGGAGGCAGAAAGAATTATTGGATAGAACGAGGCAGGAAGATACAAGGAGACGGAGACGTGGTATCAGAGCACAGGTAACCAGTCACAAGGCAGAATGTAGAGTAAAATCAATGGGTTATTTTAAGTTATGATTCCAGTCTGAGAAGAGTTTGCCTATATGGTCAAGGTAATTGTAGATATGAGTCTTATTTCTGGGAGCATGGGGCTGGGAGGAAAAACTTCTACACCAAAATATACCAGTAAGAACTTTGCCGCTGCATCAGAACTGTGGCTGTGTTCCCCATAGTTCTGAGCATTTGAATATTTGGTCCCAGGCATGTTGCAGTGTTTCAGGAGGCTTACGAGTTCTGGCCTTGTTGGAGGAGGTGTATCTCCAGAGGCACACTGAGAATTTAAAGACTCTGACTGTTCTGATGTCCTGCTCTCTGCTTCCGGCTTGTGTTCCAAGATGTAAGACCTCAGCGTCCAGATGTTCTGGCTCCTCTCTGCCCTCACAGAACCCATATGTGCAAACGAATTCTTTATGCATGGCCCAGGTCATGTAAAGTAGCTAATATTTATCCCCAGCCCCCTTCAGCCCGTGTGTCTATAGCACTCATAGAAGAGCTTATTTTTCTGGCACTGGATGCTGAACCTTGCACGCATTAGGCAAGCGCTTTACCGATGACCAACATCCCCAGACCTGACTGCTCTCTTCAATGGTAAATTAGTTCAGTTCACAGTTTCCATTCAATTACTCTCTTTCCCCAGTTCTCTGACAATATTAAAGCAAATGTAGGAAGTCCTTTTCTTCTAACCTAATTCTACAACTATTTTTTTGTAATATGAATAATCAAATCAAAATATAAAATGCTGGATGGCAGGCATGGTGGTGCACATCCAAGCACTTAGGAGGCAGGTGGATCTATGTGAGTTCCCTCACAGAGACCAGCCTGGGATACAAAACAAGATTCTCTCTCTCTCTCTCTCTCTCTCTCTCTCTCTCCCTCTCTCTCTCAGTAAAACCCTAACTAAAAAAACAAACTGGGCTGAAGAGATGGCTCAGAGGGTAAGAGCACTGTTCTTCTGAAGGTTGTGTGTTCAAATCCCAGCAACCACGTGGTAGCTAACAACGATCTGTAATGAGATCTGATACCATCTTCTAGAGTAAACGAAGACAGCTACCATGAGTCTATTTACACATAATAAATAAATCTTTAAAAAACAAACAAAAAACAAGAGTGGGGCTGTGGTTATACAAAATTTTAATCCCAATACTCAGGAGGCAGAGGAGAGCAGATCTGAGTTCACGGCAAGCCTGACATACGAAGCAGGTTCTAGGACAGCCAGGGCTACAGAGAAACCCGGTCTCAAAAAACAAACAGGAACAGGAGTATAGTTCATTTGGGAGAGTGCCTGCTCAGCCTGCCTATCTGGCAAAGGACCTGAGGTCAATACTCAAGCATCACATGTGTAACATGCCTGTAATCTAGACCAGGAATGCAGTCAGGATGGCATATACCTTTAATCCCAGGGTTTAGGAGGCGAAGGCAGGGGTGGAGCTCTCAGAATTCAAGGCCAGCTTGCCATACAATGTCAGACCCACTTCTCAAAAAAAGGAAAAAGAAAAATCAAAGAAATGTAATGACTAATCGTGGACGGTCATCCTTGACTGCACAGTGAGTTCAGGGTCATCCAGGATACATGGGACTCTGTCAAAACAAAGAGGCTGACTATACCAATATGTGGGTGGCATTGGAGATCCAGTCCGGGGCGGTGGACTAAACCAGTGCTACACTACTGGGGTCTACATTTCCTTGCTCACCAGCTTCTGTGGGTCTCACACGCTGGTAACAGCGCGCTGCTCCCTCACTTTTTTAAAGGCAGAGACTAAGAATGAGAAGGGCAACCACTGGGTCACAAGAAGGCTGAATCCCAGATGGGCGGTGATGGTGCATGCCTGTAATCCCAGCGCTCTGGGAGGCAGAGACAGGGGATTTAAATTCAAGGCCAGCCTGGTATACAGAGTGAGTTCCAGGACAGCCAGGGCTGGCTATACAGAGAAACCCTGTCTCGAAGAAAAAAAAAAACAAAAAACAAAAACAAAAACAAAATCCAAAAAAAAAAAAAGTCTGAATCCCAAACCCACCTTGCAGTCACATGTTTGCATGCGGTGTTTGGTGTCACATGCTGTGTAAAGGTTCCCCTATACATTCATCCAGAGAACTGTTGTCATTTACTTGTTTGTAAACTAAAATCAACAAAAACAGCCCGGTTCTCAATCTAACCTGAGATAATGAAAATAGAGAGATTCACTTGCAATTTTCTCATTTTTCCAACTTAAGCTTGGTAGGGAAAGAGTCATTCATTTAGAATGTACAATTGTTAACAGTCTCTCCAGTGCAGACGGACTCTGGTTAACATTTATAGAGTGCAAGGGGCCCAAGTCGGCTAAAAGGAAGAACATGGAAATTCTGCCCAGTCAGAACAATGGACATAGATTTGTCAAAACAAAGAAGAGTTGAGGGAGGGAAAGCAATTCGTCCAGCCCTTGTTATGATATTTTATGACTATTTTTCCAGTGGTCAGTTTCCTCTTCACTTTAACAAAGAAAAAAGATTAAACAGAAAGAAATGTAACATTTTTTGCAAGTTTATATTCTCCTTTGGTAGAAACAAATATTAAAGTGTTTAAAATCCAACCCCTGAAAACAATCTGGAATCAGAGGACTCCAGTGGCACAGCTGCTCCTTCAGAGCAGTGGAAGGGATTCTCAAAGGGTACGTTTCATCTCTGGTTTGGCTGTAATGCTATGTAGTGAATTTGAGGCTAGACTACTTTAAGTGAGACCCAAAAGCACCCCTCAAGCCTCCCAAAAGAAAAAAAATTTTAAAAAATGTAATTCTCTTTAGGCTATTGTTCTGACCTAGTTGATATATTTCATAACACTACACAACAGAAGCTTGCCTCTCACCCTGCCACCCTGGCCTTTGGATGGTATGTCAGAGCTATGTAGAGACAGCTAGGAAGCAACACCACTACCTAGAAAAGACGTCAAAAATGTAAGCCTTGAATTTAAAGTGCAATGCTGAAGAAAACAGGTCCTGAGAAAAACCACAAAGTAGCTAGCACCCAGAGCATTCTAGGATTTAAACAGTGTGGGCGGCGCATTCTTCTCCCTGCCTCCCTGTGGTACCAAGGCTTCCGGGTTCTCCGTGTTTGTCAAGCCTTCAAGTGCTGTTAAAAACATGGTTGCGCATTTGCATTTTTAATTTACGGGGGCTTGTTTTGTTTTGTTAGTTAGCCAAAAGTCGACACCAACATGTTTTTGTTCTTGTGCTTTATCGGATTGTCTTAGTTTCATCAGAGACAGTGGAGCGGGCTTTGCTTCTGATCTAAGCATGCATGCAAGCACACAACTCACAACCAGGAGACCACAAAAAACCCAAACAAACAAACAAAAAACCCAGCCTGCATACCCCGCCTTCAGCCAATACAAACACTCCCTAAAAACACACCCGAACAGCTTAAGCCTGAGGCTTCTTTTTTAAAGCCTTCTTAGAAACAACTACTGCTTATTTTGCAACAGCAATGAATTTTCACTACCTGCACGACATTTTGAAGAAAACTGCCATATACTTTAGATTTGAATAGGGGCCATGCCTACGGCAGGTAGCTCACAACCTCCAGTCACTTTGCAGCAGTTTTAAACGGGTGAATTTAGTGGTGTGAAGCAAACATCCGAGCTCCAAACCCCACCCTATCCATTAGTCAAGCTAACCTCAGAAAGCCTTTGGCATGCTCTAGTTGGCCTTGACGATTTTCGAGGGGTCGAGGTCTGTGTGAGTTGGGAAAGGAACGCGTGTGAGAATTAAAAAGAGCTTGCACAGGTCCTCTACAGCAAAAGAAACCAGCCTCCGGAGGTTCTGGAACATGTGCACAGCTCCAAAATGACAAAACAAAACTCACCCAGGTTCTCAGAAGAGTGGGAGGCACAGCCGATCAGTCAAACCCAGCCCGACCAATGTGCCTGTCTGAGGTCCCCGTGCTACCGCCCGATGATTCCCCAGCTCTCACAATCCCGTGTAAGCGCCCCCAGCCACATACACACAAGCACATACCCTGGGTATCTCCCCGGCATCCAGGTGCACAAAGCTCTGCATTAGTTTCCCCAATACTCGCTGCTTCTACTTCCACCCACCTCGTGCCCTCGGCTTCCCCAGCATCCCTCCCCGCTGGGTGGGCGCGCCAGCCGACACTCACACGTGGCCACAGCGGGTGCGGACCGGCTGGTGTAGCACCTCCAGACACACGGAGCAGTCGAAGGACGTGATGGGCAGCTCCGTGTGCCCGCTGCGCTCCTGCGTCCGAGGGGTGGTGGAGGCGGGTGCAGACTTGGAGCTGTCGCTGCTTAGAAGGGAGCCCATCACTGCGCTCTAGCTCCGCGAGCTGCCTGGAGCGCCGAGCCGCCTGCGGGTGGTTCTGCTGTCCCGGAGGAAGGAAGTCCCGGCCCAGCCCGGGTCGCCGCCTCCTGGCTCGGCCAGCCGAGCCGCGGGGCCTCTTGGTGGAGTGCAGGCGGAGCGCGCGGCCGCCGCTTACAAACGCTCTTCCGCGAGCGACAAGGCACTGCAGAGGCTCGAGGTCCCCGGAGGGTGAAACCTGAACCCTCCACCCGGAGTCCGCACTCAGAGTTCCGCAAGAGTTCGGATAAGTGCAGTTTGAGAACACCTACTGGAGACAGGATGACTCTATCTGGCCTCCAAGTTGGAATCTTAATAAGCCTCAGAGTCGACCTATGACCGTTTAGGTGATTGACTCAATACTTCAATAGCGAGAGACACAACGGAAAGTTTTCTGATGTGAAGCTTAATCCTGATCCCCACTTGGTGGCTGGCATACAGATAAAATGCCAGCAGTAGGACAGGAGGAAGGCTGAGAGTTCGAGGCCAGCTGGGCAGCATTTGAACAAGACTTTTGCTTCAAATATAGATAAACCTCTGGGCGTTGGTGGCACACGCCTTTAATCCCAGCACTTGGGAGGCAGAGGCATGCAGATTTGAGTTCAAGGCCAGCCTGGTCTACATAGTGAGTTCCAGGATAGCCAGGGCTACACAGAGAAACCCTGTCTCAAAAAAAAAAAAAAAAAAAGAGCTGGGCGGTGGTGGCGCAAGCCTGTAATCCCAGGACTCTGGGAGGCAGAGGCAGGCGGATTTCTGAGTTCGAGGCCAGCCTGTTCTACAGAGTGAGTTCCAGGACAGCCAGGGCTACACAGAGAAACCCTGTCTTGAAAAACCCAAATCCAAAAAAAAAAAAAAAAGAAAAAGAAAAGGAAGAAAAGAAAAAAGAAAAAAAAAGGAAAGAAAAGGAAAAAGAAAAAAAAGAAGAAAGAAAAACCAAACAAACAAAAAGAAAGAAAAATTAAAAATAGATAAGCCAGGAGTCGTGGTTTATGCCGTATGTCTCAGCATTTAGGAGGATGAAGGAGGATTGCCTAATGTTTCAAGGTAGCCTGGGCCACACAGTGAGTTCCAGGACATTCAGGGCTAGGGAATGGTACCATTTCAAGAGAACAATACAGTTTTAGATGCAGTTCAGTGGTGGTGTGCTTACATAGTCTGTATGAGGCCTGGAGTTGTTCCCTAGTGCCTTAGTAGTAAAAAAGTAAAGAATAAAGTAAAATTTCTACCGCTTGTGGTGGGGCATTCTTAATCACTACACCTGGGAAGTAGAGATAGGGAAAAATAGACTGAGAGAATTATAGATACAATGCAGTTGTATTATATACACAATATACACATAATATACAACATTTGTAATATATTCTCAAAATCACAATACACTGTGAACTGTACATAATACTGCAAAATATGTAATGCGTAAAAATCCCCTGAACACCTGTGCCATGGTACACACCTTTAATCCCAGCACTCCTGAAGCAGATGTAGGTGGATCTTTGAGTTGGAGGCCAGCCTGGTCTACAGATTGAGTTCTAGGACAACCAGGAGTACACAGAGAAACCCTGTCTCAGAAAACAAACAATCCTCTGAACCTCATGTAGTTTCTTCAGTCTTTACCTTGTTTTGTGTTTTGACACTTTTTTTCCCCTCTTTTTATGACAGGGTCTCTCTGTATATACCCTTGGCTGTCCTGAAACTTGCTTTGTAGACTGGACTGGCCTCAGAGATCTGCATGCATCTGCCTTTGCTGGGATTAAAAGCAGGTACCACCAAGTTCGGCTGACACTTTTTGTTTATTTGTTTGTTTGTTTTTCGAGACTGGGATAGCCCTGGCAGTCCAGGAACTCACTCAGTAGACCAGGCTGGCCTCGAACTCAGAAATCCGCCTGCTTCTGCCTCCCAAGTGCTGGGATTAAAGGCGTGTGCCACCAACACCCGGCTTGCTTTGTTTTTATTTTTGCTTCTTGTTTTTGTTTTTGAAAACAATAACAAAGTCTCATGATGCAGCCCAGGCAGTCCTGGAGCTCCAAATGTAGACCAGACTGACCTTGAATGCCCAGAGATCTGCCTTTCTCTCCCTCCTGATTACTGGGATTAGAGGCAGGCAGCTCTAAACCCAGCCTAAGAGGCTGGAGAGATCGCTCAGAGGTTAAGAGTGCGGGTCTGCTCTTCCAGAGGTACTGGGTTTAATTCCCAACAACCACAACTATAATGAGAGCTAGTAGTACCCTTTTCTGGCCTGCAGGCATAAATGCAGGCAGAACACTGTACACATGAAAGAGAAAGAAAAGGAAAGAAAGAAAGAGAGAAGGTGGCAGGAAGGAAGGAAGGAGAAAACAATAATTCTCCAAGGTTTCTGTTTCGGGTTCCTACCTGGAGGTTTTCCCCTGACTTTCCTCAGCAATGGACTATGACCTGGCAGTTAAGCCAAATGCATTCCCCCTGCCATTAACTGCTTTGGTTAGACGGTTTTATCACAGCAACAGGAAGGAGACCAGAACAAAGACTCTGGCCTAGGGAGTGGACAGCTCCTGGTTTTATCCAGAGAGCATCTTCTCCTTCAGTATCTTTGGGTTGACTCATTCTTCACCTCTGAATTTAAGAGGTTATTTTGATTGATTGCTGAGGACCATGACATTAAAGGCAATGCAGTCTAGGTATGTCTCCATGACGCACAGAGACTCTGGAGGCTACCATTCACCGTATGTACGTATGTCTCCATGATGCACAGGGGCTCTGGAGGCTACCATTCACTGTATGTATGTATGTCTCCATGATGCACAGGGGCTCTGGAGGCTACCATTCACCGTATGTATGTATGTCTCCATGATGCACAGAGACTCTGGAGGCTACCATTCACTGTATGTATGTATGTCTCCATGATGCACAGAGACTCTGGAGGCTACCATTCACCATATGTACGTATGTCTCCATGATGTACAGGGGCTCTGGAGGCTACCATTCACCGTATGTATGTATGTCTCCATGATGCACAGAGACTCTGGAGGCTACCATTCACCGTATGTACGTATGTTTTCATGATGCACAGAGGCTCTGGAGGCTACCATTCACCATATGTATGTATGTCTCCATGATGCACAGGGGCTCTGGAGGCTACCATTCACCGTATGTACGTATGTCTCCATGATGCACAGGGGCTCTGGAGGCTACCATTCACTGTTCACGGTTTAACCTCCTGGCCCTCCCTTCCTTCTCATGGATGGAATCCCAACTTCCCTGGCATCTCCCTCATAGCTAATGCACTTCCCTTCCTGCCTTACAGCTTACAGCATTTTACCAACACTTCCTTTTTCTGACCTAATCTATTCAGTTAGTCCCTGGGCGGCCTACACCCACTTTATACGTCTTTCCTGTCCTCAAGGCTTTCATGTCTGATAAGCAATTTTAAGAAAATAATGCCTTGCCGTCAGGGGTGGTGCACACCTTTGATCCCTGCACTTGGGAGGCAGAGGCAGGAGGATTTCTGAGTTCTAGGCCAGCCTGGTCTACAGAGTGAGTTCCAGGACAGCCAGGTTACAAAGAAACCCTGTCTTGAAAATACCAAAAAAAAAAAAAAAAAACCCAAAAAACAAAAACACCCAGAAAATAATACCTCTATACCACAGTATAGCATCAGTGATCAAAATCTATGAAAACAATGGGGAGCTAACCTAACCAATAGTGTGTAATGAAGGAGAGAGTGAGAAAGAACATTCTGGAACGCAGTTAGCAGAGTACTTTGCCAGCATGCAGGAGACTCTGGGTTTCATCTCTAGCAGAGCAGAAACTGGGTGTAGTAAAACAAGATTGTAATCTCAGTTCTGGGGAGGTGGAGGCCGGAGGCTTAGAAGTTCAAGGTCGCTGGGCAGAGGTGGCGCATGCCTGTAATCCCTGCACTTGGGAGGCAGAGGCAGGTGGATTTCTGAGTTCGAGGCCAGCCTGGTCTACAGAGCGAGTTCCTGGACAGCCAGGGCTACACAGAGAAACCCTGTCTCAGGGGAAAAAATAAATAAAATTAAAAAAAAAAAAAGAAATTCAAGGTCTCCTTCAGCTGTGTATCAAGTCAGTCTGGGCTACACAAGACCTTAGTTTAAAAAATCAAAAATACCAGCATGGTGGTGAAGGCCTTTAATCCCAGAGTGGGATTAAAAGCGGAGGCAGGTAGATCTCTGTGAGTTTGAGGCCAGCCTTGTCACCATATCGAGTTCCAGAACAACAACCAGGGCTTAATAGAGAGACTCGGTCTCAAAAATGAAAATAGAACGCTGGGCAGTGGTGGCACACACCTTTAATACCAGCCAGAGGCAGAGGCAGGTGGATTTCTGAGTTCAAGGCCAACCTGTTCTACCGAGTGAGTTCCAGGACAGCCAGGGTTACACAGAGAAACCCTGTCTCGAAAACCAAAAAAATAAAAGTAAAGGAAACCAAATAAAACAGTATTCTCAAACTAGAAGCTAGACATGGTGGAGCACAGCTTTGAAGCACTCAGGGGCAGGGCCAGAAGATTCTCTGTGTGTTAAAGGCCTGTGCACACGGGGAGTTCCAGGACATCCTGTCAATGTAGTGAGACTCTGTTTAAGAGGAAAGAGGAGGAAGAGGAGGGACATTCCAAATCCAAATTGAAGGAAGAGCAAAGAATTCCAGACAGAAAAGGGTGACAGGAACAGGATTCTCACAGATAAGGGGGGCCTGCAAAGCCCCAAGCTCCCGGGCAGAAAGCGGCATTCAGTTCCCTGTGGCGAGAGTTTTCAGCACACAGTACTCAACAGAAATAGAGAGAGGAAACTTGAGGCCAGGAGGTGTGGATACAAAAGCGGCCTTGGTCAGTTAGGTATTTCCAGTTGGTTTCTGTGACTATAGAGCCGACCTTGGACAAGTTGGTGACACAGCCATTTTCTGTCAAGTCACTGTGTCATCTTGCATCAGACTCACCTGAGAAGCCTGCTGAGATGGCTTGATGCCAAGGTACCAAACTTCAGTGTCTGTGCTGAGCTATGAAAGCTATGGTTTAGTTGGGTACTGGGGTGCACTCAGGGAGCGAACACAGGAGCATTGCTGAGAGTGTGGTAAGGCCAGCTTAAGATATAAGAAAGACCTTTTCTCAGACAGGCAAAGCAAACAACATCAAGTCAAATTCAAAACCACATGAGACAAACAACCAGACAAAAACCTTCTGTTTTAAACAGCCCCCCACTGGTGCACATGTGAGGCTTGGTGGTCTAATCCTTTTGAAGCAGTTGGCTTCTACTGCAGCAGGCTCTGTACATTACTTTGGCAACAGCTGACCTGTCACCCTCACTGCACTGCACAGGCAAGGCTCAGGGCCCACTGCTCTCCCAGTGCTGCAGCCAACAAGGAGGGGCAGGGCCAGCTCTCCTGGGACTGGGAGTGGGAGAGGCCTCTCTTCTTCACCCACACCACCATACCCCAGAAGAGGGGCAGGGCCAGCTCTCCTGCTCACACCCCCTCACAGCTGGCTCGCCAGTGTCCCTCTCGCAGGGCCAGTTCTACTGTGCTGCCCAGGCGGTGTGCAGGGTCCACTCTCCCCGGCGCGCTGCTAGCCGGTCTTACTGCCTTTAGTTGCTAGGTTTCAGATCATGTGTATTAGGCAACTATCTCCATGACATTCTGACCAAAGAAATTTTCATCTGCTATAAGTAGTCCTAGTACATACCCTCAGAGCAAGCTGTTTTACTTCAGTACACAGGAAAGATCACATAGGTGTCAGTGGGAGACTTCCAGGGAAATTCCTGGGCCTGAACCACTTTCATATTTGTCATGTTCTATTTCAATAAGCATGAAATTGCAACCCGTGTAGAATGGGAAAGGCCCAAGAGAGCATCTGATCCAATTCTCCCATTTCCAACACAAGTAAACTGATTCCTAGTGGGGTAAAAGTATTTATTCTGCCTCTTTCAATGTTTCAGATGGACACATTTGAAAAACAAAGTCTTTGGGCTTCAAGTGTAATTAAGTGGTAAAACTTGCTTAGCATGAGCAAGGGCCTGGCTTCAGGCCCCAGTACCACAGGCACACACACAAAAACGCATCTTATGGTTTGAATATAACACACCCTCTGTGCACTGATGTGTTTGAATGCTTAGCTGGTAACAGTTTTGAGAGTCAGAGGAACCTTTTAGACAGAGTCCTGGCTACCCTGGGGGAGATGTTTAACGAGGATATACTGGTTCTGCTTGCTATCTTGTTCTCTGGTGCCTAGTGTCTTAGGGTTTTTACTGCTGTGAACAGACACCAAAACCAAGGCAACATTTTTTTTTTTTTGGTGTTTTTTCTAGACAGGGTTTCTATGTGTAACCCTGGCTGTCCTGGAACTCACTCTGTAGACCAGGCTGACCTCAAACTCAGAAATCTACCTGCCTCTGCCTCACAAGTGCTGGGATTAAAGTCGTGTGCCATCACCACCCGGCTCAAGGCAACACTTATAAAAGAAAATATTTAATTGGGGCTGGTTTACAGGTTCAGAGGTTCAGTCCATTATCATCAAGGCAGGAGCATGGCAGCATCCAGGCAGACATAGTGCAGGAGGAACTGAGAGTTCAACATCTTCATCTAAAGGCTGCTAGTAGAAAACTCACTTCCAGGCAGCTAGGTTGAGGGTCTTAAAGCCCATACCCATAGTGACATACCTACTCCAACAAGGCCACACCTCCTAATAGTGCCACTCCCTGGGCTGAGCATATGCAAACCATCATACTGGTTTAGCACCATGTTCTTATTGAAGTAGAGCCCCTGTGCCAGGCTGCTCCACCACGGGGGCCTGAAGGCCTGAGCCAAGGCCGTCTCTATTAGCCAGTAATCCTTTCTCTATTAAGTGGCTTCCACCAAGTATTTTATCACAATGTTGAGAAAAGTAGCTGATCCAGTACTGTTCAGAGACAATGTTATGCCTCTCTTGCACATGAGCCAATATTTGGAAATAGTAAGGCACATTTGGGCATGGTGGTGCATACCTTTAATTCCAGCACTTGAGAGGCAGAGGTAAAAATATCTCTGTGAGTTCAAATCCAGCCTGATCAGTTCTCCAAGTTTGTATGCCCAAAGAAACTCAGGAGACCCCAAAGCAGTAGGAACTTTGAGCTGAGACCAAGGAGTGATGCAGGAGTCTCTGAGGCAGTGAGTCACAGTAAGCCACCCAAAAACACAATTTTAATTGTGTTTAAAAATCTAGACAGACTTTTCCTGCATTAAAAATGGGAAACTCCATTCCAGATCCCTTAAGAGCAAGGATAGGGCTTGGGATAGAAATGTTACTTGAAAAAAAACATCACAACACTCGTGGCAACTTGACCACAAAGTAAAGCCCTCTCTGGGCTTTTCAATTCAATGTTCAATCTCTATATTTTTCCTCTCAAAAAAAAAAAGTTGAAAAAATAGCTATACAAGAGGGAAAATTAACTATGAAAAATAGCTATACAAGAGGGAAAATGAACTATACAAAGGCTTGAGAGACGACAAGAGACAGAGGAATTATGAGATCAGATACCCCTCAATTGTGAATCTTCGGTTCCTAATGAAATTTAGGATCAAGACGGCCCACTGACAATGGGTACAAAGAAGACTGTCTCCCTGATGTGGAGCTGGGCATGAAATACAAGCACCCGCGTGTCTAGTTCATGTGTGGATACATAAAGTTCTAACTGCGCCTTAGTAAGGAATAAATGTAAACAAAATAAAGGAAATTACAAACGTAATCCAGCTCGGAATCTGTGAGTGTGAATGTGATAAAGGTGACTCGGTGAACGCCTCAATTTTAATTGACTAAAAAGATACCACGAAGAGCAAGTCAGGAGAATGTGTGTGGAGATTGATAAGCCTAGTGTTAGATAAGGTGGTGCTGCAGGCCTGAGCAGAGGCTTAAAAACCCTGGTCTGACAGGTAAGGGTTGGCTCATTCCGGAGAGCTCCAACGAGACTCTTCTGACTCATTCCTGGAGCCAGCCCACCAATTCCAAACACCCTAACTCAGGCCTGAGGCTCCAGCTGGGATCCGAAGCACAGTGAGGAAATGCCACAGGCCCTGCCTGAACTTCCGTTTGAACTAGGCTACAGTACTTACCACACCAGAGGTGAGAGTGTGTGTGTGAATCAATGTGATCCCTTTTCGCTTTATATTTCTTCATTGTTGATTATGAATAAATACTAGTGTAACCTGATCTACGGAGTCCCAGGAACTTTCTTTCTCTCACTCTTGGCTTCATCCCTAAACCTGACTTGCTGCAACCTTGATAAGCAGAAAGGAGGAATAGGTTATCTGAAAGACACTGGGTAACAACAGCAACAACAACAACAACAACAAACCCTGCTGAATTAGATCGACCTGTATACTATAAAGATGTTTCAACACCAGAATGGAACTCAAGGAACGTGTTACATTGGGGAAGAGGTTTTGCCTATAAAAGACCATGGGTTCCATCAAAACTAATAAAAATCAGATCTGAACTAAGAAAAGCTTCCACACAAAAGGCTCGAGACTCAAAGAGGAGACACAGAAAGACAGAAATGGAGACAACACAGAAGGCAGATCGCCCTGGCATGGAGACAGCTCAACTAAGCAGCTCGCTGATTGCTCGTCAGACTGGCAGATTAGAAAACCTTGGTGCTGAAATGGCCATTTGCTGAAGACAGCCGATCAAGATTGCAGACTGCAGTTATGAAGAATTGTCTTATCAACGGATCTTCATTATGGCATTAGGAACGTTAAGTTTGTGGGGTTGATAACTGTTTCTGATATGACAGTTATGTGCAATTTTTAGCTTAGACAAAAAGGAGAAAATATTGCAGGATATTTGATCATAGTGTGAACCCAAGATTATGAAAAAAAAAAAAAACTAAACTATTTCTAGTTATGGTGTGGCTCCGGCTTTAGTACTCACCTTTAGTGCTAAACAGAGGGTAAAGTTAGTTTGTAGATGGAAGCACCCGTGTTGAAAAGTGACGAATCAAAGACTTGACAGAAGAGGATATGCCCAGCTCTCTTGAGAAGAGGAAAGAGAAGTAGTTAAGAGAGTAGTGCAAAAGGAGGAGGCGGTTTTACTGGGGCTGATTACAGAGACAGGCTGAAGAGAGAACACGCTAGACACCGGAAAAGACAGAATTAGCCAGAGAATAAGGAGTAGTCAGAAGATTAGAACATATCGCCTAAGCTAGTATGAGGTCATGCAGAGCAATTCAGAAGAAGACAAGTTAGATTAAATCTTGGAGGGAAGTTTTGAGTCAGAATAGCTGAGTTGACCAGCCAGCCGGAATTCAGAAATAACTAGAAAGGGTCAAGTCTCAGAGGGCGAAAGCTTTCTAGGGCTAGATTAGACTGTACAGAGGCTAGACGCTTCCAGGACTAGGCCTAGGTTAGTAGAGGTCGTCAGTAAGCCTCTGAGATCGCAATTACATCAGGCAAATAAAAGCACTGGTCTACATAGCAAGCTTCAGGATAGCTAGGGCTATGCAGAAAGACCCAATCTTTAAAAAGAAAAAAAAAAAGCACAAAAAGGGAAGACATAATTGGGGAAGCAGGGTCACAAAAGGTAAGGGGATAAATGACAAACTAAACAGTAATGTCGTAGAAAACTAAAAGCAACACTATAAATTAGTCCATGATTCATTCCTAAGAGCTTTTATGATTTTTCCAAACTACCTCAACAACTATAGAAACACTTTCCCACTCGATGTGTGTCTGCTACACACCCTCAAGCCTGACAAGCCACGTTTAACCTCCAGGACCCACGGAGGAAGCAGAGAACTGACTCCAGCCAGGCAGTGGTGGCGCACAGCTTTCATCCCAGCACTTGGGAGGCAGAGGCAGGCAGATTTCTGAGTTTGAGGCCAGCCTGGTCTACAGAGTGAGTTCCAGGATAGCCAGGGCTACACAGAGAAACCCTGTCTGGAAAAACCAAAGAGACAGAGAGAACTGACTCCAGAAAGTTGTCTTCCGACCTCCACCAGTGTGTGTGTATGTGTGTGTAAGCTGTGATTGTATCTTGTATTAGCATATGTGTAACTTAGATGAATCATGTCTTTCACTTGGGTAATTGGTCTATCTTTTTGATGGCATATACTACAAGTGTATTTAAATCTGACTCATGTAAGGAGACTTTTTTGGTTATCTGGTGAGATCGGGTCCCTTTGGCCATCCCCTATTCTCATGACTTATTACCCTGTATTAAACTCTGCCTATTCTATACCTAAAGAAATGGCAGGCAACAATAAAAACACAAACTAGTCCTGAGTGTAGTGGAAATCCACCTACAATCCCAACAAGGTAGATGACACTGAGTTTGAGGTTAGACTGGGTCCCATAATGAGGTCAAGGTTAGCTTGAGCTCTATATAGAGACTGTTTCAATTATCAACACAAAATAGTACATTGATACTAATTTAATCAACTACATAGACCATGTGTTATATTATTACTATTCATATTAAGTATGCATATGTCTGTGGTATAACAGACTATGCATGGTATTTAATCTTTGCTGTCAACTTGATTGGATGTAGCGTAACCATAGAAACACACATCTGTGTGAAGGATGCTTCCTGAAAGGGCTAGCAGAAGAGGGGAGACACACTCTGTGAATTACAGCACAGCATGAGGTTGGGTTCTGGACTGAATATCGAAGAGAAAGTGAGCGGAGCACCTCTGCTGTCTGAGCATTCGTCGCTGCCTGCTTCCTGACTGTGGGCATAGTGTGCTGCCACCACCACCGCCACCACGCTTTCCCATGGTGACAGGCCATACTCCAAAAACTGTGAGCTACATAAACCAAACTTGTCCTTAGGTTGTTATTACATAGAAATGCAAGCACATTTAACACACACACACATATATGCATGCACACAGGCACACAAATACACACACGCATGTGCACACATGTGTGCCCTCATGAACTCACACACACATGCATGCACACACACACTTAATGTTTACATTTATGTGCTTTATGTGCTTCCTTCCATCTTTTCAAAGTCAGGTTCAGAGAGTTCACATAACTGGCCCAATGCCTACCAATCCCTACACAGTAGGATGACATTGTTGGTGTGTGCAGTGCTGGAAATCAGGGCCTCTTCAGTTAGACAAGCACTCTGGACCTATTGATATGCCTAGACTAGAGCAGAGATCACAGTGTGTGTGTGTGTGTGTGTGTGTGTGTATCTTAGTGTGTATGAGAACACTGAGTCTGTGTCTCTGCTTCTCACAATGTCATGATATATAGAATGCACAAAGTGTGCTCTGTTTCCATGCTGTGTTTCCCTTCACGTTTCACAGTTTAAAGTCTGCGTGCACAAATCCCTGAAATAATACAAAGCACAGTGAGAACAGGAAAACTTGATGTCTTTACATCACAGTCTAAAGATCTCACAGCAGACCATCAAGATACTGATCATCTGCAAAGTGCGGATCCGTATGTCCCCCGTACCACAAAATGGCGGTGCAATGTCAGCATCTCCAGAATAAAGAATTTATGAATGTTATTATTCCGTTTCTCGAATGGGGAACTGAGGTGTATAAATAGACATGGGACACTGTTTATTTTAGTCTGTGCCCCCATAATTAGAAACACAGAGCAGTTGAGAAGTAGGCTGATGGAAACTGTGGTAGCAGTTAAATGTTAACGATCGAAAGCAGTCAAGAGCAGATGATATATGGATTCTACGAAACTGGGAAGAGAAGAGCTAAGAGCTGCTTTTTAAAATACAGCTTCGTCCTGGCTCCCTTTGAGACTGTGAGCAACTCAGCAGCAGGGAGGGGCCGGGCACAGAGTTGAGAACTGACTGCACGGACTGGGGTGGCTTGAACTCCTGACCCTCCTGCTTCTATCTGTTCACTGGGATTACTGGGGTGTGGCACTGCGATCACCGTGTCATTTTTAAAATCACCTCAAATTTCTTTCTTTTTTTTTTTCCCCCTTTGGTTTTCTGAGACAGGGTTTCTCTGTGTCGCCTGACTATCCTGGAACTCACTCTGTAGACCAGGCTGGCCTCCAACTCAGAAATTCACCTGCCTCTGCCCCCCAAGGGCTGGGATTAAAGGCGTATACCACCACTGCCCAACTACCTCAAATTTCAAATTGCTTGAGCCATATGAAACCCAGTTTGTATCATTCTCAAATGTGGAAGGAAACCAGAAAAAGAAGAGTTTTACAATCATCATCATCATCACTACCACCACCACCACCATCATCATCATCTTCTGACTGCAGACCCTTCCTCCCAGACCCTCCCAAGAAGATATTTTTTTAAAACAAAAAAAGAAAACTATGTCAGAACAGTGTTTGTGCTTGGCTCCTTCCTCCCTGTTCTGTTAGCTTTTGGCTGTACGGTTCTACATAAATACGAAAGCAGGGCAGCGAGGAGGCAGTGGGGAGGGGCGTTCCACTTAGTGACTATGGTCAAGGACTCCTGGGCGAGGCTACATGTCTAGACACTATGCTAGGCTCACCTAACCTTGCCAGCCTTAGCATCTTGGTAGCGGAGGAGGGGCATTCCCTGCCCCAGCACAACTGCCAGCAGACTCTGAAGGAAGATACAGCATGCCAGTCAGTGGACGCCAGACTTACATTCTTATTTTTTTTAAGATTTATTTATTTATTTTATGTATATGAGCACACTGTATCTGTACTGATGGTTGTGAACTGTCATGTGGTTTCTGGGAATTTTCAACTCAGGACCTCAGCTCTCTATGGTCGACCCCACTGGCTGTGACCTAAAGATTTATTTCTTATTATATCTACCTAAAGATTTATTTCTTATTATATCTAAGTACACTGTAGCTGTCTTCAGACACACCAGAAGAGGGTGTCAGATTTCATTATGGGTGGTTGTGAGCTACCATGTGGTTGCTGGGATTTGAACTCAGAACCTTCAAAAGAGCAGTCAGTGCTCTTAACCTCTGAGCCATCTCTTCAGCCCTTGCATTCTTATTTTGAGGACATTTTTTTAAAATAGGCATTAAGCCCCACGCGGCAGCACTCAGGAGGTAGAGGCAGGAGGATCACAAGTTGGAGGCCATCTTTTGCTACACAGCTAGCTCCAGGGCAGACTTGGCTACATGAATCACGCTGTCCCCCCTTCAATGCAAAATACCAAGATAACACATCATTACTGGCAGTGACTTTTTATGGAAACAACAGTATGCACGTATAAAAGGTCATGTGAAAAGAACTAACTTACATTTATCCATAAATTCTTCAGGGCACCAGGTAATTAGATCCAGCAGGGTCGAAATATGCTATAATTGCCTTTTCGTTCGCGTCTAGCTTGAAGACATTACATTAGCCTCTTCTTCTGGTGACCCTAAGGCAAAGCTGGCTGCCTGGTTCTTATATGAGCCAGTGGCTTTGGAAAGGCCAGTGCTGCTTCAGTGAGCACATTTGTGAGTAGAGGCACAACAATGTGCCCCGTCAGACTAGATGCTATTACATCTTTATATCTGAGCTTCATAAAAGACCATCCTGCCTTAGTGTAAAGGGCACTACACAAAGAAATAGCAAATGTTTTGAAAGACTCGATAAAACCGAGGGTGCTCCAGCGCCCCATGCCTCAGAAGGCAACACCCAAATCACTCGAGAGAAATGGTCACAGTGCAATAGCAAGAGGATATTCTTATTCCAGAGCTCTGGGGTCGACAGTTATACACCGTGCAACTGAAGTCAGGGGTATTTAAAGGGGAAAAAATCACAAAACACAATTCACAAGGCAAGGGGTGGAGGGCAAATCATGCATGGAATGGGGAAGTACAGAATGAGGAAGTCAGGCAATAGTTTATGCCTTAAGGAAGGTTAGAGATTATCTGGAGCGAACGTCCTTGGTACATAGTATAGTTAAACTTTGGAACTAGAACCGGTTGGGCTATCTTTCTCAAGCTGAAAGCAGAAAAACAAGTTACTCTGTGCTGGGCTAGTTGTTTAGGGGTTTAAAAACATTGAGTTGGGGGTCTCTCAGATTGAAAAGGACGAATGCCAAAAGCCCAAAGCTTCAGAGGCTGGGGCAGAGGGATCGGAAGTTTGAGGTTGGTTCAGGCTACGGAGTAAATTTGAGACAAGCCTGAGCTATGCTGAGACCTTTTCTGTCAAAGGAACAAAATAACTAAAGTTAAGGTAGCACATACCTTAATTCCAGTACGCAAGGGCCGTGCCCAGCGTATCCCTGGTGGGGACAGAGCGACATGGTTCCTGCCCCCGAGACGGGGCCCTGCTGTGAGCCTGCACCAGCGTGCATGGCTGCTGTGAGCGTTCTGGACCCACTAGCAGTGCAGGATTCTTTCCTTCCAAGGAATGTCCCTGTTAACATTAATGACTCCATGATGATTAGAAATAGGATTCGAGGATGTGGCTGATCTCAGCACAGTGGTAAACACTGGAACCTTCAGGATCGCCCTTAAGGCTATGGGAAAGAGGTCTAAAATACACGGGTTTGAAAATATATGATTTCTCAGCTATGCAAAAAGTATAAGGATGCGATATGAATTATGAATCGGAAGGAGCAAAGGCTGCAGCTACACTATGAGCCAACTCGACAGAAAGATACAAAGGCAGGGAGATACCAAGGCAGGCAGATTCCTGAGTTCAAGGTCAGCCTAGTACAGAGCGAGATTAAGTGCCTCTGAAGTAGAAAAGGTAATTTCAGGGCAGGGTGCCACCCAACCAGTTTAACCGCTGTGCTTAACAAAAGCATTCAGATCTCTGAATTCTTTTGCAATGTTAAGTTAAAAAGAATGCTTGTTGTGCAGCAAATCAAAGGTCTGGGGCAGCGTGATGCAAATTTATAAGAACGTCAAAAGGAAACCTGGAATAAATGATTGGATTGATATGTAAACTGAAAGACTGGACCTGTGTTCTGCAGAAGAGCTGTGCAGAGAATTTTTTGTTTCTTTTCTTTTTTTGGTTTTTTTGGATTTGGTTTTTTCGAGACAGGGTTTCTCTGTGTAGCCCTGGCTGTCCTGGAACTCACTCTGTAGATCAGGCTGGCCTTGAACTCAGAAATCCGCCTGCCTCTGCCTCCCAGAGTCCTGGGATTACAGGCGTGCGCCACCACCACCCGGCTGTGCAGAGAATTTTTTAGGATAAAAAGAGAGAACTACCTAGAGAACTGACACGCAGATACATAGACACACACACACACACACACACACATATGCATACACACACAGAGGGCAGCAGGACATGGACAGAGATCTCTTAGAAAAACAAGCAAGCAGAGTATAGACAGAAGTCTCCAGAGAGATAGCAGAACATGAGAGAAGTGTGGAAAAGCTGTATCGAGCAGAATGCAGGTCTCCTGCTTGGATCAGGGATTTAGCTTGGATCTTTTCACCGCTCCCAGACACGCTCTCTCAGAACCCCTCCCCCTGCTGAGACTGGTCCTTGGCAGAACCCGGAATCTTGGAGTTCGGGGCTAGTCTGCTTGGCAAGTTGCACTAAATAGCTTAACTGTCTCAAAAGACCAAAAAAACCCCACAGCAACAAAGAGAAGTGTTTTCCCTGTACACAATATATACATAATATTGTAACATGACACAATAAAATAAAATCTCAGAAATGTGTGAAGTTATATGTCAAGTAATAATTAATTTGGGCTGAGGGTATATAAGTTTGACAGGCAATGTCCTGGGTATGACACAAGAAAAAAATCTGGCAACAATAGCATATGACGATATAGTCTTAGAACTCAGGAGCAGAGGGAGAATCAAGGATTCAAGGCCTGAGACTAGAGATGTAACTCGGTTGGCGGAGTGCTTGGGTGAAGCCCTGAAGTAAGTCTCCACACCCACAGAGGCAGGAGTATTGTCCTCAGGTCATCCTCAACTATCAATGTATCAAGTTCAAGGATAACCTGGGCTAACACAGGAAGGAGGAAGGAGCTATATATGTGCCCTTTTTTTGTTGTTTTTTTTTTTTTCAAGACAGGGTTTCTCTGTGTACCCCTGGCTGTCCTGGAACTCACTCTGTAGACCAGGCTGGCCTCCAACTCAGAAATCCACCTGCCTCTGCCTCCCAAGTGCTGGGATTAAAAGTGTGAGCCACCATCGCCCGGCTTATATATATATGCCTTTAACACACACACACACACACACACTTCCTTTATAGTTACAGTTGCTGACCATAACATAAGAGTTAACAAGCAAATGATCATACGACACACCATTTTACTACATTTGTATTTCAGAGGATCATCTGGATTCTACTGACAATAATATCCGGGCAATTAATAATATCAGGCCAAGTATGGTGGCATATGCTATTAATCCCAGTGCTTGGGAGACAGAGAGAGGGCCTTTATGAGTTCAAAGCCAACCCAGTCTACACATTCAGTTCCAGGCTAGTCAGTGCTACATAGGGAGACCCATGTTGAAAAAGAAAGAAAGGGGGGGGGGGGAGAGAGAGAGAGAGAGAGAGAGAGCCTCCCTGCCACCAAATACGTTAATAAATGTAATTTTTAAGATCCCCATAACCAAAATCCAGCTAACCAATCCCAAGCTAAGCAATCAAATCCAAAGCAACCCAAAAAAACACCAGACCCTTGCACATACCTCTAACAGGCATTCTACAAAAACTGAATCACTAGGCTGCTAACACATATAAGATCTGAGAAAGACTATGAAAAAATGCTTTTAATTTTTTTTTATAGCCAGGCCCTTTCTAGGCTGCTCCCACTGGGCTCAGACAGTTGAGGATCTCCCCACCTGGCCTCCGGTCATACATAATGGCTTTTCATAAAGCCTCAGTCCTATATATTGGCTTTTTATATGGCATGGCAGTGCCCACGTCCTGCTTATCTAGTGTTGTCACAACGAATATAGAAAAAACAGGTGCTTCTCATAAGCAGATTCGGCGTTTCCTTTGCTTAAAGGCTCATGGCCTCTCTCCCTTAGAAGGACAGTTGGAAATCAAAGCCAAGAAGGCGGGGTGGGAGTGGGGGTGGCGTTGCCCATGGTTTTGCTGTAGTCAGACCTGTGAGCAGACTCCTCTGCAGGCAATCAATACAAGCGTCTTGCTGCAAAGCGGCTGCAGAGCAGGAACCACAGTCATCCATCAAAGAACGCAGCGGATGTCCTCAGAGTCTGAGCCAGGCGACTTCTCCTGGTGCCCGCGACTGATAACTTGGTTCAGACAAAAAACAGACAAAAATGCCCAGCCCTTCTCGTGTTTATTTAGCCCGTTGTTAAAATCTGGTACGTCGGCGGCCTGCGCTGCCTGAAGCCCGGTGTTTAATCCCCACTACCACCAAGGGAACCAAATGGGTGGCACGTGCCTGTAACACCCCCCCCCCCCACTAGGCGGAGGTGTGAAAATCAAGGTCATCCTTAACTATATATTGAGCTTGAGGCCAAGCTGGGCTGCGGGAGGCACGTAGCCACCCTAAACAAGCAAGCTGTATTTTAATTTTATTTTGGTTTTTGGGGGCTGAACCTAGGGCCACCTCCCTCAAACTGTACACTTCTACTCATTTGTTTGAGGCAAGGTCTCACGCTCCGCTCCAGGCTAACATGAAACTTACTGCGTGGGCCAACTGTGGCAATCATCCCGACTCAGCTTCCAGAGTCTTGGAATGGCCGGGCGGTGGTGGCGCACACCTTTAATCCCAGCCCTTGGAAGGCAAAGGCAGGGGGATTTCTGAGTTCGAGGCTAGCCTGGTTTACAGAGTGAGTTCCAGGATATATTTTTAATATATACTTCAACCGTTGAAGAAAAATTTACAAATATCAGCTACTTTTTTTGGTGTTTTGTTTTGTTTTGGAGACAGGGTTCCTCTGTGTTGCACTGTCTGTCCTGGAACTCACTCTGTAAGCCAGGCTGGCCTTGAACTCAGAAATCTGCCTGCTTCTGCCTCCCAAGTGCTGGGATTAAAGGCGTGTGCCACCACCGCCTGACTCCAACTATTTTTTTTTTTAACAGCTACTTTTAACTTTATTTTTTAAGTTATTGAATGGGCAGGGAACATAGCACGCTTGTGGAAATCAGGGGAAAATCTGCAGGAGTTCGTTCTCTCCTTCCTGGGGATTGAATTCTGTCTTTAGACTTAGCAGCAAGTATCTTTATGCCACCTCTCAGTTATTTTTATGGGGTGTTTACTCTGTGCCACTAACAGTGCTGAGTATGTTGTATATATCACATATTACATATCACATATTATATATTTATGACATTATATTACACATTACATATGATATATTATATATTCTATCTTACAGGTAACTAGTCTCACCTCTAACCATCTGACAGTTCCACCATCCCTATTTGAACTCAGATAACCAGCACAAAAAACAGTAGCTGATACGCCTCACAACCCAAATATAGACTTGGGTCTATGGGACAACAGTTTCTATTTGTTAACCTCTGTGCTATAGTCTCTGTTCTGCAATACAAATTTTAAGGAGAATAATTTCATACAAGCTCCCAGGACTTAATGCTTTCAACTTCTCAGATTCCCATTGTTGTTGTCAGTTGGGTTGTTTCTGGGAACTTCTTTTCCTGGTGTTGTTCTCACACCCACCCTGTCTCTTCGGATGCCCTGGAACCACCCCTTCTCAGTCCCTGGCCTTGGACCTCCCCTGACCCTGCTAGCTACTGTTTACCAGCTCAAGGTAGCTGCCCTACTCCATCCAGACTCCGTTTATTCTGCAGGAATTTCGAAATTTAGGCAGAGGGATTTCAAAAGACAGAGAAAGCAGAAAGCATTTCTCTTGCATTAGCTGTGACATGCAAAATTCAAAAGCCTTATGTGACTCATAGTCTTCATTGTGGACAGAGCAGTGGACTGAGGTGTTTGACAGTGAGGGAAAGGCCTAGAGAACGTGAGGGGAAGAGTTAAAGATGGTCATGCTGACCAGCACCTTTGATCTCAGCCCCCTGCAGCAGGGCAGAGGGGTCTCTGAGCTGAAGGCTTCCTGGTCTGCATCTCAGGCTCCAGGATGAGCAGGGTGGAGAAGGAGGGGTGAGGCTAGAAACGTGACAAGCACCACCCAAGTGTTTGGAGAGACAGCTACATCACAAAGCCCAGGAGGTCTTGTCATAGTCCCCTCTGCTGGGACACTTAACAGCACTGTGAGCCAGGGCATGACGTCTACTTCTCCAGTACCTGGTTGTCTTATCCATGAAACAGGGTCAGTCACGGTACTTACTTGTATGGGGAGGAGGGGCAGGACAGTGAGGCAGGCAGACCTCCGTACTTGGAAAATGGAGGAAGGAGGGTTTCCATGAGTGAGACCAGCCTAGGCTATATAGTACATTTCAGGTACATTCTCAGTACAATGTGAGACCCTATCTCCAAAAAAAGGTATATATTTATATAACATAGTATATATATATGTATCTTTGTTTGGGTTTTTTCTTTTCTTTTTTTTTTCTTTTTGATTTGTTTTTTTTGAGACAGGGTTTCTCTGTATAGCCCTGGATGTCCTGGAACTCACTCTATAGACCAGGCTGGCCTCGAACTCAGAAATCCGCCTGCCTCTGCCTCCCAGAGTGCTGGGATTACAGGCGTGCGCCACCACCGCCTGGCAAGTATCTTTGTATGTTTATATAATAGTATATATTAATATATGTATATGTACATATTTATATAACAGTATATATATGTGTGTCCTTGTATGTTTATGTAATAGTATATATTAGCATATGTGTTATATATTTATATAGCATAGTATGTATATGTGTGTCTTTGTATGTTTATATAATAGTATGTATTAGTATGTGTTATATATTTATATAGCATAGTATGTATATGTGTGTCTTTATATGTTTATATAATAGTATGTATTAGTATGTGTTATATATTTATAGTATATATATGTGTGTGTCTTTGTATGTTTATATATTAGTATATGTGTATATACATGCAAATGTATATGAGCATGCATATGTATATGTGTATGTCTCTATATGGACTGGGATGCTGGTTGGCTGGTAAGAGTACTTGCATGAAGGCACGAGGCCCTGGGTTCAGTCCCCAGCACACACAGTTCTCAGGTAGCCTTTGGAGGATCGCAAGCTGAAGGATGAGCTAAAGAGATGGCTCCTCAGTTAAGAGCAGTAGCTGCTCTTCCAGAGGTCTCGAGTTCGATCCCCGCCATCCACATGGTGGCACACAATCGTCTTTAACGCCAGTTCCAGGGGAACCAACTCTCTTTTCTGGCTTCTGAGGACATGAGGCATGAACATGGTGCACAAACATACGTGTAGGTAAAACATCCATACACATAAAAGTAAAAATAATCACAAGTTATTATTTTTAGTTATACCTTTAATTGCAATTCAGCCTGGGCTATATGAGATCTGTCTGTCTGTCTGTCTGTCCATCTATCACCCACCTGCCCACCTCCCTACCTATCATCATCTATCATAACTCTTATTGTCTTAGGCCCCAGGATAGACTCTGAGATAGGAATTTGGATACAGGCAAATTATTGGCCTGTATTCTTGGGGTCTACTCTTGTAAGAGAAGGAAGCAGGACTGGACAGAGGAAAAAGGACTGGACAGAGGAAAAGACACGGATGTATCACAGTCTTCACACAGTCCAGTGCTGTGGGAGAAACAGGACTGACTTGGGCCATGGTCCATTTTACCTGCCCTTCCCTCATACTCTGTCCAACTTGAGGAAATTGGGTGGAAGTTCCCCTAAAGATTCAAACAAGACAGCGCTGGGGTGGTCTTGGTAGTGATCTGCCAGCAGCTGTCACTCTGGGCAGTAGGCGGGCTAGAAGAGTTGAATTGGGTGTGGCTCACTCCTATAATCTCAGTGAGCAGGGTCAGGATTTTGTATTTGAGCCCAGCCTGAAAATAAGACTCTGTCTGAACTCTGTGTGTGTGTGTGTTTGAGAGAGACAGAGAGAGAGAGACAGAGAGAGGGAGAGGGAGAGGGAGAGGGAGAGGGAGAGGGAGAGAGGGAGAGAGAGAGAGAGAGAGAGAGAGAGAGAGAGAGAGAGAGAGAGAGAGAGAGAGAGAGCAGCACTGGTTGTAGGTAGATCTGGGCGGTGCATGGTAGCATCCAGTAGCTAGATGGTCATAAATGACCCTGGCTGTGTGAGATCCCTTCAGTTGTGATGGTGGCAGTAAGTTCAGTGATTTGCAGTTTGCATTGCTGTCTTTCCCAGTCCCAGCTACAGCTCCTCCAAGCCAAGTGTGGAAAAACAAACCTCCTAGCATGTCGGTACTTTGTGTATTAGTCAGGGTTGTTTAGAGCAACAGAACTTATAGAACAAGTCTCTCTATATATACACAGAGAAGGACTTTATTATAAAGACTAACAGCTGAAGTACAGATAATCCAACAGAGGCTGGCTGCGGATGGAAAGTTCATGAATCCAGTAACTGCCCAGTCCACAAGGCCGGGTGTCTCAGCTCGTCTTCTGGACATGCTGGAATCCCAGGGAACTAGACTCCGGTGCCAGGGGAGGGATGGATATGCTAGTAAGGCCAGGACAAGCAGGCCAAGAACCATGGCCTCCTTCTTCTATGTCTTCTATAGGCCTCCAGCAGAAGGTGTGGCCCAAATTAAAGGTGTCTTCCCGATTTAAGATCCAAATCAAAGGCATGCATCTTCCTACCTCAAAGGTCCAGGCTAGAAGTGGAACCGAACCCCCCCACTTCAAACCAAGCAAGCAAAGTACTCTCTCACAGGGGTGCCCTCCAGTTTTCGGTTTTAGTTCTAGTTGTAGTCAAGTTGACGACTAAGAGTAACCATCGCATCATAAAAGGACGGGCAAGTCGAAAACAGGATTCAGCTCCGGAACACGTAAGTCATTCCCGCCTTCACAGAGCTGAGGTGAGACCATTGTGGTGCATGCTAGGATGTGCTTTGAATACCAAAGCTTAAGGGCACTACCCCATCAGGAGGAAAGGTGCTAAAGGCAAAGGAAACTTATTTTTTCTGTATTTGTATCTTTCTTACAATGGTGACCGATGGTTCACTTTACACTAGGTATTCTGATTTTGTTCCTGTCAGAGAGTCAGTAGAAATAGTAATAAAGAGGAATAAAAAGGCATGATGTCAAGTAAAACCAGGGAGATTTTTGGCCTGGAAAGATGGTCAGAGGTTAAGAGCACACAGTGCCCTTGCAGAAGACCCATCTGGTTCCCAGTCCCCGAGATGATCTGTTCATAGTCACCGATAACACTAGCTCCAGAGATGATGGCTTCCATGGATCTTCCTCAACACACGTACACATAGTCAAACAGACACACAAATAAAAACAAAACGTCTTAAAACTGGGGAGCCTTGTCTGCCTCCTGATTCAGGTATTGGAAGTGACGCTCCGGACCTGTGCCATTCCATGGTAGAAAGAAAAGTTTAGTAGGGAATCCAAGTGCCAGGCTGCCTCCTGAGAATAGAGGACGGCAGCTTGGGGAGAGAGCAGTCGGCTTTTACACACTAGTCGGGGGCGCGAGTACGTACATGCATGTGTGTGTGTGTGTGTGTGTGCGCGCGCGCGCGTGTGTCTGTGTGTTTGTGTGTGGGGGGTCTTTGATCTGATGCAAGCTGTCCAGATTAGTGGCAGCTAGCTAGATGCCCTTGCTTGAGGAAGCTGACCACTGGGGCAAGTCTGGTATGTGGTGATTTTCCTGGTGTGCAGCGAGCCCTGAGGAATGCTGAGCGTACACTTCTGCTTGTCCAGTCACAATCCTCTCTTTACCACATCCTTCTGCTTAGGACACTGTCACCAGAACTCTTTTGGACCTAAGAGTTACCTTGTGCCAGGCAACTTTATACACATAACTTCTAGGACAAGGTGGTTTGGTTTTGTTTTTTGACACAAGGCCTCTGTATGTACCCTTTGACTGTCCTGGAACTTGCTGTGTAGACAAGGCTGGCCTTGAATTCACAGAGAGCTGCCTGTCCCTGGCAGCTAGTGTGGAGATTAAAGGCATATGTCACCAACCCTATTTCCCCTTTTTTTTTTTTTTGAGTCTAAGGTCTTAAATGTGGAAGTGGGAATGTCCCTTAAAAATTACTCTACATTTACACTTCTCTCCCCACGCCCTCAAAGGGAAAGTTGGAGAAGGGTTTCAAGTAGCACAGGCTGACCCTAAGTTTTACAAAACAGCTGAAGATGACCTTGAACTCTAGATCTTCTGGACTGCCCGTCCCCAGGCTGGGATCGTAGAGGAGTGAAACACACTCATTTCTTTCTCTTCCTATTTTCTCCCTAGGTTCTGCTTCCACTCTTCCCACAGACCGTATTTCCTCCCTTCCTCTTCTTCCCTCCCCTTCCCCTCCCTCCCTTCCTCTTCCTCCTCTGTCATTTCTTTCTCCTTCTGCGCCAAAATGCTGGCTTATTTTCTTTTTAAGAGACAAGAAGCAGGGAGGGGTTGATTGGGGAACGGGGGAGGGAAGAGGGCTTTTGGGACTTTCGGGAAGGGGGGGTCCTGGAAAGGGAAAATCATTTGGAATGTAAATAAAGAATATATTGAATAAGAAGAAAAGAGACAAGACCTCAGGCTAGAGACTTAGCTCCTTTCCGGTGAGAGAAAAACCCAGGTTTGGCGATGCATGCCTGCAACCCCAGCACCTGGGTTATGGATCAGCAGGACAAAGTGTGAGAATCACTTATTTCCCCATCAAAAGTGACTAGGTCTCCAGAGGCCAGTAGCCCACAAATCTCCCCCAACCTTGTAAAACTCCGTGCAGTTCTTCTGGTCTCTCCACCCTACAGACATCTGATTATAAAAAGGCTGCATCCCAGAACTGTATAACTCAAGAGGCCCAGCCTCTCCCTTCCCTTCATTTTCTCTTTACTGATTATTTATAAACCAACTGCCTCAGATGGTAAGATTAAGCTCCCGCCCACCAGAGGAGAGCCATGTTAGGTTGTGGAACACCTGTCTTGCAAGGAGAAATGCCTTGGTGACTTGCTTTGACTGGTTCTTTGTGAGATACCTTTCTAACAGAGGCAAGCCTTGGATGTGCATTGAGTTTGAGATTACCTTGGACTACACTAGATCGCTCTCCTGACTCCCACCAAACCCACCAGAAAGTACATTCAAATCGCATTGTAGTGACCTCAGAGCACAGCATTTATTCTGACCCTTGTCACTCTAACTAGGAGTCTTTGGAAGTTGTCACAAGGCAGGAGCTCATTCCTCCACTACTCCCATCATGCTCCAGTGACCTGGGTGCTGCTGCAGGTCTTTGCAGGCTACCCGTTGCAAAGGACTTTGGCTGGGGTGTCCAAGTGAGGCCCACAACTCTGTTACCTACTACTAAGGATGGACTATGTTCTTTTTACCTAGAATTAACTAAAATGCCTTTGAGTTGGTTTCTTGTTGTTTTGAGACAGGGTCTCCTGTATCCCAGGAAGGCATGGATTTCCTCTGTACCCAAGCCTGACCCTGAAACCCTAGCTTCTCCTGCTTCCCCCTCTCAAGTTCTGGGATCACAGCAGGTGTGTGCCACCATGCCTATTTATTTATTTATTTATTTATTTATTTATTTATTTATTTATTTATTTATTTATCATGTATAAGCACACTTGGCTGTGCTTATTATTTATTTATTATGTGTAACTACACTGTAGCTGTGTCTATTTATTTATTGGATGTAAGTACACTGTAACTGTCTTCAGACACTCCAGAAGAGGTTGTCAGATCTCATTACGAGATGGTTGAGAGCCACCATGTGGTTACTGGGATTTGAACTCAGGACCTTCGGAAAAGCAGTCACTGCTCTTAACCGCTGAGCCATCTCTCCAGCCCCCACCAAGCGCATTTATGAACCTTCACTTGCACATGAAATAAACTGAACTGTATTTCAGATAGAAGATGTATTTATTAGCTCCTCTTATGGATCTGGGCGTATCAGCTCGGGAGTTTTACCACACATCTCAGCCACATTGTCCTCTGTCACAGAACAGTTTGTTTTCTCCTTCTCTGCTGCTATGGTGATGCCACAAGGGATATCTTTGGGGTGATGTCTGGCACATCCCCATCATATTTGCTTTGGAGCCATAACTGCTAACTTAATCTATTTTACATTCTCGTAGCAATAATAAGGAAATGATGTCATAAGTCGTCAAGGACTGAATGGTTTTCAAGATTTAAAGCTACAACTTGATAAAAATAGAAAATCTTAACAACCCCACCATGAAGACTAGCTTAATTACCAACGTCAACAATTCCAGGAAGCTCTGACCCAGTGGCCCAGCACAGCCATCTTCCTGGCTGCCTCGTTTTGGTTTAGAATCTTGCTCACAGTGAAGTAAACAATGTGCTTCTGGAAGAGTTTTCAATTATTATTTTTGCTTGCTTTAAATAAACAGTTAAGCTATCTTTTATCTTTACACATTTAGCTTTAGAGCTGAATGAGAACCAGACAAGCCTTTGGTTTTTACTGCTTTTTGCCTGCTAAAATAATAATATTTAAACAAAAGATGTAATAAATGTGTATTCCAACTAGCTATGGTGCCTGTTATCCCAGTACTCCAAATATGGGCAGAGGCAGAGGCAAGTGGGTCTCTGTAAGTTTCAGGCCAGCCTGGTCTACATAGTGAGTTCCAGGCCAGTTAGGGCTACATAGAGAGACCCTGTCTCAAAACAACAAAGAAACAAACAGACAGACAATTAATTAATTATAATAAAACAACACCCAGTATATTCCAGAGAGATGGAAAGGCAGGCATCAATGAGAACGCAGAGAACACCCGAGGATGCTTCTGAGGCAGAACGAGCTGCCTCACTTAGCGAGACCACAGGGAGAGAATGAAACTGAAGTTCAGCATTTATGTCAGTTCTCAAAGAGCATATGTTCAATAATTATGTTTTGGGGTTGGAGAGATGGCTCAGAGGTTAAGAGCACTGGCTGCTCTTCCAGAGGTCCTGAGTTCAATTCCCAGCAACCGCATGGTGGCTCACAACCATCCATAATGGGATCTGATGCCCTCTTCTGGTGTGTCTGAAGACATGTGCACATACTTGTGTGTGCCATAGTTCAAATGTGGAGGTCAGAGGACTTTTTTTCTGTTTATTGTTTATTTACTTTCAGTGTTGGAGAGATTTCTCAGTGATGAAGAGTACTCTGGATTGCTCTTCCAGAGGTCCTGAGTTCAATTCTCAGCAACCACATAGTGGCTCACAACCATCTGTAGTGGGATCCGATGCCCTCTTCTGGTGTGTCTGAAGACAGCCACAGTGTACTCACAATATGTAAAAAATAAGTAAATAATTTTTTAAAAAATAAAAGAAAATAGATAGTTTCTTCCCTCGCATACTATGGGCTAGTATTACGGTATTTCCCCTTTGCTTTTCTCAGTTCCTTCCAACTTCCCTCCCATCTGGATCCACCGCCTTTCTGTCTCTCATTAGAAAACAGGCTTCTAAGAGATAATAATAAAATATAAAATAATAAGATAAAACAAAAACTAACACATTGGAACTGAACAGAACAGAATTAAAAGAGCCCCAAAGAGCCAGGCAGTGGTGGCGCATGCCTTTAATCCCAGCACTTGGGAGGCAGAGGCAGGAGGATTTCTGAGTTGAGGCCAGCCTGATCTACAGAGTGAGTTCCAGGACAGCCAGGGCTAAACAGAGAAAAACAAAACTGTCTCAAAAAAAAAAAAAAAACACCAAAAAATCAAACAAACAAAAATCAAAAACAAAAAAACAAAACAAAAAACCTGGAGTCAGCTTGTCAGGCTAGGTGCCAAGTGCCTTTAGCCGCTGAAATCTTTCCTGCTCTAGGACTTTTGATCTTTTCTCTGTCCATTAGAATATAAGTTTTTTGTTTTTGTTTTTTTTTTTTTTTTGAGACAGGGTTTCTCTGTGTAGCCCTGGCTGTCCTGGAACTCACTCTGTAGACCAGGCTGGCCTTGAACTCAGAAATCCACCTACCTCTGCCTCCCAGAATGCTGGGATTATAGGCGTGCGCCACCACTGCCCGGCTTAGAATATAAGTTTTAAGGCATTGGGGTAGGGATAAATGTAGAAGGAAGAAATGAACACGGGTGGATGTGTGCATATGTGGCGCAGTACCTGCTGAGGTCAGAAGATGGCAGCGGTTCACCTAGTTCTGGAGTTTTCTGTGTCATGTGGGTGCTGGGAAACAAACTTGGGTCTTTGACAAGAGTTGTACACTTGTTCTGGGTTTTTTTTTCCTTTGGTTTTTGTTTGTTTGGTTGGTTTGTTGGTTTGTTTTTGTTTTTGAAGCAGGATTTCTCTGTGTTGCCCTGGCTGAACTCTCTCTGTAGATCAGGCTATCCTCAGACTCGGGGATCTGCCTGGCTCTGCCTCTCAAGTGCTGAGATGAAAAAGCGTGCACTTGAGTACTTGCTCTTAACCACCAAGCGACTCCATCCCGTGCTTCCCTCTATGGGACACTGATTCCATGATGGAGGCCTCTGCTTCATGTCCTCATCTACACATAATTAAATCCAAAACGTCCTACATGAGGCCCTCCACAGAGACACGTCCAGTCCCTTTCTCTTGGGTGACAGATGTGTGTCTTCTACAGTCCTGTCTTCTTGCTCTACCAGTGCTTTCCATGTCAGTGGGTGTTTGCAGAGACAGCCAATGCATTGGTAGGACTGTCAAGGATCTCATGCTACTTCCAAGCATGTTCTTCTTATGCACACAACACACAGTTCTTTCGCTTCCCAGCCTCAGAGCCACACTGTGACCCTCACCAGTTCTTTGAAGTGGACACGTCTAGTTCTCTGGAAAGTTAGTTCTATCAAATGGTGTTTCCCTGGGGCACACAGGTGAAAGGATGTCGTGCTAAAGCAAACACATGAAAGGCCGTTTTCCCGAAGCAGACACGTGAAAGAACTCTTGATGAAGGAATATAAAGATAACCCCACAGACAGTGGGAGACAAGCACCAAGCTTTGGTTTGCCCTGCCTTACTCTTCTTTGCTAAGGACATGCATGCATGTATTGGTTTGCCTTACATAGCGTTGTTGAACTCAACTTGTGGCAACTCAACTTGCAGCTTCAATGGCTTCTCCCCAGACTGGTTGGGGCAACTAGTGGTTTCTTTCAGGATTGAACTACAGCTGCCTGCTGTCTGCTTGCTAAAAGGACTGGAATGTAGCTGCTGGTTCATGCCTGGTGTCTGCCTGCCTAGACGACTGGTAAGCAGCTGCTAAGTTGTATTTGGTGTTGGCTACCAGACTGAACTGCTGCCCAAGAAGATCAAGCTTGCACCCCAAGAGCTATTGCTGCACACATCCTAATAACTTTTCTTTTCCGCTCCCTCTGCTGGGTGGTGGGCTAGAAGAGAGGTTGAACCCTTATTTAAAGTAGGTTACAAAAAAATTTATGCCTACAGTTCTTCTGGGTGCTTTTCAAAATTCTGAGGATAACATGTGGTCATACGGTTCACACACAGCCCTCTGCTCCTGCCAATGATCAACTAGTTTGGAGGCAGAAGAGTGAACGTTACACTAGCCAATCCTGACAGCCAAATCTGAAGAGAATGTCGGCAAGCCAAGGACATCTTTCAGCATAAGCTCCCACCTGTGGTCCAGGGGAGACTTGTGGTTTCTCAGCATGTCTGTCCTCCCAGTACACCAAAGGTGGTAGAAAATGGGAACAGGTATGTCCTTCAAGAACAAAACAACAAGACAGACAATTCCTACCAGGCTTGCGCGTGATCCACGGGCCTTACCTTTGCAACATATTAGTTGTGTGTGAACACAGTTCAACCCATAGCATCTTTCCTCATATTTTATTTGCCTTCCCTGCAACCCTTATCAGCAAAGAGAACAGGGTTCTCATGATCAGCTTAGTTTGGTGAGCCGAGGTGAAAAGGGTTGGGGGTGAGGAGTCCATCACAAAGTTCAGCCACAAAGGAAGTGTGTTTCCCAAGGAGAATCCTGGGTCTGACAATCAGAGAGCAGCCCAAGGCCAAGCAGATAAGCAGCACAGCCAGGAGTTAAACTCGGCCAAGCTGGAAGCGCTTGCCTTTTGCACACCTCTCATCAGTCTTTTTAGTCTGCTGTTCATCTAGGCCTTCTTGTTTTGGTTCCTTCTCCTTTCGGTTTTATGAAGTTTACATGTGTGGGTATTTTGCCTGTATGTATGTCTGCACACCATATCCATGCCTCGTGCCCACAGAGGCCAGAGGAGGGTGTGCCATCCCTGGAATACAGAGAATTGTGAGCTAACCATGTGGTTTTATGAAGTTTACATGTGTGGGTATTTTGCCTGTATGTATGTCTGCACACCATATCCATGCCTCGTGCCCACAGAGGCCAGAGGAGGGTGTGCCATCCCTGGAATTACAGAGAATTGTGAGCTAACCATGTGGGTACTTGGATTTGAACCCAGATCCTTTGCAAGAACAGCCATTGCTCTAACCACTGAGCTGTCTCTCTATACACTTCCCCAAACCCTTTTGAGATAGGATCTCCCCACGTAGCTCAGGCTAACCTGGGACTTGCTATGCTAAGCATCCCAGGCTGGCTGGAAACTCACAGAGATCCTCCCACCTCTGTCTCCCAAGCACTGTGATTACAATAGTGTGCCATCATACTCCCCCATCCTAGCACAATCTTTATTTTTTTTTTAAAGATTTATTTATTTATTATATGTAAGTACACTGTAGCTATCTTCAGACACCCTAGAATAGGGCCATCAGATCTCATTATGGATGGTTGTGAGCCACCATGTGGTTGCTGGGATTTGAACTCAGGACCTTCAGAAGAGCAGTCAGTGCTCTTAATCTCTGAGCCATCTCTCTAGCCCCCACAATCTTTATTTTTATTCATTCATTCATTTATTTATTTTGAGACAGACTTTCTCTGTATAGCCTGGCTGTCCTGGAATTCACTCTGTAGACCAGGCTGGCCTTGAACTCAGAGATCAGCCTGCCTTTGCCTCTAGAGCACTGGGATTAAAGGTGTGAGCCATCACCTTCTGGCTTCCAGTCCAATCTAATAGTCCTTAGGGCTGAATTGAAGGTGGCAGGAATGTGAGATACACACTCACTGAGACGAACACTCAGCCCCTCCTTACTGAGCACGAGCATATTTCCTTGCTATTGCAACTTCAGCATGCAGAACCCAGATCCTGGAGCGTCACTCTCTGTTCTAGAGCTCTCCATTCTAGAGTCTGGGCCAGGCCATACAATTAGGCGTGGTCCCAGCTGTTGGCAAGTTTTATCATTTGAGGTGCGATGCAGTTTTCCCACTGTGGTGGTTTGAATGTGCTTGGCCCATAGGGAGTGACACTGTTAGGAGCTGCAACCCTGTTGGAGGAAGTGTGTCACTGTGGGGTGGGCCTCGTCTCCTAAGCTCAGGCTCCACCCATTGTGGAAGAGAGCTTCCCCCTGGCTGTCTGAAAATGCAGTCTTCCCTTGGCTGCCTTTGGATCATGATGTAGAACTTGAGGCTCCTCCAGTCCCACATCTGTTTGACCATCATGGACTAAACCTCTGAAACTGTAAGCCAGCCACAATTAAATGTCCTTTATCAGTGTGTGGCCTTGATCATGATGCCCCTTCACAGTAATGGAAACCCTAACTAAGATACCTACTTTCCCCAGATCTCTACTCCTGTTAAATAGGGAGGTTTTGTAACTCCAAATTCAACTTCCATAACTAAATCTCTGTTAACGGAGCTTCTGGTTGTGTTGGTGGTGTTCCTTCCCCTCATCTGGAAAAAAAGAACTTTGAGAGAATATATATACACAGTCCCAAGTCCTCACCACTGGCTGAGGGATGAGCTGGGCTTTTTAGGTTACTACACCGTGACATGTTTTTTAGTTAATTAATTAATATTTTTTTTGAGACAAGATCTTGATATGTAGCCTAAACAAGCCTTGAACTCAAGCTCCCTCTTGAAAGCCAGGATTACAGACCTCTAAAACCACAATGGGCTTCGGGGCAAAAATTGTTCCTTTCTTTGTTTTGTTTCGAGACAAGGTCTCATTTATCCCAGGCTGGCAGTGAACACAAAAGATAGCCAAGGGTGACCTAGTCATGGCCTCTGGCCCACATTGTTTCTTAGGCTGCCAGTGCCACAGCAACAGTGCTCACAGTGCTTCAGGTCCCATCTTGACTCCTCCCTGGCCTACTTTATAAAGCTGCTCTTTGCTCTCCTCTCCATTGTAAAAGTTGTTTACCTGCCACCATTCCAGGTACTCCACAGTAACAATGACACAGAACTTATTGTCCTAAGCAAGACCTTGTTGAAGAAGGAAAAGGTGATTGTTGGTGTTTGAGGGGCCAGGAAGGGTGAATCAGGGTTCCCTGTAGCAAAAGGAGACTTTTGAACTCCTGATTCTTTGGCCTCCACTTCTTCAGTGTTCCTATGACAGGCATACTATAATGCCCAGTAAAGGACTGGCACAGTAGGTGTGCTGCCCAGCTGTCCTGGCCTAAGGTCCTCAGTAGATTGGGAGCAAGGCCTTTGGAGGGCCTTTGCCCATCTTCTCCTTGGCAGCTGAGAGCTCATCTCTGCAAAAAAAAAACCCTCTTGGTGAGTGGAGGTTATCACCGAACAAAACAGATCTTCCCAACACTGGTTGACTTATCAAAGGGCAATGGCCTCTACCTCCTGGCTAGACTTTTATTAGCTGACTCACACTCTCTGACTCCCTTCCTGGGACAGCATGCCCAGGGCTGAGTCCCAAGACTGGTGGCCGCTTCCCTCTCAGAAAACAGCCATGTGTTGTAATCTGAGTATACGGTTAAAGTGTAAACCATCCTTAAACAAGGGCAAGTAGACACACGCTTTGCATGCACGGGACTCCAGCCAAGGCACTTTGCTGGGAGCAACAGCACTTGGAGCAGGAATTAGGCCATTGGGTCAGAAGATCCTGGGAGTCACAGCAACAGGCAAGTCGCTTGGTAAATAGCTTTCCCTCTCTCCCTGCCAGGCTTTTTCTTTGGGGTCTCTCAGCCAGTTCCTGCACGTGATGGTGTCAGACTCCTAGTATTAGACACTTACAACTAAAATGCCTTTTGAAGTATCTCCTCCTATATGAGAATTTCTCCTCTATTAAAAAAAGGCCAACAAGGGGCTGGAGAGATGGCTCAGCGGTTAAGAGCACTGACTGCTCTTCTGAAGATCCTAAGTTCAAATCCCAGCAACCACATGGTGGCTCACAACCATCCGTAATGAGATCTGACGCCCTCTTCTGGGTGTCTGAGGACAGCTACAGGGTACTTACATATAATAAATCTTTTTTTTTTTTTTAAAGCCAAGCAAAAACAACAACAAACTTGCTGAGCTTCAGATGTGCGTCCGTAGGTAGAGTGCCTGTCGGCATCACAAGGCTCTCTATCAGATCATCAGTATTGTGGGAACCAGGCAGGTGTGGTGAGGTACAGACACCGAGTCTATCAGCGCTGGGTAGAAGAAGCCAGAGGCCCGGCTTCAAGATCATTCTCAGCTACATTTAAAGGGAATTTAAAGGGAAAAAAATCTCCAGGGAGCTGGCCCAGTGGGCTGCGCTCGTCACAGAAGCCTGACCATCTTAGTTTTATCCCTGCAGCCTGTAAGGTGGAAGGAAGGGAACCTATCTGAAGGATGTTTTCTGATCTCCACACAAGCACTGTGACCCGTGTGCCCTCCCCACAGAACACACTCAGGCAGGTGCAAAGTAAGTAAGTGTAATATGTATTTTTTTTTAATTAGCAAACAGAAAACACCTTTGCTAGAAGGCTGCAATTGCTTAGCTTATGTCACCTGCGGTGATCTAAAAGGCAGAGCTGAGGGAGCAGGGTGGCTCAGAAGGTATAGGGGCTGCTGTATATGATGAGCCCCACCCATCCCCCTGACAGAAGGAGAGAACCTACTCTCTAAAGTCGTTTCTGATTTCCACATGGACACCATGCGAGTGAGTCTCCCCCACTAATAATAGATAAGAATTAAATGGGAAATAAACTAAAAGACAGAACGTGTAGGCTGGGGGTGGAGGGGCTTCAAAGCTGTGTCCCCTCCTGATGACACCAAGTGTGGGAGGGACAAGTTTAGAAGCGTCGTGCTAACGGTCTTTAGGAAAACCCAATCCAAGTTTTGGAACTAGGTCACGTCACCGTCCCTATGATCTGGAGTCTACTTGGACCATAGCACAAAGTGGGATCTTGATGATGGTGCTACGAAATACAAGCCAGGGTCCTCACTATGTTTTGTTTTAAGACAGGGTCTTACTGTGTAGCTCAAATTAATATCAAACTCAAACTCATGGCGATCCTCCTGCATCAGCCTCCCAAGTGCTGGGATTGCTATGCTGTTCCACCATGCCTAGCTGAGACTGACATACCCTGAAACATGTTAGATTCAGCTTAGATTTTTGCTGTAGGAACCTGAACTGTGCCTCTAGTACAAGCGCAGTACCACTGAGGTGGACTTTACTCTTCCCCCCACCTTTAGCTTTAGTTTATTTACCTTGTGTGTAGGTGTGTTTTGTCTGTGTGTCTGTGCACGTCTGGTTCCTGAGAAGGTCCTAAGAGTGGTTGGATCACTTAGAACAGACGATAGAGGCGGGCGGTGGTGGCGCATGCCTTTAATCCCACCGCTTGGGAGGCAGAGGCAGGTGGATTTCTGAGTTTAAGGCCAGCCTGGTCTACAGAGTGAGTTCCAGGACAGCCAGGGCTACACAGAGAAAACCTGTCTTGAAAAAACAAAAACCAAAACAAAACAAAAAGTTAAGGATAGTCGTGAGCCACTGTGTCAGTGCTGGGAATTGAACCTCTGAAAGAGCAGCCAGTGCTCCTGACTGCAGAGCCATCTTTCCAGTCCCAGTATTAACTCTAAATAAGCTAGATGACCTCACTTTCCATTTTTGTTTGTTTGTGTATAGCAGGGTCTTATGTAGCTCAGACTGGACTTAAATTTACTGTGTAACCGAAGGTGACCTTGAACTTCTGACCTGCCTGCCTGTGCTTCCCGAGTGCTGGTATTAGAGGCTCCATCACACCGAACCCTTGATGTATCTGTGCTCGGGATCAAACCTATAGGGTGTAGTACACACTAGACAACCACTCCCCCAGCTAAGCCACATCTCCTCTGGGACCTCAATGTTTTTCTGCCGTAGGGATTTAACCCAGCGCCATTTACATATATAGGGAACACTATCAATAAAGCTTGTGTCCTCGGCCCTGAGTAAGTTCCCAAGAGGAGCCCAGCGAAGATGAGGATATCTATATACTGACAAGCTCTCTTCTGGCCTGTCTTCAGAGAATGGGGGAACCCCTGAACAAGCAGAGCCAGTCGGAATACACTCAAGTTTCTATGGGCCTCTGTATCTGTTCTCCTCTCCTATGCGTAGGGTGGAATATCTATCTGTTCACTCGCCTTTCTTTCTCTTGGGAACAGGGGAAACTTGATAAAACTAGATGTGGGTCCTCATAGGTACCCAGGCCTAGAAATTCTTAATGAGATTTTAATAGGACGCAAGTGGGATCTTTAGTCCCTGTTAACGCAGGAAGTCCCAACTGTTGAGTGACTGTGTCAATTTAGGTTAAAAGACTGTGGTTTGAAACATGAAAACAGAATCTGGCCATTATTCAAGCATTTAGACCAAAGTTTAAACCTAAGCTGGGCTCAGTGCCCGAGTATTCATCTGCTTAGCACTGAAAGCAGATCACAGTCCCTTCAAAGGAGTGGGGAAAGGGTCAGGCTGCCAACCATTTTCAGACAACAGCTTCAAACAAAATGAAAACTTTTATTTTATTTTAGGTTTTAATTTTAGGGGTGTGCTAGAAAGAAAGACGGCATGGTGGCTAAGAACATACCCTGCTCCTCCAGAGGACCAGAGTTCCATCCCCAGCACCCACGTTGGTGGTTCACAACTCCTGTAACTCCAGCTCCAGAGGACTCGATGCCTCTGCAGACACTACAGTCCACCCCACAGACAAGCACAAGTTAAAAATGATTTTTTTTTTTAAAAGTAGGGGCAGGAGAGTTGGCTTAACAGTTAAGAGCACTGACTGCTCTTCCAAAGGTTTGGAGTTCAATTCCCAGCAACCACAAGGGCTCACAACCATCTGCAATAGGATCGAAAGTCCTCTTTGTTTTCTTATTTTCTTTTTGTCTTGTTTTGTTTTGTTTTTTCTTTTTTCTCTTTTCTCTTTTTTCTTTTTGTTTTGTTTTGTTTTTGTTTTTTTGAGACAGACACATGGTTTCTCTGTGTAGCCCTGGCTGTCCTGGAACTCACTCTATAGGCCAGGCTGGCCTTGAATTCAGAAATCCACCTGCCTCTGCCTCCCAAGTGCTGGGAATAAAGGCGTGTGTCCCTCACTGCCCAGCCATCTTTGTTTTGCGATACAGTCTCACTGTGCATCTGGCCTGACAGGCCTGGATCTCACCCTGTTGCCCACACTTGTTCTTGCTTTTTCCGTTTCTTTCTTTACCACCAGCTCTTGCACTCCACTGTAGGAAACAATAGGTATGTGTGAGTGTGTGTGAGTGTGTGTATGTGTGAGACAATAGACTGGCCTGGAACTTTCTAGGAAGTCCAAGGCTGTCCTTGAACTTGTAACTCTACCTTGGTGTCTCAAGTGCTGGGATTATAGGCATGAGCCACCCCCATCCCCACTTTCCCCTCTCTCTTTTAGACAGCCTCATTTTGATGGCCTTACGGAAAAGTGTGCAAACCAGGAAGGAGGGTGACTGGGAGGGTCCCTGGTCACTCCTCACTCTCTGCTTCCTAGTGGCCTCCAGGTGAGCAACTCTTCTCTCTTCCATTCTCCCCACCTTGCTGTTCTGCCTCACCTCGGACCTAAGACGACGCAGCCAACTGACCAACAGTGAACTAAAGCTCCCTAAGTTGTTTTGATGGGCATTTTGTCACCGTGTCTTGTTGTAGTTTGACTCTCCCTCCCTCCCCGCAGCATAACTGTAGCCATTTTGATCCAGGCCTGCCAGCTATTTTATATTGTTGCTGATAACATATCTGCCAGTCATTGACACCAGAAATGACTCAATTCAGAGCAGGACAGTGCTGACCACATACCTTGTTTTATTCTGAATGTTTAATGTTTGTTAATCTTAAGAAATTCCATAAAGGGGCTGAAGAGATGGCTTGGCATTTAAGAGCACTGACTGCTCTTCCGAAGGTCCTGAGTTCAAATCCCAGCAACCACATGGTAGCTCACAACCATTTGTAACAAGATCTAATGCTCTTTTCTGGAGTGTCTGAAGACAGCTACAGTGTACCTACCTATAATAAATAAATAAATAAATAAATAAATAAATAAATAAATAAATAAATATTTTTTAAAAATCCAATATATAAGAAAAGGCAGAGCAGACATGAGCAACACACACAGGACAAAAGTTAATGTCTTAGCAGACATCTGCTTCACTTTCACGCCCGTACGTCTGTGTGTGTTGGTGAAATATATTCCAAAGCAAAGTCAAGGGAAGGGAAGAAAGGAGGCCACTTGTATTTGTCTGTTTGTGTTATTGTGATGCGATGCTGTGCTTGGGTAACTTTATGGAGAAGAGGTTTATTTGCTCTTGTGGCTCTAATCCAAAGTTCAAGGGCTGCCTCTGGCGATGTACTTTGTAGTGGCGAAGTCCCTGAGCAGGTGGGTGGTGTCACAAGGCTGGAGGCAGAGAGTGTGCCTTAGTCTGCTCAATCTCTTGTAAAACCACCAAGATTCAACCATATCGGGTTCACTACCCGGAGCTTATCTAATGGAATTCAACTTTCCTGCCTTGGCCTTCTGAGATACTGGGTTAGATAGAAGCCACCAACTCCCGCGCCCCTTTTCTCTTTTTAGATAGGGTCTCCTGCATCCTGGCTTAGCACCCAGCTCATCATGTAGCCAGTGATGAATTTAAACTTCTGATCTTGCTGCTGCGTGCTGGGGTTACAGGTACAAGCTGCCATCGCCAGTTAATGATGTCTTGGAGCTAAAGCCTCTTCCCTGTGAGGCAAGCACTGCTATGGAATACTTCCCAGGCCCTGTGTGCTGCTCCTGCTGCTCTGTTCTGTAGAGCTGATGACCAAATGAAAGACCCCATGTGTACTAAACAAGTGCCGGACACCACTGAGATGGCTAGGTCCTGCTTCTAAATTTGAACTTCTGTCATCTAAACTAGACTAATATGAAGGGGAGACCCTAATGTCCCCATGGGAAACGTAGGCCACTAAGAACGAGGAGATAAGAATATCAGATTTACTCTGTCTTAATCTAGTATTTAAGAGTAAATTTCTCCACCACAGCTTACATTTCGAAAGTCGTTATCTGCTAGCCAGGCAGTGGTGGCACATGCCTTTAATCCCAGCACTGAGGAGGCAGAGGCAGATAGAACTCTGTGAGCTTGAGTCCAGAGTCTACAGAATGAGTTCCAGGACATCCAGGGCTACACAAAAAAACTCTATCTCTTTTATTAAAAAATGTTTTTGTTGGACATGGTGTATACCTTTAGTCCCAGAACTTGGGAGTCACAGGAAGGTGTAACTCTGTTTGAGGTAAGCCTGGTCTATAGGAGTTCCAGGACATCCAGGGCTACAAAATAGACAAGCCTTGACTCAAAATCCAAATTAACATTGGTTTCAGTTCAATCTATTGTGTTTATATACATGTTTAAATTTTATTTATTTTTGTGGGATGTGAGGGTAATATGAGTGGGCAGGGACAAAGACCATGGGACACAACCACCTGCCACCCTCCTTTGGTCATGCTCAAATATATACATACAGATACACATACATACATAGTTTTAAAAATAAATCTAAAAAATACATAAATGCTGAATTCATATATGAATCTGCATAGAAATGTTGCCATCTGATCTTTCCGCCCACCCACAGTGGATTTTTTTAAAGATTTATTTATTTTATGTATGTGAGTACACTGTAGCTGTCTTCAGACACATCTGAAGAGAAGATGCATCAGATCCCATTACAGATGGCTGAGCCACCATGTGGTTGCTGGAATTTGAACTCAGGACCTCTGGAAGAGCAGTCAGTGCTCTTAACCCCTGAGCCATCTCTCCAGCCCCCTCTTTCTTTTTTCTTTTCCTCTTTTTTCTTTGTTTGTTTCTTTTTCTTTTTTTAAGGCATAGTATTGCTGCCCAGGCTGGCCTTATAACTGAAAGCAATCCTCCTGCCTTAGTCTATCCAGTGGTGGGTTTATAGGTGTGAGCCACCATGCTAGCTTCTCCTTCCTGTTTAACAACATGCAGAAATAATTTTGTATTCATGCCACTCACTGCACATTTTAGGAAGCCACTAGAAAGCCTACAGACTGGGGGGAATGGCCAATGAATGAAATGCTTGCTACTCAAGGGTGAATACTTGAGTCAGAGCCCCAGTACCAACATGCCTGTAGTCCTAGTGCTGAGGGCGAGGGAAGGTGTGAGTCTTTGGAGCCTGCTAGACAGCTGGTATACCCAGGATCAGTGGATTCCAAGTCCTGTGAGAGATCCTGCCTCAGCCTCAGGGAAGGACAACTGACTTTGACCTCTGGCCTCCCAGTAAACAGGGTGGGTGGAGTGAAAGTTGAAAGAAGAGCAGGCCTTGTATTCTGTAGTGATCACATCATGCAGGGAACAAAATATAAAACATGAACTGGGCTTTGTGGAGAATGCAAACAAATGAAAGCATCTGTGGGGCAATGAGAGAGAGATAACAGAACTTACAGCCCAACCCCAGCGCCCCAAAGGCCGGGACAGGTGGCCACACCCTCTAGGTCGGTCCAGACCGCACAGTGAGAGCTTGCGGGTTTTGAGTGTTTTTAAGTTTCTGCCATCTTAGCCAGGGATGGGTTAATGATACATACTCATCACCCTAGGACTCAAGAGAGGATCGAGATTATCGTAAAAGAGTAGCCAGCGAGGCTACACGGTGAGCTCAAGGCCAGCCTGTGCTGCACCAGCCTTGTCTGAAACAAACAAATCTACAAACTTGGCATGGTAGTACTGTACTAGCATAGTAATGAAAAGGTGGGGACAGGTGGATGTCTCTGAGTTTGAGGTCAGTCTAGAATACAGAGTGAGCTCCAGGATGCCCAGGGCTACATGGTGAGACCCTGTCTCAAAATAAATAAGTAGTTAAGCGGAAAAATTAAAAAGAAAAAAAAAAAAGAAGAAGGTTTGGAAGCTGGAGAAATGGCTTGGTGGTTAAGAGCACTGACCGCTCTTCTGGTCCTGAGTTCAAATCCCAGCAACCACATGGTGGCTCACACCATCCGTAATGAGATCTGATGCCGCCTTCTGGTGTGTCCGAAGACAGCTACGGTGTACTCACGTATAATAAATAATAAATAAATCTTTTAAAAAATGAAGGTTCCTAATGGTTAACTTGTTCTTTTCAAGTATCTCTAAGGGGGCAGCACTCTCCTGCCTGGGCTTTTATGAGAATACAAGCAAATGAAAGCATTTGTGGAGAAACGAGAGAGCTTCTGGAAAGCAAAGTCCACATGAAGGGCAGAAGCCAGGAGCAAGCTTGTTCTAGCTCAACCTACCATGCCGATTAGATGTTTGCTTTCCTCCTCAGCGACCTCTGGATAAGCAAGGGTCATTTTAGTGCGGTCAATGAGAAACAAACTTCAGGGCTTTGGGTATTTGAATATCTAGTTCCTAGTTAATGAGACTGTTTGGGGAGGTTAAGTTGGCACAGGATGCCGGAAGATGTCTGCCCCTGGGGCGGGGCTTTGAGAGCACACAGGTGCTCGTCCTACCTTCTTTTGCTCTCTCCGCCTCACGCTTGCATTAGAGATGTGATCTCTCAGATTCCTGCCCTCGTAGGGCTAAGCTTTTCCTTTGCGATGGACTTCTCTCCCTCTACAACTGTAAGCACCAATAAACCCTTCCTACTACAGGCTTCCTTGGTCATGGTGTTTTATCCCAGCGTCAGGAAAGTAACCAGTACAATCACCAAGGTTACATTAGAGTTGCTCGGCTGGAATACTGGAATCTGTCCTGCCACTTTGGACACCAGACTTCCTCGTTTCTTGTTGACCCTCATAACATGCGGAACCTCGGGAAGGAATGAGACCATGACTTGCATTTCTGCAATACATTTCAAGACTTTCTGGACATGTTTACCCCAATGGCCCAGTATGGTTATGAGTTCAGACAGACGTTTGGGGATGACAAAGTCATGCTACAAGGTTAAAAGGGCAACACCAAGGCAGGCTAGCTAATGCCATTTGATGCCTTTACTGGAACCCTGTTACAGGTCTATACTAACTGCCAGGTTCTGTCTGATATCATTCATAGTTCTGATGGGCATTTCTCAGAATGAACAGTACAAACTATCCCATGGCATCAAGGACATAATTTGAGCCAGGTGTGGTGGCACACACCTTTAATCCCAGCACTTGGGAGGCAGAGGCAGGCAGATTTCTGAGTTTGAGGCCAGCCTGGTCTACAGAGTGAGTTTCAGGACGGTTAGGGTTATACAGAGAAACCCTGGGGGGCGGGGGAAGGAAGGAAATACTAAGTTCTAGCCTCAACACTGCACAGTACCAGGCAGGGTGACACATGCCTGGAATTCCAGAACTTTCAGGGTAGCAGAAGGATCAGAAGTTCAAAGCACCTTTGGGCTACATGGCAACTTTAAGATTAACCTGGGTTACATGAGACCCTGTCTCCAAAAATAAAATAATAAAATTCTATTGAAATGGAAGAGAACCTTGGAACCTATAGAGAACCTCTATAGCACACTTTCCTGATTCTATTCAAACTGACTTTCAGATAGTTATGAAGGATACTATCTGAAAAATACAATTTGTGGTGGGTGGAACAGGTCAGTGGTGAAGTACTTGTTAGCATCCTAGACTTTATTTAATCTATAGCACCAAAATTATGATGATGATGAGATGATGATGATGATGATGATGATGATGATGATGGGAGATAAAAACAAAGGGAAGACCATCTGGGCTAGAGAGAGCATCCACTCAGTAATGTGCCTGCCACAGAACCCTTAGGACCTGACTTCATTCCCAGTGGCCACATAGTGAGCCAGCTACAGCAGTATGCATCTGTAATTCTAGCACCGCGAAGCTGGAGATAGCAGGATCCACAGAGCTTGCTGGCCAGGCAGACTAGGTGATATAGTAAAATTCAATGAGCCCCTGTTCAAACAGTTAAATATAGAACAATATAAACAAAAACAGTGGCGTCAACCTCTGGCCCAAGGGCACATACACACATAAACACACACACACACACACATACACACACACACACACACACATACACACACACACACACACCACAGATGAGGACAACAGAGTGAATATAATAGAACCTACTGATACCAGCATTAGAGCAAAACCTGGATCTAGGAAGTCCCAAGGGCCAAGGCTCCAGTATCCAGAGATGCAGTCAAAGGGAGGAAGGACGGTGAGGCCCAGACAAGTGCCTCACGCACTGCAGTCACGTTGGGGAGGATGGAGCTCTAATGGCCTCAACTCTGTTTTCCAGATGCTTGATTGCAGCAACCTCGGTGGCATTATACAGTAAGGAGAAATGAAGACCACCCGTGGGCGCTCCTGCGGCGGCAGGCCAGATTCTGCCGGCCTGGCAGGTCATCACCTCGGGTCCTTATTTATATCAGCCCTGTGAACTGTGTCTAGGATTATCTCTGGGCTCAGGGAGTCGGTATTTTATCCTTTATCTTAAGGTGATTGTCGGTAAGGCCTGTTGTGTCTGGTAACTAAGGTAACTGCAGGAAAGAAAGGCTTGGGAGAGCTCTGGGGGAAACTTGGTTCAAGACTGGAACCAGAAACAAATTAAACAGTGAGGGCAAACTGTATTTTCATTTCTATGGCACAATTGTGATTTTCAATGAAGTCGCATGCAGGGAACATTTTGAACAATGCTTCTCCTTTGGTAAATATGTGTCAAGTAGTAAACACTCTTGTTACTCCCCTCTCTCCCTCCCTCTCTCCTTCCCTTCCTCTGTCTCTTGTCTCTCTGTCTGTCTTTCTCCCTCTCTCTCCCTTTCTCCTTCCTTCCCTCTGTCTCTTGTCTCTCTATCTCTATCTGTCTTTGTCTGTCTCTGTGTCTTTGTCTCTGTCTCTCTCCCCCACCCCCAGGGTTCCTCTGTATCATCCTGGTTGTCCTGAAACTCATTCCGTAGACCAGGCTGGCCTTGAACCCACAGAGATTCTCCTGCTTCTGCCTCCCAAGTGCTGGGATTAAGGCATACTTTTTTGGGGGGGGGGGTGTGTTTTTCGAGACAGGGTTTCTCTGTGTAGCCCTGGCTGTCCTGGTCACTCTGTAGACCAGGCTGGCCTCAAACTCAGAAATCCGCCTGCCTCTGCGTCCCAAGTGCTGGGATTAAAGGCGTGCGCCACCACTGCCCGGCGGCTGTGTACTTTCTTGAGTTGCTTCTGATAGGTCTAGGAAATCAATGAACGTTTCCCTAATGAAACATATTTTTGAAAGAATAAGAGGAGATTTTTATTTCTATTCTTAGACATTTTGTTTCATTTTGATTAAAATAGGATTTTTACTTGACAAGCTGGCCTGGAACTTGCAGTAACCCTCCTGCCTTCGCCTGAGGGTTAGGATTATAGATGTGAGTCGTCATTTTTAACATTATCCTTACACCTTTGTAGGATGAGTACTTCTTGTTCTCAGATTTTTTAATCAATAGAAAAAGTTGATATATATTTAGATGTGCTATTACCTTCTCTATTTACTTATTTATTTGAGGCGGACTGGACTTGAACTATCTCTGTAGCAGAAGGCGACCTTGAATTTCTGATCCTTCTAGAGCAGCTTCCCAGTGGGAAGATTACAAACCCAAACCGCCAAGCCTAATTTTATCTGGTGCTAGGTATCAAACCTATACTTTACGTTCAGTTTCTTGTGGTTCTAGGGATTGATCCCAGAGCCTTGTGTACCTTAGGTAAACATCCGCCAATCCCTGCTTGGCAGTGCCTGTGCTGATATCATCTCTCTGAAATTAGAAGTGTAGGCCCGGAGGCAGAGGCAGGTAAATCTCTGCAATTCAAGGCTAGCCTGGTCTACCTTGAAGGTTCCAGGATATCCAAGGCTACCTACAGAAATCTTGTCTCAAACAAACAAACAAACAGACAAACAAACAAACAAATATAATTAGACAGCTTAGATCTCAGGTTATAGACCAGTTAGTATAGCGTTATACAAGAAAAACAAAACAAGCAAGGAAAGAAACAAAAGAACTCCTAGATAACGTACACACATGGATCAAGGCACTTACAGAAACAAAGAATGAGGCCTGGATCAGTGTCTTCTCCAGTTGTCTGAAAAACTCATTGATTAAACATGCAAACTGCAATCTTCAAGGAAAGATTAAAATGTGATTATAGATATTATTGCTTTTGTAATCTTTGTTGTTTTCATAAACAAGGCTTTCTATGCAAGGTCAGGTAAAGGCCAAAGTGAGGAATCTGAGTCACCGCCTTCACAGGCTGACCTATGAGCGCATCTAAAACAGGAGTTATACACAGGGCAAGTCCAAGGGCCAAAATGGGAAAACGAACCATGGAATGCCAACTAAATGGACCTGTTTGCCTTGAACTATCCAAACAACCACGGCCTCATTGCTTGCTTTCTGCTGTTATTTTGTTTGTTCTATTTTGAAAACTGAGGATCATTGGTTAAAGAGGTCAGGCTATAGACAGATGGCTCCTCAGTTATGAGCAAGTACTACTCTTCCAAAGGACACATACATCACATTCCCAGCCTCCATGATGAGGACTCACAACCTCTTGTACCTTCAGTTATAGGAAACCCAACACCTTTTTCTGGTCTTAGAGCAGAAGTAGCAGATACTCAAAGATACCCACAAACCCAATATTAAAAAATAAATATATTTCTTAAACACACACACACACACACACACACACACACACACGAGAAGACAGTAACCCCCAAAGGCAGGAGGATCAGAAGTATACGATAATCTTTGATTCACAGTGAATTAAGAAGGTCAGTCTTAGATGCACAAAACTGTCTTAAAGGAAGAAAAAAAAAGGTGCAGAAAGAAAGAACTAAATAATCCAAACATGTTATCTCATTTTCTACCCAAGAACAACAGTTTATATCGACTTTAAAGTAGATAGCATTAAGTAGTGTATTGTTCTAAGAACCGTGGTTCACGCTGATTAATAAAGTATAAATACTATATATTATATATAAATGTACATTTCATGACTGGAGAAAGTGGTTAAGAGCACCTGGTGCTCTTACAGACTACCCGAGTGTAATTTCCAGCATTCGTATCTGACAGGTCACAGCAGCCTATCAGTGCCAGCTCCAGGGATTCTGGCACCCTCTTCTGGCAACCACAGGCACTGTTCTCGTATGCACTTAACAACACACACACATACATCACATGTACAACACCTACACCAGACCCACACATACAATACACACACACTATTCCCACAATACACACATACAACACACACACACAAATGCCATACACACACACATAAACACCATACACACAATATCACACATACATATACCATGTATACACATACACCATATATATACACATTCCACACATATATGCCACACATATCACACACACACACACATAAGCAACATACATGGAATACCCAACATAAATACACACATTACACATGCTCACAGCACATATATACATACACTACACATAACTCTCTCTTTAACTCTCTAATTCTCTCTCTCTCTCTCTCTCTCTCTCTCTCTCTCTCTCTCTCTCTCTCTCTCTCTCTCTCTCTCCCTTATGGTTTCTATTGCCATGACCAAAAACCAAGTTGGGGAGGAAAGGGTTTACTCAGTTTATACTTCTACATCACTGTTCATGATCAAAGGAAGTCAGGAAGGAACCTGGAGCCAGGGTTTGATACAGAGGAACTACAGGCAGAGGAAGGAAAGAGACACACTTGAGCACGTGAAACCCCAAAGCCCACCCCGGTCACACACTTCTTCAAGCAAGGCCATGCCTCCTAATCCCTGTCAAGTAGGACCACTCCTTAAATGACCAAGCATTCAAACATATGATCCCACGGGTCCATTCCTATTCTAACCACCACGATAACTAAGGAAGGAAGTGCCCTACAGCTGAGGCATCTTATGAGGTTTTATTATAGAGGCATTTTCTTTCTTTCTTTTTTAAAGATTTATTTATTTATGTATTGGGTTTTTTTGTTTTTTTTTTGTTTTTTTGGTTTTTTGGTTTTTTTTTTTTTTTTTTGGATTTGGTTTTTTCGAGACAGGGTTTCTCTGTGTAGCCTGGCTGTCCTGGAACTCACTCTGTAGACCAGGCTGGCCTTGAACTCAGAAATCCGCCTGCCTCTGCCTCCCAAGTGCTGGGATTACAGGCGTGTGCCACCACCACCACCACCCCCAGCTTATTTATTTATTATATGTAAGTACACTGTAGCTTCAGGCACTCCAGAAGAGGGTGTCAGGTCTCATTACAGATGGTTGTGAGCCACCGTGTGGTTGCTGGGATTTGAACTCAGGAACTCAGGAAGAACAGTCAGTGCTCTTAACCAGAGCCATCTCTCCAGCCTTCACAGAGGCATTTTCTTAATTAAGGTCCCCTCCTCTCTTATGACTTTAGCTTGTGTCAAATTGACACAAAACTATCCAGCACAAATACCGTATACACTACCTGTGCCCTATACCAACTCATACATATATAAACCACACAGATACCCCACCACAGTGCATGCACACACACAACATCACACACACCTCACATACATACACATATCACACAAACAAATGTAAATTAAATCTAACAAATGTATAATGTGATTTTTTTATAGGTACAAGAATTCTTTATTCAAAGTTGAAAAGTATACTATATACATTCAGGTAACATGACACAGCTTGGTGTTTCACCCTGCTTACCGCCAGCATCCAGGAAAGTGGTTTTGATCTCTCTTCAGGTGTGTCTTTCTGTAGTGTGCAGCCCACAGAGGAGTATCTACAGCCTCAGTGAAGACACGTGCTATGATACTGGGCGTTGACTGTCTACATGGTTTGCTCCCAGTTAGCCTAACTGGCATGTGTAGCCTAAAAGTTATCATCATAAGTACCGATGAGGACTCTAAACACTACTATTCCACATTCTTAGGTTCCATGTTTGTCTTCATGTTTGTTAGTGTTTGACACAAGAGTTTGTTTTGGCGGTATGTAAGTCTCATCTCTTTTCTCTTATTCTTCTTGACCTTTGTTTGCTCCCCCGTCTCAACTCTTGCTTCTCTGTTAGTCTATGACCTTTGACGCCCGCCGACGCTGTCGCCCGCCGACGCTGTTGCTGGGCATGCTGGCTCTGCTGCAGCTCTTTGCCAGTCTTTGTCTTCTGTAGCCCTCTTGGTGTTTGAGTACTGTCTTTAGTGGCTCAACAGTAAGGCAGCAGCAGACTCCTTAACTGTCCCCGCGTGCTGGTAACACTGTGGTCCACAGGGCTTGTTCTCCAGAGCTGGATCTGTGCTCCCCGGATTATATTTGTTGTGTATAACATGGAAGGGGACGTAGGAAGCCAACACGCTTATAACGTCACTGATGGAAAAGTGTGTAAAGTGAATGTAAGCTGTGCTCCCTCTGAACGGATTTAGCATGTGGTGCATCTGTGTTTTGGGTTCATTCAGGAAGCAGAGCGCCTGGCAGCTGCTACTCATGAGTTCTCAATATTATTCTTCTGGTTCTTACGCTGTGCCCTGATCTGGAAACATTGAGGGAACTTCCAAGGTGGGCAAATTTCTTCCTCTTCTTCTTTTTCCTCTTTTTCTTCTTCCTCTTCCTCCTCCTCTTCCTCTTTTTCTTTTCATCTTCAAGATAACTTTGTGTGTGTGTGATTATTGTTTATTAGATATTTGCTTTATTTACATTTCAAATGTTATCCCCTTTTCTTGTTACCCTCCGAAAACCCTTATCTCATCCCCCTCCTCCTGCTTACCAACTCTCCGCCCTCTGACTTTCCTGACCTGGCCTTCCTCTACACTGGGACATCGAGCCTTCACAGGAACAATGGCCTCTCCTCTCATTGCTGTCTGAAAAGGCCATCCTCTGCTACATATGTAACTGGAGCCATGGGTCCCTCCACGTGTACTCCTTGGTTGGTGGTTTAGTCCCTGGGAGCTCTAGGGGGTCTGGCTGGTTCATATTGTTGTTCCTCCTATGGGGCTGCAAACCCCTTCGGCCTCTTGGGTCCTTTCTCTAGCTCCTCCATTGGGGACCCTATGCTCAGTCCATTGGTTGGCTGTGAGCCATGGGTACTTTGATCCCCCTTCTGAGAAGGACCAAGGTATCCACACTTTACTCTTCCTTTTTCTTGAACTTCATTTGATCTGTGAATTGTATCTTGGGTATTCTGAGCTTTTGGGCTAATATCCACTTATCAGCGCATGTTTACTGTATGTGTTCTTTTGTGATTACCTCACTCAAGATGATATTTTCTAGTTCCATCCATTAGTCTAAGAACTTCATGAATTCATTGCTTTTCATAGCTGAATAGTACTCCATTGTGAAAAATGTACCACATTTTCTGTATCCATTCCTTTGTTGAGGGACATCTGGGTTCTTTCCAGCTTCTGGCTATTATAAATAAGGCTGCTATGAACATAATGGAGCATGTGTCCTTATTACATGTTGGAGCATCTTCTGAATATATGCCCAGGAGTGGTATAGCTGGATCCTCAAGTAGTGTTATGTCTAATTTTCTGAGGAACTGCCAAACTGATTTCCAAAGTGGTTGTACTAGCTTGCAATCTCACCAGCAATGGAGGAGTGTTTCTCTTTCTCCACATCCTCATCAGCATCTGCTGTCACCTGAGTGTTTGATCTTAGCCATTCTGACTGGTATGAGGTGGAATCTCAGGGTTGTTTTGATTTTCATTTCCCTGATGACTAAGGATGTTGAACATTTCTTTAGGTGTTTCTCGGCCATCTGGTATTCCTCAGAGAAAGTGGGGAAGAACCTGGGGCACATGGGCACAGGGGAAAATTTCCTGAGCAGAACACCAATAGCTTATGCTCTAAGATCAAGAACTGACAAATGGGACCTCATAAAATTGCAAAGCCTCAAGGCTGGAGAGATGGCTCAGTGGTTAAGAACACTGACTACTCTTCCAAAGGTCCTGAGTTTAAATCCCAGCACCAACATGGTGGCTTACAACCATCTGTAACAAGATCTGACTCCCTCTTCTAGAGTGTCTGAAGACACTATTTCATATAATAAATAAATAAATCTTAAGAAAAAATCGCAAAGCTTTTGTAAGGCAAAGGACACTGTTAATAGGACAAAACGGCAACCAACAGATTGGGAAAAAATCTTTACTGATCCTACATCTGATAGCCTGGGTTGGCATTTGTGTTCTCTTAGGGTCTCTATGACATCTTCCCAGGATCTTCTGACTTTCATAGTCTCTGTCGAGAAGACTGGTGTGATTCTGATAGGTCTGCCTTTATATGTTACTTGATCCTTTTTCCCTTACTGCTTTCAATATTCTTTGTTTAGTGCATTTGGTGTTTTGATTATTATGTGACAGGAGGAATTTCATTTCTGGTCCAATCTATTTGGAGTTCTGTAGGCTTCCTGTATGTTCATGGACATCTCTTTCTTTAGGTTAGGGAAGTTTACTTCTATAATTTTGTTGAAGACATTTACTGGCCCTTTAAGCTGGAATCTTCACTCTCTTCTATACCTATAATCCTTAGGTGTTTTAAATTGTGTCCTGGATTTCTTGGATGTTTTGGGTTAGGAGTTTTTTGCATTTTGCATTTTCTTTAACTGTTGTGTAATGTTTTCTATGGTATCTTCTGCATCTGCATTCTATCTCTTGTATTCTGTTGTTGACGTTTGCATCTATGACCCCTGACTTCTTTCCTAGGTTTTCTATCTCCAGAGTTGTTTCCCTTGGTGATTTCTTTATTGTTTCTACTTCCATTTTTATATCCTGGATGGTTTTGTCTAATTCCTTCACCTGTTTGGTAGTGTTTTCCTGTATTTCTTTACCGAATTATTTATGTCCTCCTTGAAGTCCTCTATCAGCATCATGCGCTGTGATTTTAAATCTAAATCTTGCTTTTCTGGTGTGTTGGGGGTATCCAGGACTTGCTGTTGTAGGAGAACTGGGTTTGGGTGATGCCATGTCACCTTGGTTTCTGTTGGTAATGTTCTTGTGTTTGCCTTTCGCCATCTGATTATCTCTGGTGTTAGTTGGTTCCACTGTCTCTAACTGGAGGTTGTCCCTCCTGTGGGCCTGCAAGCCTGTCTCAGCACCCCTGGGAGACCAGCTCTCCCCTGGCACAGAGGGCTGTGGCTCAACCCAGCTCCTGGGTGCAGATGAAACCTGGAAGGACCCTGTCCCAGTTGCTGTGCCTTTCATGTGTTCCCCGTGATCCTGGCCACACCAGCCTTGGACAGTCACCAAAGAGAAAATGGCAACCTTCTTTATTAATCCTGACTGTCCTCTAGATCTTTTTGTTTCTCTTGTCTTTCCTCAGGATCATCTCCACCACCACCACCATCAACAACAGCAACAACACCATATTGACCAAGAACATTTACAAACCCTACAAAAAAAACCCTACAAAAAAAGTCACCATTTGTAAATCTACATTTTCTGTTTCCATCCACTCTTTGATCAATTTTTTACTAGTTCTGTGAAAATGCCATCTTGATCAAGAACATCATGCCAGGACTGTTATGTAAAAAAATTTCCTCTTCCGCCATAATACTCTGCTGTAAGAAAGATTAAGAATACGTTATGTGCACCGATACTCTCAGGGTCTTTCGCAGGATGACTTGTGCTGGAAAATCCAAGTCACTGATAGCTGAGCATGTGGTGAGCACAGACTGCACCCTTTGCTGCTTCCAGTTTAAGCTTTCTGTGCTTTCCAAAATGTTCTGATGATTGGAAGTAAGCATAGTCTTTAGTTCTTCAGCTTCTCTGAATATTTTGAGCTGGCTCAGTTTCACGTTCTCTGATTTTACACACTTCCAGCATCAAACCAGTTCCCTCCCGGTATGGCCCATGATCTTTCTTTATCTCCTCCCCTCCCCCACACAGCCACCACTGCAAAAACTCCACTGCCTTTGATTTCCCGCTGGGTGTTTGTGAGACCCTATGGAATGCGAAATTCATCACCCTTCATAACATGAGTTTTAAAAATATTTTACACATTGGTAAACCCACCCGCTGGTAGATAGAAGAAAAAGAAAGATCAGATGCCCAATAAGCACGCACAGCTAACAGATGTTTTCAGCTTTACTTGGTAAACATGATTGTTGAGGGTGGTGGGCATTGTTCACTTCTGTAAGGGCAGCCCCTGGGAGCTTTGGGTGAGAGGATCTGGAGTTTAAGATAGTTTCCAGCGCCATAGGGAGGTCAAGGCCAGCCTGGGCTTCACACGAGACCCTGTTCTGAGACAATGACAACCACACAATTATTGTTGACACTGATCATTATAAACAGATGTGCTGGGAGTGGGTAGGTGGGTGGGTAGGGGAGCACCCTCACAGAGGCAGGGGGGGAGGAGGGATGGGATAGTGGGTTTCTGAAGGGGAGACCTGGAAAGGGGAAAGTATTTGAAATGTAAATAAAATATCCCCCCAAAATTTTTTTTTAAAAAAAGAGGGGGTTAGTGGACCTGGAATGTATAGGGGGTTGGACAAATAATCAAGCATACTGTACAAAACTATCAATGAACTAAGTATATAAATAATAAAAAGAATATAAGAGCCGGGCGGTGATGGCGCACGCCTGTAATCCCAGCACTCTGGGAGGCAGAGGCAGGTGGATTTCTGAGTTTGAGGCCAGCCTGGTCTACAGAGTGAGTTCCAGGACAGCCAGGGCTATACAGAGAAACTCTGTCTCGGGAAAAACAACAACAACAACAACAACAAAAGAATATAAGAGAGGAAAAAAATAGTCAGTGTTGAGCATCCCAATGTCAAATTGTAGTATCTGCCCTTAACAATAACTTTTCTCTAATGGAAAACATGCTTTGACTTGTTGCATGCAATAGTATGCATACATCAATACTCACAATAAAGTAAGACCTGACAGACTTACTTGAATAAATGCATCAACCAATAAGACAGATATACAAATATTAGCATATAATATTTTCCAGTTTCCCCTTATATTTATATTACAGCCTTTTCTCAGATTGATAAGATAGTCAGTAAACAGAGATAAATTTTTAACCATTAATAATTTTTAATAAAGATATCTGGAAGAAGAAAAAAAAGAAACATGTGCCACGTGATTCCTCCTACAGTATCTTGTGGATTCTGCCTGCTTTAGTCAGCATTTGTCTTTCTAAGCCTTGGGAAAGAGGCAAATTTGCTTTTGTTTCTTTGTCAGGAATTATTTGGTTCTGAAAGCCTTTGTGAGAGGGTATTGAAAGAAACCAGTCAAAGCTGGTTTAGTTAACTTGTAGGCCTTGAATTCCAGCGCTAGAGAGGCAGAGGTAGGTAGATCTCTGTGAGTTTAAGGCTACAGTGAGACTCTGTCTCAAAACAACAACAAAAATAGCTATATAAAGTAGGCGTGGTGGCTCACTTCAGTAATTTTGAATTTAGAGGCAGAGGCAAGAAGATCAGGACTGTAGGGCCAGCCTGAGCTATCTACAGGAGAGCCTGTCCCAAGCCTCTGCAAGGCTAGGAGACTATGTCCTGTGGAACTGAAGTGACAGTTAACTGGGAACAGCCTGATATAGGAGCTAGGAAGTGAACTCAGGTCCTCTGCAAGCTCTCTTAACAAGTGGGCCATCTCTCCAACCCCTATTAAATATAAATCATCATCTCAGGCTTCCATAAAACTTTAAAGATTGATTAGAAAGACAATTAACAGCCTCAAGCACTTCAGTAAAACTCGGCGGATGATGGCATCTCATTCTCTATATCTCTAAATGTTCATAAAGTTCCGTGCGTGCCTCACATGGCTTTTTTTGGAATATCATGTTTCTCTCTGGGGGACTGGAGAGGACTCAGTGAGTAAAGCACCCATCGCCCTTCCTTCCTTCCTTCCTTCCTTCCTTCCTTCCTTCCTTTCTTTTTTCTTTCTTTCTCTCTCTTTTTCTTTTGAGACAGGGTTTCTTTGTGTAGCCCTGGCTGTCCTGGAACCTACTCTGTGTACCAGGCTGGCCTTGAACTCAGTGATTCACCTGCTTCTACCTCCTGAATGCTGGGATTAAAGGTATGCAGTACCACTGCCTGGCCACATGTAGAGGACCCAGGTTTGGGTCCCAGTACCCATATGGTAATTTACCACCATCTGTAACTCCAGCTCCACAGGATCCAATACCTTTTTCTTTCTTTCTTTCTTTCTTTCTTTCTTTCTTTCTTTCTTTCTTTCTTTCTTTCTTTCTTTCTTTCTTTCCTTCTTTCTTTTTTTCTTTCTTTCTTTCTTTTTTTCTTTCTTTCTTTCTTTCTCTCTTTCTTTTTTTCTTTTCTTTTTTCTGAGACAGTGTTTCTCTGTGTAGGCCTGACTGTCCTGGAACTCACTCTGTAGACCAGGCTGGCCTTGAACTCAGAAATCTGCCTGCCTCTGCCTCCCAAGTGCTGGGATCATAGGCGTGCGCCACCACTGCCTGGCTTGTCTGTAATTTCTGTTCCAGATGATCCTACATCTTCACACAGACATGCATGCAGGCAAAACACCAATGTATATAAAAATACAAAGGAATAGTACCCATTGAAGTCACTTGAGACAAAAGGCTGCTAGCCTACTGTGCACTCAAACTGTTTAATTTGCCTTTAAGAGAACTCTATAATAAGCAACATTACTTGCCCTGGATTCTACGTAATCAGCTTTTACAACCTGGCCTAATTATGGCTAATGCATAGATTTAATAAAAGGTTAAGCAGTCTCCCATGCCCGACTCAGATACTGCATGTGTGCTATTTGCCAAAAGCAGATACAGAAATCGAAAACAGCCTAATATCTACCATAAAGATGGAAAGAACCTATGAATATTGGTTGCTAAACAATGATGTTTGTTATCTGGGTGAGTTAGGATCAGTTGGAAACAGGACTTAATTTCTTGTAAACCTCTGTCATTAAGGATTTCTGTAAAGTATTCCATTCCTTTTTTGTTTTGTTTTATTTTGTCTTTCGAAACAGGGTTTCTCTGTATAGCCCTGGCTCTCCCAGAACTCACTCTGTAAATCCGACTGCCTCTGCCTGCCAAGTGCTGGATCACAGGCGTGGGCAACCACGCCGGGCCCATTCTTTCTTCTATGTGATGCTTCGAAGCTGTTCGATGAAGGCGGAGAAAACTCTCTGTCAGGGACAGGCACAGAGAGATAGACATGTAGGAACCGATACAGATGCAGGCACAAATTCAGATCACGTTAGACTGTTGCATGTATTTTTATTGCTACCCGCCTTCCTCTGGGAGTGGCTGGCCGGGCTCTGGCCCCTCCCTCCCGGCTTCTCTTCGGATCTACCCACCTTTGCTCTGGGAAGTGGGCGCACCAGTCCTCTCCCAGCTTCCCTGAATCCTGAGGACACACACACACACACACACACACACACACACACACAGTATGTTACTTTACAACTTGCCTTCTAGGCACAATTGTGGGGCGTTACTATCTCTGCTATCTCCGTGCCCCGCTTAGGGCATGGAAAATCATGCCCTCGTCAATCTCCAGCTCTACGCCTTCCCAAAGCTTCAGTGGCTAGTCCCACCTAGCCCCTGCCAAACATCCGCGGCCATCTGCCATAGCAGAGGCCGCAGGCCCAGGCTCCCCCGGTGACCTCAGGTGGTTGCTGCCTTTTTCTCCCTCCAAAGAGTGGCAGAAAGGCCCCGCCCTTCCCTGCCATTGCCTTGTCCTCCTGGGACAAGTCCCGTCTGTATTTCACCCAGCAACTGACCCCCCAGCCTTCTTTTCTGACAAATCCAGAACCAGTAGGGGAACAGGACTTTAACATCAGAACAACCCCACCCCCCTCAACAGACAGTGGACAGAAGATACAAGGATCATAGAGAATTCAAGTCTGGACTCACTCCTTCTTCTTCCTCTTCCTCTTCCTCTTCCTCTTCCTCTTCCTCTTCCTCTTCCTCTTCCTCTTCCTCTTCCTCTTCCTCTTCCTCTTCCTCTTCTTCTTCTTCTTCTTCTTCTTCTTCTTCTTCTTCTTCTTCTTCTTCTTCTTCCTCCTCCTCCTCCTCCTCCTCCTCCTCCTCCTCCTCCTCCTCCTCCTCCTCCTCCTCCTCCTTCTTTTTCTCCTCCTCCTCTTCTTCTTCTTCTCTAAGGGGAAGCACTTTTATTTCTTTTGTTTTCTTTTGTTTTGTTTTGGTTTGGGTTGGGTTTTATTTGTTTGTTTGTTTGTTTTTTGAGACAGGGTTTCTCTGTGTAGCCCTGGCTGTCCTGGAACTCACTGTGTAGACCAGGCTGGTCTTGAACTCAGAAATCTGCCTGCCTCTGCCTCCCAAGTGCTGGGATTAAAGGCATTTCTTTTAATTCAACACTGATTCATTATAGGTAACCCAGAGTTAATCACTAATCCTTGAAGTAGCTGAAGATGACTTTTTTTTTAACCAAGCTAGCTCAACAGGGTCTCAACAGAGGGAGTAAGGATTGAAAAGACAATTAAACTTAGAAATACTTTTATGCCTACCATTATTATATCTATATAAAAATTTCCATGATAATCTTCAATTTTAACATGTTTTTCTACATTTTTCTACAATTTTATCAGAAATATTTTCCATGTAAATCTTCACTTCTATCATAAATTGTTTCTACTTCCTTTTTCAATTAATTTAACAATATTTTTTGTCTACCATTTCACTCTTTTCCATGAAAATTGTCAATTTTATACATGCTTTTCTATATATCTCTTCTATTTTATGAGAAATATTTCCCATGTAAATCTTCAGTTTTATCATAAATTTTTTTACTTCCTTTTCAATAAAAGAACATGCTTTTCAAACGAAAAAAGAAAGAAAAGAGAATTAAACATTACAATTTGACTCCAGCCAGTACTGAGTCTGAAGCAACTTTATTTTCCACCTACCTGCTTTTATATCATTCTAAGTACACCCCAAAACGTGGTCAGTTCTGGGTCAAACACAAAGTAATCAAGCAAAGTACTAAACAAAGAGATCACATAGACTATAATCAAGTCTTTGCTCCTCCCTGTTCCAGAGACAGCGCATCTTCTTGTGCAGTGCCAGCCTCGTCCTGTAGACAAGCTGGCAAAAGTCAGTGTGAACAGATTTGGCTGTGTTGGGCACCTGGTTACCAGGGCTGCCTTCTGCTCTGCAAGACAAAGTGGAGATTATTACCATCAACGACCCCTTCATTGATCTCAACTACATGTTATACTGTTGCAAGATATTTCCTGTCCATTCACATCTAGGCAGTGAGAGGCCAGTGATTGGAGGGGGGAGAGGAGGAGGAGCTAAGAGGAGGAAGGGTGGGGGGGAGAGAGAGAGAGAGAGAGAGAGAGAGAGAGAGAGAGGCTCTGAACGGGGAGAGAGAGAGGGAGATGTGGATATCCAGATGGCATCAGATGTATTCCTGGTGTTTTGGAGAGGTTAGACTATCAGAATAAGACTTTATCATTGTAAATTGGCATTATGTAATTGGGAGTTTTATATACATAAATATATTTGGTTAACTATTCAAGTTTAAGAGTCACGCTTTGCCAGGCGGTGGTGGCACACACCTGGTGGGAGGCAGGTGGATTTCTGAGTTTGAGGCCAGCCTGGTCTATAGAGTGAGTTCCAGGACAGCCAGGGCTATACAGAGAAACCCTGTCTTGAAAAAAACCAAATTAAAAAAAAAAAAAAAGGAGTCACACTTTTCCGGATTCTTGGAAGGAGTGGGTGCTGGGCAGAAGCGTGGGACTCCCACCGTTTACAGTCTATGGTGGAGAGGAAACACAGCTGGGATGCTGTGAGAGCTAGTTGGGAAAGATTGGTTTGACGGTGACTGTGAGAGCTGACCTGAGCGAGACCCGCTGGGACTTGGCACAGAGGCCTGGCGGGGCGGTACCTTTCCTTAATTCTTACCCACAACAGTATACATGTTCCAGTCTGACTCCACCCATGGCAAATACAATGGCACAGTCAAGGCTGAGAATGGGAAGCTGCCATCAACGGGAAGCCCATCACCATCTTCCAGGAGCAAGATCTCACTAACATCAAGTGGGGCGATGGCGGTGCTGAGTATGTCGTGGAGTCCACTGGTGTCTCCACCACCATGGAGAAGGCCGGGGCCCACTTGATGGGTGGGGCTAAAAGGGTCATCATCTCTGCTCCTTCTGCCGATGCCCCTGTGTTTGTGATGAGTGTGAATCATGGGAAATATGACAACTCACTCAACGTTGTCAGCAATGCATCCCTCACCACCTTAGCTCCCCTGGCCAAGGTTATCCATGACAACTTTGGCATCGTGGAAGGGTTCATGACCACCGTCCATGCCATCACTGCCACTCAGAAGACTGTGGATGGCCCCTCTGGGAAGCTGTGGCATGATGGCCGTGGGGCTGCCCAGAACATCATCCCTGTATCCACTGGTGCTGCCAAAGCTGTGGGCAAGGTCATCCCAGAGCTGGACAGGAAGCTCACTGGCATGGCCTTCCGTGTTCCTACCCTCAATGTATCCATTGTGGATCTGAGAAACCCACCAAGTATGATGACATCAAGAAGGTGGTGAAGCAGGCATCCGAGGGCCCACTGAAGGGCATCCTGGGCTACACTGAGGACCAGGTTGTCTCCTGCGACTTCAGCAACAACTCCCACTCTTCCACCTTAGATGCTGGGGCTGGCATTGCTCTCAATGACAACTTTGTAAAGCCCATTTCCTGTCATTACAATGAATGCAACTACAGCAACATAGTGGACCTCATGGCTTCCATGGTCTCCAAGGAGTAAGAAATCCTGGACCACACACCCCAGAGAGGACACTGAGAGCAAGAGAGAGGCCTTCAGTTGCTGAGGAGTCCCTGTCACAACCTAGCCCCCAACACTGAGCATCTCCCTCACAATTTCCATCCCATAAAAACAGGAGCCCTCCCTACTTTCTTGAATACCATCAATGAAGTTTGCTGCAATGCCCCCCCCCAACGATTATAATCAAGCAAAGTAGTAAGCAAAGAGATCACACAAGATAGTATTTAAGGAAATCAGTAAACAAAGCCCACCACAGCCCAGCCAACCTTGAGCTCTTGATCTACATCTTAAATATTAGAATTACAGGTGTATGTCACCACAAGTAATAGCCTTGGCTGTCCTGGAACTCACTCTGTAGACCAGGATGGCTTTGAACTCATAGAGATCTGCCTGCCTCTGCCTCCTAGATGCTGGGATTAAAGAAGTGCATCACAGGGCCAGGCTAGATAGCTAAAAAATATTTGAAAATAATCTGAAAGTCAGTTTGCCCTTTTTTCTACCTGAACTTGTAAGTCATTAGCTATCGGACTGAACTCTCTTCTTCTGTTTCCCCCCCCCCCCCCATTTTTCTTTCATTGATGTTTTTGTCTTTGCTTGCCAGCATAGGAGAAGGATTTACACAGGGAATGGGATTTACACAGGAAGTAGGCTTGCATCTTGATGAGTAAACCTGGTTCAGAACCATGGAGAGCAGCAAAACTGGTCCCAGCCAGAGAAGCACAATCTGGGCAGGAGGTGGGTGGCTTTGATCTAAGGTTTGTGTACTGGCTGGTTTTGTGTGTCAACTTGACACAGGCTGGAGTTATCACAGAGAAAGGAGCTTCAGTTGGGGAAATGCCTCCATGAGTTCCAACTGTGGGGCATTTTCTCAATTAGTGATCAAAAGGGGAGGGTCCCTTGTGGGTGGTACCATCCCTGGGCTGGTAGTCTTGGGTTCTATAAGAGAGCAAGCAGGCTGAGCAAGCCAGGGGAAGCAAGCCAGTAAGTAACATCTCTCCATGGCCTCTGCATCAGCTCCTGCTTCCTGACCTGCTTGAGTTCCAGTCCTGACTTCCTTTAGTGATGAACAGCAATGCAGAAGTGTAAGTTGAATAAACCCTTTCCTCCCCAACTTGCTTCTTGGTCATGATGTTTGTGCAGGAATAGAAACCCTAAGACAGTTTGTTTGTTTGTTTAATTGAATTTTTGAGGGAGGGAGAGAGGGAGGGAGGGATGGAAGGAAGGTAGGAGGGTAGGGGGGAGAGAGAGAGAGAGAGAGAGAGAGAGAGAGAGAGAGAGAGAGAGAGAGAGAGAGAGAGAGAGAGAGAGAGAGAATGAATCACATTTGTTCCTGTCCTCATAGAGCAGAAGGCATTTGATTCCCTGGAGTTGGAATTATAGGTGGTTGTAAGCTACCAAATGTGGGTCCTGGGAACTGAACTGTCACCCCTGAAAGAGCAGAAAGTATTCTTAACTACCAAACCAGCCCTGGTCTTTCTTTAAATGAATTGGAACAGTGCTTGATGTATTTGACATTTCTGGAAAGACCTGTCTGTGCCTTACTGGATTTTGGTTGAAGTGGCTATGTCTTTCCTTACTGAGCCATCTCAGTGGCCTAAATAGTTTTACAAATTTTAAATTATTTTATTAACTGTATCTGTTTCTGTCTGAGTTATGCCATGTGTGTGCAAATGCCTGCCTGTCAGAACACAGTCCAAGAATGAAGTCGTTTGAGGAGAATTCCAAATGCTCATGAGACTATTCCAAGAAAATGAGAGTCTTGTGAGCTTGGTTTCTCCAAAACACAAAGTTGTTCCAGGGATGTTTTTGTGTTCCCCCAAGGCACAGCAGACAGGGGTGGGTTTAGTTCAGAATATTCATTACAACTGACTATTGTTATTTGTTTATATGCTTCTATGGAAAAACATGTTTTTGCAGTGTGTAGCTTGTCCTCGTGATTGTGTACAGGTTGAACTCATGAGAACTTTATTCATGTGACGTTTCTTAACCCTCAGAGTATAAACTGCCTGACTCTGAGTAAAGTTGGTATCATGATTGGGATAGGTATGGCCCCCATAGACTTCTGTGTTTAGATGCTTGGCCCTTGGGGAGCGGTATCATTAGGAGGTGTGACCTTGTTGGAGGAGGTGTGTCACTGTGCTGACGGGCTTTGAGGGCTTCCTTGCTCAAGCTATGCTCAGTGTGGCACACAGTCGATTCTGCTGCCTTCGGATCAAGATGTAGAACTTTCGCCTCCCTTCCAGCACCATGTTTCCCTGGATGCCGCCATGCTGCCCACCATGATAACAATGGACCAAACCTCTGAATTGTAAGCCAGTGCCAATGACATGTTTTTCCTGCCGGGCAGTGGTGGTGCACGCCTTTAATCCCAGCAATTGGGAGGTAGAGGCAGGTGGATTTCTTAGTTCGAGGCCAGCCTGGTCAACAGGTCAACAGAGTGAGTTCCAGGACAGCCAGGGCACAAAGAAACCCTGTCTCAAAAAAACCAAAAAAAAAAAAAAAAAAAAAAAAAAAAAACAACCCGAAATGTTTTTCCTTTATAAGAGGTGTCTTGGTCATGATATCTCTTCACAGCAATAAAACCTTAACCAAGACAGTTGGCTATTGCATGAGAGTTGCATCTGCCTCATATATCTCTTCCACTCTCCTTGGTCCCACTACCTCTAGGTCAGTAAACACCTGCATAGGCCAGAAGAGGGCTTCGGATCCCTCAGAGCTGAACCACCAGACATAGGCTCTGGGAATCAAATGTGGTCTCTGGAAGAGCAGCAAACACTCTTAACTTAGCTACTGAGCCATACCTTAAGCCCCACAAATACAATTTTTAAAAAAGTTCTACTTATTTTCCTTGTATGGGTATTTTGCCTGCACACAAGTGTCTATACACTATACATTGTCTGTGCCCTGCCTATGTATAGTGTTCATGGAGTCTAGAAGATGGCCTTGGATCTTCTGGAACTGGAGTCACAGATGGTGTGAGTCATCACGTGGGTGCTAGGAACTGAACCTGAGTTCTCTGGACAAACAGACAGTGCTCTTAACAGCTGAGCCATCTCTGTGTGGGGCACGTGGACTGTGACACCAGAGGACCTGTGAGGGTGGATGGTGCCACAAGGACTGGTGGAACTGGCAAGGTGGAGTGTATTCAAACCCCAGAAATCTCAAAACTTGAGACTGGCAGGAGGGGAACTAGCTCTTTCTTTCCATGCTTGCTTTGAAGCATGTAACCAGGTGACTCCCAACCAGGTGATCACAAGTCGTCAGTCAACTATCCAGTACCTGGAATGCTTCTTTATGATAAAGAGGCATCTCAGTACCTTAGCTTTCAGCCTGTAACCTTTTCCCACTGTAAGGGCCCGTGATTTGCTGTAGAATGATAGCCCAGACTCAGATAGTATGGAAACACAAGAATGTTTTATTCTGCAGAAGTTTAGCATGCTGGGGTCTCCCATGACCAGAATAGAGAGCTTGCAGGCTTGATTTAAAGCACATTAGGGAATTTGGGGGTAGGTGACCTCTGTTAATCTGTTGGATCCATCTCTATGGATATTTCATAGGGAACTTGCTGAGAATGTCTGGAAACTGCTACTGACCTGTTGTCCCTGCCTCAGGCCAGCTGTCAGGCAGCTTCTGAGGCCTGGACCTGCCTGGACTTGCCCAGTTCTTGGAAACAGAGATTTAGACCTAGGTTCCTTAACTGCCAATTTTGAAGTCTGTCATGGAGTCAGCCTGGGCTTCTCACCACCCTGAATATTCTCACCCTAAATCTATATAGCCCTTAGTTCACCCCAAATAACGTATATGTGTTCAATGAATGAGCTAAACTGGTCTCAGAGAGTTGCTTCATTAAAGATCATGAGAGAAGGCCTTCGCCTAAAACAACTATAACACGAAGATTCTTGGAGAAGGCCTTCTCTCTCCCGGAAGCACAGCATTCGTCCTGGACTTCACTTCCTGCTTCTGGCCTGGCAACCAGCAGTGTCTAAGGCCTCAGAAGTAAGAAGCAGATTTCCTCCCCTACCTGGTTTGGACTTTGCCCTGCCCTCTCCTAGTTGGCATGTCGGCAGCCTCTGGATGCCCTGGGAAAGAGAAGCAGAACCTGGAGCCACACCTCTGCAGCTGTGACATCTTAAGACTTGGGAAGCAGAGGATCAGGACTTTGAGGACAAATTGATGTGAGCCAGAGCTGAGGCTAGCACAGCAGCAGAGGGAATTGTCTGGTAATAATGAGGCTGTCTCATCTGCAGAACCGCTAAAGAGCATGAATTCACATGTAGACATGTAGAGTACAGATTTATTATGTGTGAGCATTACACGAGCACATGTGCGTGTACACACACACACACACACACACACACATATGTATTGCGTGTATATTATGTATTTGGTACTGGATTGAACCCAGAGCCTTGTACCTGCCACTGCATGTGCTACCATTGAGCTGCATGTCCTTACCCTAATATTAACTAATTCTCCACACCCTCCTGTGCGTGTGTGCATGTGTGTTTGTGTGCATGTGGTGTTGGTGATTAAACCTGGAGCCTTTATATCTTTTTTTTTTTTTTGGTTTTTCAAGACAGGGTTTCTCTGTATAGCCCTGGCTGTCCTGGAACTCACTCTGTAGACCAGGCTGGCCTTGAACTCAGAAATTTGCCTGCCTCTGCCTCCCAGAGTGCTGGGATTGCAGGCCTGCACCACCACTGCCTGGCTATATCTTAGGTAAACGCCTTACTACCGAACTGCATTTGCATCCCATAGATTATATATTTAAGCCTTCCTTCTATTTCATAGCATATTATAAGATATTTGAGTGAATTTAACTTAAAATTTCCCCTTTCGTGTATATAGGCCATTTCCCTGCATGTGTGTCTGCGCCATGTGTGTGCAGTGCTCACAGAAGGCGTTGAGCCCCTTGGAACTGGAGCTATAGATGATTTTTGAGTGACTGTGTGGGTGTTGAGAACTGAACCTGGATCCATGGAAGAACGCCAGTGCTCTTAACAGCGGAGTCATCTCTCCATCCCAAATAAGATTTAATTTACGAATATTTTTAGTGTCCCCAATTTCCGATGTGTTGATATAGAGGTGTATAGGTATTCTCTGTGATGACTATGTATTTGAGAATTATACATTTTTACATTTACAAATTAGAATGCTCAACAGCACCATCTGCTGGTGGAAACGTGGGAGCAAGTGCAGTTTTGCTATACAGATTTGCTCTTCACATTTAAAACTAGTGGGAGTAATTAGAGTGTCCTGAAGGGTAGGCTTGGGTCTTCACCTTTGAATGAATACAAAAACATCTAGACTCGACTTAAAATACGTGTTTATGATGTGTGAGTGTAAACACAGGCATGTGTGTGCCACAGTGCACGTGTAAAGGTTAGAGCACAGCTTTGCTGGGTGGTTCCTTTCTTCTGCTAGGTGGGTCTTGGGATCAAATTCAGGTTTAGCAACAAGTGTCCTCACTAGCCTCTAGTTCCAACCTTCTTTTTAAAACTATTGTTTAGGAGCTGGAGAGACGGCTCAGGAGCTAAGAGAACTTGTTCTTGCAGAGACCAGAGCCACTCGTACCATAAAATAAAATCTTTAAAAAATTTTAAAAATATTTTTTGGATTTATTTTTAGGTTACCCCGTAGATGCCAGAAAAGGGCAATGGATCCCTAGGAGCTGGACTTATATGTGATTGTGAGCTCTGAGACATGGATACTGGGAACAAAACTTAGGTCCTCTGAAAGAGCAGTAGTGCTCTGTTAAAAAAAATTATGTGTGAAGATTTTTTTATGCCTGTATGCATGTTTATGTACCAGTGTGGTGTCTAGTGCCAGAGGAGGGTGAAGAGGCTAGAAGACAGAATCAGGTCCTCTGAGATTGGAGTTACAACCACTTGTTGAAAGCTGCCCTGTGGGTATTAAGAGTCAAATCTGGGTCCTCTGAAATAGCAGTGCTCTTAACCACTGAGCCATCCTTCCAGCCCTACAGCAGTGTTCTTAACTACTAAGCCATCTTTCTAGCCTAGTGGGTTTTCAACTTATAGATCATGATGTCTGGGTGTTCAAGAACCCTTTTACAGGTGTTGCATATCATATACATTACATATCTGATATTTACATGACAGATCATAGAGGCAGAATTAAAATTATGAAGTAGCAATGAAGATAATTTTATGGCTGTGGGGGTCATCACAACATGAGAAACTGTATTGAATGGTTGCAGCATTGGGAAGGTTGAGAATCACTGCTCTAGTCCCTAGCCCCAACTTTCTAAGCATAAATAAATAATGTGTGACTCAGGAAAGAGGAGTATCTTGTAGTGACAAACATCTTGCTGTAATAAATACTGCCTTCGTTAGGGTTACTCTTGCTGCAATGAAACACCATGACCAAAAGCACCGTGGGGAGGGAAGGCTCTGTTTGCTCCCTGTACTATATAACAGTGCCTTATGAATGGCACTGAGGGCAGGCACTTGGAAGCTGGAGCCGATGCAGAGGCCATGGAGGAGTACTGCTCATTATCTTGCCCTCTAGGGCTTGCTCAGTCTCCTTTCTTATAGAACCCAGGACCACCAGCCCAGGGACAGAGCCACCTACAATGGGCTGGGCCCTTCCCCACTGATCCCTCATTAAGAAAAATTCTTGGCCTGGCAGTGGTGGCACACTCCTTTAACCCCAGCACTTGGGAGGCAGAGGCAGGCGGATTTCTGAGTTCGAGGCCATCCTGGTCTACAGAGTGAGTTCCAGGACAGCCAGAGCTACACAGAGAAACCTTTTCTCGAAAAAAACAAAAAAGAAAAAAGAAAGAAAAAAGATAAAAGAAAAAGAAATAGAAAAGAAAAGAAAAAGAAAAATTCTTATAGTCAAATTTTACGGAGGCGTTTTCTCAACTGAGGCTCAGTCCTCCCCGACAACTCTAGCTTGTGTCAAGTTGACATCAAAATAGCCAGTACAAGCATGATACATGAGTGCAGGCTAAAATGTCTGTAGGCACATTCTGAACAAGGAAACTTGGTGGGAAAGACAGGTGCCCATGGTGAACCCTCTGGGGAGGAGCAGAGCTAATTCTGTTTCTAGCTTCACGTCAACCGTCCAGGGAAGTTAATTGCTCTATGGTCACTTTCTATATCAGAAATTCAGTGGCTGGAGGTGGACGGGGAGTCTGGAGGATGCAGCTTTCCAGAGCCATCCTCCACGCGGCACAGGTATTTTGGTGGTGCAAGTGTCATCTAGGTTCCTCTAAGCAGGCCTAAGTATGTTCCTGTGAGTAATCCCAAGCAGGTAATCTTCAGCAAGCCTAGTGGAATGGTTTCTTTAGTTATCATGGTGGTTTGAAAAAAAAAAATGGCCCCTGTAGGCCCATAGGGAGTGGCACTATTAGGAGGCGTGGCCCTGTTGGAGGAAGTGTGTCACTGGGGACTGGCTTTGTGGTTTCAGATGCTCAAGCCAAACTCTGTCGCTTTCTCTTCCTGCTGCCTTTGGTTCCCGATGCAGAACTCTCAGATGCTTTTCCGGCACCATGTCTGCCTGCGTGCCACCATGCTTTCTTGCTCTGGTGGCAATGAACTAAACCTCTCTGAACAGTAAGCGAGCCCCCAACTAAATGTTGTCCTTTATAAGAGTTGCTATGGTCATGGTGTCTCTTCACTTCAATCCTAAGTCAGTTATTTATTAGCAATCTGTGGACATTTATTCACATCTCCTCAGGAAGATATCACTTGTATTTGTGCAAGTACACTCTGTGATAACCAATGGTAATGGGCTTGCCTAATGACTCAGTTCTGGGAAGGAATTTTATCATTGAGCTTCGTTCAACAAGAGTTTACTTATTTGTGACCTACCTTGTCCTCTTGGCCTTGAGGGTAGGATGTGACCAACCTAAGGACATGGTGAACTATTCAAAACACAAGAAGTATAAACACAGCCAGTGTCCAGAGGAGGCACAGAAACAGAAGCATAAGCTAGAGCTGTTGCCTGCTCAGAGCCTCATCCCCAGCACAGTGTGGAGACACTGAGCTGTCGACTCATATGCATTCTCTTCACTCATTGATTCTTTTGCTTAGTAACAGGGTCCTGAACCTCAGTTTCCAGCCCCCTTCAGAGACAGCTGCAGGGATAATCTTTTTGGGCACATGTAAAGATTGTCTTTGTATTATTCAAATGCTGATTTCTATACTGGGGGCAAAGAGTTGAGTATAGATGGCCTTTGGTATTCTATTTTTATGAAGCATCAACGGTCTCAGTGTTTTATAAACAGTCTCTACATCATCTTCTGATTGGTCAATAAATAGTTGATTAGCCAATTATCTGGGTAGAAGAGAATAGTTTGGGACTTCAAATTCCAGTGGGTGTGTGGGTCCCAGGGAGACCAGAGAGAGAGAGGGGAGAAGGAGCAGGAGGAGAAGGAGGAGGAGAAGGAGGAGGAGGGGGAGGAGAAGAAGGAAGAGGAGGAAGAGGAAGAGGAGGAGGAGGAGGGCGGTGGCGGCTATGAGGAAGGAAGGGGAGAAATGTCCTTGAGGCAGAAGGTCCAGGAGGAGTCACAAAGAGCAGGTCACCAAGGGATTCTCCACGAGGACACACGTGGAACAGAACAAGCCAGGAAGAGACTCAAACTACAAATAACACAGCCTGTGGTTGGAAGGCAAACAGCTTAGAAGGCTAGAACAGCTCAGAGCCTGCCCAGCTCAGGCTTACAGCTTTTTAATAAAAATACCAAGTCTGCCAGGAGGTGGTGGTGCACGCCTGTAATCCCAGCACTCTGGGAGGCATAGGCAGGTGGATTTCTGAGTTCGAGGCCAACCTGATCTACAGTGTGATTTCCAGGACGGCCAGGGCTATATAGAGAAACCCTGTCTCAAAAAACCCAAATCCAAAAAACAAACAAACATAAAAAACAAAAATACCAAGTCTTGTGTCAGTTATTCAGGAGCTAACACGGACCTAGAAGACCCCCAAAGAATTACAGATGTAGATAGGTATTGTCTAGAACTTAATGGGTACAGTAGAATGTGGAATTATTGAGTGACACTTTTATGATTTGATTTTGGTTTTAACAAAACCAGTTTTTATTAGATTGCAAAAAAAAATGTAGTGGGCAGAGCAGTGATAAGAACCAACTGCTTGCCTTTTAACTGGGTAGTATGGGACACTAAACCCATAGCTCTGCAAACCCTAAGTGAGCACTCTGCCACTAAACTATACCCACCTCCGTGTCTGCACTTTAAACCAGTAACATATGCCTGTAACCCAGCAGGTAGAGACAGAAGGATCAGGAGTTTAAGGTCTATCTCTACCACCTAGTGACTGCTTCGAAGACTACATCCAATTCATTCAGTTTCTATGTATGCATGTTCATGTATGTGCATGTATACCTGGGAAGATGCCAGCTGCCAAGCCTGACACCCTGAGTCCTATTCCTAGGACCCACATGTAGGGAGGGGAGAGAAAAGCTGTCCTCTGGCCTCCACATAGGCATCAATGCACGTGCGCGCGCGCGCGCGCGTGCGTGTGTGTGTGTGTGTGTGTGTGTGTGTGTGTGTATGGGCACCTGAACCAACACAAATAAACAGCTATAATGAAAATTTTATACTTGGCTGGTAAACATTCCCATCTCTAGTTTGAGAGTGAAAATTCTATGTCCTTCCTAGAAGAGCAGAGTTATGGCCATGACTGGCCAATAACAGGCTGGGCAGCGTAGATCACGCTTGTCATCCTGTCACAGAAAACGTGAAGGCAGATAGATAGATGTCCAATGTCATCTAGCCAACCTAGAACGTGATTGGCTCAAGGAAAGGCATGGGGTGTGAGTGGGACAGACCAGAAGCATTCCCCTAATGCTTCTGGGACTAATTCATTAAAGTGAGAGTATGGGGGCTGGGCATGTGGGCAGGCCCTACACGGGGCTGGGGGTGGGGGTGGGCCCAGAGCAGTGAAGACAGAAGCAGAGGAGCCAGGGGAGAGGCCTGTGGATGAAGCCCAGGGCTACGCTTGTAGCACATGCCCTCTCACGTGAGCTCTAGTTCTCTTTTACCTCTATGTTGTTTAAGCTAGGGTAACTTTGACTCCTGCCCACCCCTTTTAATCACTGGAAATCACGTCTGGAACTTCATGTATGAGAGACAAGTGCCCTCCCTCCAAGCTGTATCCCTGGTGTGTTTTATATTTATTTATTAAGACAGGATCTTGTATAGTGTAGACCTTGTAGAAATCATCCTGTCTCAGAATCTCAAACACTGGGATTATAGGGCCAACACATACTCTACACACACTACACACACACACACACACACACACAGTCCGGGCTGGCCTTGAACCTGTGCTGATGCTCCTGCTTCTGTCACCTGGCTGTTGGGCTTATAGGTGTAGTTACCACTACCTAGATACACTTTTTCATTTTGTTAAACACACAATCTCATGTGTTCCAGACTAACCTGAGACTTGCTACATAACTGAAGATGAGTTGAACATCTGTCTGCCTTCATGTTTCCTGTGACAGGATGACAAGCGTGATCTACTCTGCCCACCCTACATTTTTCCCAGATAGGATCTTATTGAACATCTCAGGGTTGCAGAGTATTTGATCACACTGTGAAACCCAGGATTATGGGGGTTTGTTTGTTTGGTTGGTTGGTTTTTGGTTTTTTTTTTTTTTTTCCGAGACAGGGTTTTTCTGTGTAGTCCTGGCTGTCCTGGAACTCACTCTGTAGTCTAGGCTGGCCTCGAACTCAGAAATCCACCTGCCTCTGCCTCCCAAGTGCTGGGATTACAGGAGTGTGCCACCACAGCCTGGCTGTGTTATTTTTTTTTTAAAGATTTATTAATTTATTTTATGTAAGTACACTGTAGCTGTCTTCAGACATTCCAGAAGAGGGTGTCAGATCTCATCACAGATGGTTGTGAGCCACCCTGTGGCTGCTGGGATTTGAACTCAGGACCTCTGGCAGAGCAGCCAATGCTCTTAACCGCTGAGCCATCTCTCTCCAGCCCCAGGATTGTGTTATTACTGAAAAAAACAAACAAACAAACCAGTTTTTACTTGTGGTGTGGCTCAGCCCTGAACACATAACTTTAATCCCTCTGGTTGGAATAGAGACATGCCCGATTCAGTCAGAGGCGGAGAGAGAAGTCAGATTGAGTCAGTTAGTGTGGAGAAGAGTTTGAGTCAGAACAGCCAGGTTGACCAGCCAGCCACAGCTCAGAAAGAGACAGAAAGGGTGAGCTTATTCAGCTGCCAGTCTCAGAGGCTGGAAACATTCTGGGCATAGATGAGATTGTAGAGAGGCTAGAAGACTCCAGGGCTAAGCCTAGGTAAGCAGACTGACGTAAATAAATCATATCAGGCAAATAAAAGTTACTTGTACATCTCAGGCTAACAATCTTGTTTCAGCTTGGAATTTTTTTTTTCTCTTTGACTGTCGTGGAACTGGATTTGTAGACAAAGCAGGCCTTGAACTCAGATCTGCTCACCTCTGCCTCCCAAGTGCTGGGACTAAAGGTTTGTACCACGACACCTGGCAGTTCCCACCTGGAATTACTGGCATGTCACCATGCCTGATTTTAACTTACAAAAAGATTTATTTATATGTACATATATGTGTGTGTATCTGTGTGGGTGTGTGTCCATAAATACAGGTGCCCTTAGGAGTCAGAAGAGGGTGATGAGTCCCTTGGAACTGGAGTTACTGGCATTTTGGGCCACCAGATGTGGGTGCTGGGAACTGAACTCAGGTCCTCTGCAAAAGCAGCAGCTGCTTTCAACTACTGGACCATCTCTCCAGCCTCATCAATTTTTGTCTTGATGTTGCAAAGACTTGATTATAAAGTCTGCTGCCGGGCTGGAGAGATAGCTTATTGGTTAAGAGCACTGACTGCTCTTCTGAAGGTCTTGAGTTCAAATCCCAGCATCCACATGGTGGCTTACAACTAGCTGTAATGAGATCTGATGCCCTCTTCTGGTGCTTCTGAAGACAGCTACAGTGTACTTAAATGTAATAATAAGTGAGCAATCTTCATTCCCAGCAACCACATGATGGTTCACAAGCATCAGTACAGCTACAGTGTACTCATTTACATAAAATAATCTTTAAATCCCAGCACTCAGGAGGCAAACAGATCTCTGAGTATAAGTCTGGCTAAGGATACAGTCAGGGTGCATTCTATCGGTTTATTTTTTTAAGATTTATTTATTTATTTTATGTACTTACATAAAATGTAATGTATGTTATGTATATATTTTATGTAAGCACATTTATTGTAGCTGTTTTCTGACACGCCACAAGAGTGCATCAGATCTCATTACGGAGGGTTATAAGCCACCATGTGGTTGTTGGGATTCAAACTCAGGACCTTCCGAAGAGCAGTCAGTGCTCCCAACTGCTGAGCCATCTCACCAGCCCCAGACCGTATTTTAAAAAGCCTGTTAAGGTACCTGCTGCAATGTCATCCTTTTAAAGGATTTCTACAGTTAATAGTACTTTGACAAGAACTGAGCAGGGTAGGGATAAAAATCTGCCCCCTCTCCTTTCTTCTTGAGACAGGGTCTTACTGTATACAGTTGTGACTGGCTTGTAACTTGATCCACAGACCAGGCTGATCTTTCTTTTTTTAAATTTTTTAAATTTTATTTTATTTATTTATTTAGTTAGTTTTTTTGGATTTGTTTCTTTTTTCGAGTCAGGGTTTCTCTGTATAGCCCCGGCTATCCTGAAACTCACTCTGTAGACCAGGCTGGCCTCGAACTCAGAAATCTGCCTGCCTCTGCCTCCCAGAGTGCTGAGATTACAGGCGTGCACCACCACTGCCCCGCTCAGGCTGATCTTCTAACAAGAGAGAACTACTTCCCTCAGCTAATGGTCAGCTCTAGGGCCTAGTGTCTAGACTGGTAAAACTCTCTGTTCTCCATTCTGCCTGTGGCAAGCCTCTGGTAATTCCCTTTTGGCAATGTAGGTGTGGGTCATGTGATTGTGGGGACTGACAAGTCTGAAATAGTACTGGCTTCTCCACCTCCATGAAGTAAATACTCATAAAAAAGAAAAGGAGAGGCAGAGCAGGCAGTGGTCGTGCCAGCCTGTAATCCCAGCAGTTGGAAGGCTGAAGCAGTAATTCCAAGACATCCAGACAGCCAGAACGTCATGTGTGAGAGACAAGTGCACGGGCATCCTAGCAAGTGTCTAAAAAAAAAAAAAAAGACTGACGACATTTGAGGACATTCTTTCCCAGACATCTAGAAAAATGCACTTTCCCTTTATACTCCCTGCGAACTAAAGCAACCTGCTCGGTGGTTGAACACATACCGTGGCGGTCCGCTTCTAAAGGCGGTCCGATGCTGGGCACCTGCACAGGGAAGCCCTCGGCACTCACTGTCCACACCCCTTCTCCAGCAAGCATTTGCGGCACATCCTGGGGAAGGCGGGGCGACAGGTCAGAAAGTAAAGCGAAGTTACATTAGTTGCTTACTGCAGGCAGGTGGGATCATTGGGGGGACCAAGAAGGTCAGGTTTGACTGAATGGCTTGCCAATAATAGCTTGATAGAGTTGCTTGGCACCTGCCAGAAAACCCAGCCAAAAGGAGAGTGCCCGCCCTCTTGGCCACGCCCACCCTCCTCTCGACCCCGCCCAGCTCAGGGAACCCTCCCTGTATTTCCGGTTCCAATCTCCCAACCGGCTTCCGTCGTTCCTCCTCTCCCAGCCATCAGCCCCGGCCCCGCCCCTACCGCTTCTTTGACACAGTCACGTGAGGCTTGCTCGCAGGGCTTGCCGGGAGTAGTACTGCCGGCGGGTCAGGGTTCGGCCCAACATGGCGGTTCCGGTCGGACAGTGACCAAGGCTTTGCCGTAGGGTGGACTGAACGGCGGTGGTCGGTGTCCCCACCTGCCAGGGTGGGATGCAAAGCCTCGGGGAGCGCTGACCGGAGGCAGGGAGGGGCTCAGGCTCCGAAAGCCGAAGCAGCGGCGGCTAGGCGCAGTCGGCTGCAGGCTCCGGAGTGGGGCCGCGCCGGGCCGGGCAGGCGGCGGCAGCGGCGGCGGCTGCGGCAAGCTCGGCTCCGAGGCGGGGCGGAGGCCGGGCGCCCGGCCGCGTCATGGCCCAGTGCGTGCAGTCGGTGCAGGAGCTCATCCCCGACTCCTTCGTTCCCTGCGTCGCCGCGCTGTGCAGCGACGAAGCCGAGCGGCTCACCCGCCTCAACCACCTTAGCTTCGCCGAGCTGCTCAAGCCCTTCTCTCGCCTCACTTCTGAAGGTACGTGGCGTCCTTCCTCGTTCACCAGGCTGAAACCAAGCTGTGGCCGAGAGAAGGAAGTTGGGAGCAAGTGGCGGACAGAGGGGCGGCGGCCCGGGGCTGCGGCCTGACGAGGGGTGGCGAGCGTCTGTCAAGACAGCGCGCTCCTGATCGCCCGGTTTTCTAGGCGCTTTCTTCCTTGGACGGACCGGGTCATTAAGTCACGAAGATAAACTTGAGCCCCGACACCAGGGAATCAAGAGTGTTGCTAGCAGTCACCGAACAGGATTTGGCACTTACTAGACAAAATAGAAAGATGCAGCCTCCGAAATGGAGTGTAAGGATGAAGATCTGTATGTCCCCCCCGCCCCTGGGTCGAGTATTAAATTGGACTTTCAGAGTTATGTCGTTCGTGACATACGTCCAGCCTTGAGGTTCACCTCTTTCTGAACTTCTCTTTGGCTGTTTACTTTTTTCCCTTTGACCGTTCAAACAAGATAATAGCTATGCAGCAGTTTGTCGAGTCTCAAGAAAGCAAGCAAAAAGTCCTACATGAATAATACAGGATGGGAGCAGCGATGTAGCTCACTTGGTAGAGTGCCTGCTTCTTCTCATGCTGGAAGCCGCCATCGATTGGCTTCTCAGTACCTCATAACCTTTGCACACCTGTGATTCTAGCACTGAGGGAGAGGCAAGTTTAAGTCTTTGCTGGGCTCTGTACCCGTGTTCGAGGCCAGCCAGGGGTACATGAGACCCTATCTACAGAGAAAAAAGTAAAAAAAAAAAGTTAAAAGTTTAAAAAAAGAAAAGAAAAAGACAGGGTAAATTGTAGTTATTATAGAGTTTTAAGTTACCTAGAGGAGGGCTAGAACAGTGCGAACATTGTGCTTTTTTTTCCCCCCGTATTGATGGTAATTATAAGAAACGTACTCACATTTAATGTTTGCTTTATCCAGTTTTATTGTTTATTTTTTTAAATTGAATATTACTCTAGGCCAGTCTGGTCTGGAATTCAAACCCCAGGCAATCCTCCTGTCTCAATCACTTTTGAGTGTTGAGATTACCAGCATAAGCCATCATACTTGTTTTTTTCTTCAGTCTTTGTATAGTTTTACTCAAGGGGTTAGAGATGGCCCAGTGGTTAAGAGCTCTTGCAGAAGACGAAATTTTAACAGGCAGTGGCGGCGGCGCACGCTTTTAATCCCAGCACTTGGGAGGCTGAGGCAGGCAGATTTCTGAGTTTGAGGCCAGCCTGGTCTACAGAGTGAGTTCCAGGACAGCCAGGACTACACAGAGAAGCCCTGTCTCAGGGGGGAAAAAGATGATGAAATTTTGATTCCCAGTATCCATGTGTGAAAGCTCAGAACTTCCTGTAACTTTAACTCTGGGGGCAATCCAAGATACCCCCCACACACACACACACACAGATGGTGGGAGGGAGAGAGAGATTTTTAAAAGTTAAAAACTTTATATAAGTATACTCCCAAGTATGGTTTAATTGGTATCTTTCAAACCCAACCTAGCTAATAAGAGCAGGTGAAGTTCCTTTGAAATTTAAGTTCTGTTAATGAGAAAGGGTTCTTTTATAAACTTTTGTTAACCAAATGTCTGTGGTGTTTATTTTGTTAAGGTGTTTATCCACTAATAGGGCTCTACTGTCGATTCACCTGTTGACATGCCTCAGTCTCCTTGTGGAGACTAGCTGCTTTGCAAGTTATCTTTGTAGTTAAGGTGGGAGGAGCTATCCAGAAAACCAAACTGAGGGCAGAGAGCCGTGTGGTAGTTAAAGCACAGACTGCCCTGCCGAGGACTGGGGTTCCATTCCCAGCCCCATTTGGCAGCTTATAGGTGTCTGTAACTCCAGTCCTAGGCACTGTTTGGCACAGCACTGTTCATAGATGCACTTACATACATGTAGGTATACATATAAACTAAGCAAAAAGATTTTGTTTGTTTGAGACAAGGTTTATGTAGTAAATAGACCAGTGTGGCCTTGAACTCAGGTACACCTGCCTGGGGGTGGAGGGGAATGGACTGAGGATGCAGACCACTGAAGTTGTGTAGCCATGCCTGGCTAATCCAGACGCTGAGAAGTCTTGAGTACTCCTCAAGTCTTCAGCCTGTAGTTCACTGTTACATCCTCCCCTGCTTCACTGAACCTTCTTCTTGCCCAAAGCTTCAGTACAGTTCCTCATGTGTGGTGACCCCAGCTGTAAGATTTTTCATTACTACTTCAAAACTGTAAGTAGGCTACTGTTGTGGATCATAATGTGCATAAATATTTGATGCACACGATGTCTGATGAGTGAGTGATTCCCCAAAGGGGTCGAAGCCATTGCTCTAGAGTCGCCATGACGAGCACATGCCTTCATCCTTATTCTTTCAGGAGTGGGGCCAATTGGTCTGAGTAGTAGCTCAGATTGACTTAGATTTCTCTTTGTAGCCCAATCCTCTTGTGGCTGCCTCCGAGTGCCGAGGCTTCAGGTGTCTATCACTGCGCCTTGTTTTAGTTTATAGTCTGTTTTTAATTAGATATATTCTTTATTTACATTTCAAATGATTCCCCCCCCCCAGTCTTTTTTTTTTTAAGATTTATTTATTATGTATACAGCGTTCTGCCTGCACGTATGCCTGCATGCCAGAAGAGGGCAACAGACCTTATTCAGATGGTTATGAACCACCAATGTGGTTGCTGGGAATTGAACTCAGGACCTCGGCCTTCAGTGCTCTTAACCTCTGAGCCATCTCTCCAGCCCTAGTTTATAGTCTTAAACCTTCTCATGTTCCCCATATACTGAGGGTCAAATTTAGGGTCCTACACATGATAAGCAAGGGCTATCTCACTTGGCCTCTCTATAGTCTTTTCGTTGTTGTTAAGATTTGTCTATTTATTGTATGTAAGTACACTGTAGCTGTCTTCAGACATACCAGAAGAGGGTACCAAATCTCATTATAGATGGGTTGAGCTGCCATGTGTTTGCTGAGATTTGAACTCAGGACCTCTGGAAGAGTAGTCAATGTTCTTAACCGCTGAGCCATCTCTCCAGCCTCTCCACAGTCTTAAAGTCTTAAATGAAGTCAGTTTGACTTTGTGCTCTTTCTTGTTGTGTTAAGTGCCGCGGTGGCATAACGCTAAGAAGACTCTAGGCTTGCTTCATGTAGGTTCTCTTTTAGTAAAACACTGAGTCTTTCGTCATATGCCATTTATTATTATTGTTGTTATTTTGGAGCAGGGTTGGTTATGTTGCTCAGGCTGGGCTTAAACTTGGTATGTAGCCCAGGCTGACCTCCGGCCCATGGTGGACCTACCTCAGCTTGCTGTGTGAGTGCAAGTGTGTGAGTACAAGTGTGTACCGCTGTTTAGCTGTTATTGTCCTTTTAAAACTGAGGACATTGAGGTACAGAAATAATAGCTTATCTGCAATTTTATATCTAGGAAAGATTTAAAAACAGACAGTGTGACTCAAGATATTGCAGTCAGAATCATCATCATCTAATCTCCTGGAAGTACTTAAAATTACTTATTTATACAGGAGAGCAAGGTCTCATGTAACCCAGGCTGGCCTTGAACTCTTGATCTTTCTGACATTTGGATTACAAGAATGTACCATCATGTCAGGGCTCATGAATACAGTTAAATTTTTTGGTAGGCATGATAAAATATATAAAGGAAAAATAGCAAATGAAAATAGTTTCTCTTTTTTTAATGCTGAAAATTGAACTTGGGACCTCTTGCACTAACCATTTTTTTTCCACTTGGTGGGATTCCCTACTCTGGTTGGATTCTAGTAATCTAACCTATTTAACTCATGCATTTCCAAAGTTTTGGCAGATTTGTTTTAATAGGTTTCCAATAATGGGAAAGCTCCCAAGAAAGCTATAATGGGGGGTTTTGTATTCTTTTTTTTTGTTGCAAAGTTTTTGAAATTCTGTGTGTTTTCACTTAAATATTCTTTCTTGTGAGTAGGTGCATTTTTAGAGACTCAGCCTTGTGTGGTGTGGCAGTTCCCTTCATTGGACAGTGCAGTGATGGCGCTATCTGACTCCTTCTGTTCTCTTCTGCAGCATGGGAAAGACTAGGAAGGAGCACGGTGAGGTGGTTGATAGGAAAAGCAGTCACTACTTATTCAGGAGTCTGGGAAGGAGTGATGGTAGATTGGTGTCTTAGTTTCTTTTGTTTCTGTGATAAAATATTCTGAGAAAAGCAGCTTAAGAGAGAAGGGGGATTTATATTAGCTCCTGGGAAAGTATAGTCAGTCATGGCAGAGAAGTGTAGACAGCAGGAACCTGGAGCATCTGGTTACACTGCATCAACAATTAGGAAACACGGGTGACTGCAAACTAGAGCTGCCTTTTCCCATTTTATACAGTTCAAGATTTCTTTGAGGAGACAGTTCCTTTTACAGTCAAGATGGAGTAACCACTAGTCAAGCTAACCCTGCAGTGGCATGCCCAGTTTCCAGTGATTGCAGTTAAGACTGCCATCAAGTGGTTAGGTCAGAAGGTAAAATTGTAGTCTAGTGGTTAAGGGAGGGTGTCAGGAAAGCTGTCTTCTGGGGTACAGAATGCAGAGGAGCTCCTGGAAGAGGAGAAGCTTGGATTTTAGGCAGGGGCTTGTGGATTTTGTCTAGTGGTGGATATGAATTCTGGAAAAAGCCATTTTGACAGATCATTGAGTTTGTAGTTTATAAGGTTTCATGCTGAGTTGGTATAAATTTTTAAAAAGTTTAAGCTGGCATAGTACATATCTATAATTCTATTGTTTTAGAGGCTGAATCAGGAGGATTTCTTGCTTGATGCCAGCTTAAATTACATAGGGAATCACTCAAAAAAGAAAAAAAGTTAAAAGGTGATTAAGATAAGACTACAATGGCAGCATAAAAATATTTGGTAGAACATGTGAGGGATTTGGGAGGAGTTAAGAGAGGACTATGGTACCAAGCAGTGGTGGCACATGCCTGTGATCCCAGCATCCTGGGAGGCAGAGGCAGGCGGATTTGGGCCAGCCTGGTCTACAGAGTGAGTTCCAGGACAGCCAGAGCTATACAGAGAAACCCTGTCTTGAAAAAAACAAATCCAAAAAAAAAAAAAAAGAAGAAGAGAGGTCGACTGTGTGAATACAATCAAATAAATTATGTACCTGTATGAAATACTTGGAGTTAATGGAAAATATATTTTAAAAGTTGGTGAAACACCCCACTGCCTTTTTGTTGTTGCTGCTGCTGTTGTTGATAAATAAGACTCTGGATTTTTTTTCCTTTCCTGTGTGTATGTGTGTTATAGAGATTCTTCAAAGTTTGTTTTTTGTTTTCCTTAGGCAGTAAGTCACGAGAATAACTCTTTAGTACAATTTCAGGGTCCAAGTAGTAAAACAAGTTAAATTTTATTTTTTAAAAGATTTCTTTATTTTTCTGAATATGAGTGGTTTTGCCTGGTGTCTGTCCACCATTTGTTGCTGGCAGAGGTTAGAAGAGGGTCTTGGATCCTCTGGAACTGGAGATATACACAGTTACTAGGAATGCTGGGAATTGAACCCTGGTCACTAGAAGAACAACTGGAGGTCTTACTGAGCCATCTCTCTAGTCCCCAAATTAAATTTTCTTTATTTAGAGAAAGGAATGCAAACAAATAACACTAGACTTTATTAGTGGCCTACAGGTTTATTTGATTTGCCCTGAGTTTTGAGATCAAACTTGGCTTAGTAGTATTTCTAGTAGACTTATCTTTTGGTTTCAGTAGAAAAAGTTTAAATATATACTGAAACGAAGGTTGCTAGAAGAAATTTGAGCACTGTTTTTGTATAGGACCTTGAAAGTAGAGTTTAGGCTTCATGTGCATATATATCAAATAATAGAGAGCCATTTAAGTTTCTTTATGTGTTTAAAACCTAAAGAGAATTAAATGCACTGAATATACCAGTAAAGCTAGTTAGCTGCCTCTTCCCTCTTGTAAAGAATGCTGGGTCAATGCTATCAGTACAGCTCTACAGCATCCTTGGACAGTCTTTGTCTCATACCCATAAGTCAGGTTTATTATTATTTTTCTTTCTTTCTTTTTTTTTTTTTTTTAAGATTTTATTTAGTTTAGGTATATGAGCACACTGTAGCTGTCTTCAGACACACCAGAAGAGGGCATCAGATCTCATTACAGATGGTTGTGAGTCACCATGTGGTTGCTGGAATTGAACTCAGGACCTCTGAGCCGGACAGTGGTGGCACATGCCTTTAATCCCAGCACTTGGGAGGCAGAGGTAGGCAGATTTCTGAGTTTGAGGCCAGCCTGGTCTACATAGTGAGTTCCAGGACAGCCAGGACTACACAGAGAAACCCTGTCTCAAAAAACTAAAATAAAATAAACTAAAGTATTGCTGTTTAGCAAGTGCCTGTGGTGGCATCCAGCATGGGATATTTAACTAAAAATATAGTCTGAGCAGCAGAGGAAAATGAAGGCCTCTCATCAGATCAGCACAGCACATGTAGGCTGACTGAAGTGCCAAAGAACTCTGAGACTTTAGATATACATTCCATGAAGGAACTGGAGAGAAGAAAAAAAAAAAAGAAAAAAAAACCCCCAAAACTCAGGACCTTGGGAAGGAGGTGGGTGCTCTTAACTCCAGCCCTATTTTTTTTTCTTAAACTTAGCAGGTCCTTTGCATATATATTAGGGCTTCCAATTTTTTATTTTTTATTTTTGTTTTTTTTTTTTTCATAACAGGGTTTCTCTGTATAGCCCTGGCTGTCCTGGAACTCACTCTGTAGACCAGGCTGGCCTCGAACTCAGAAATCTTCCTGCCGCTGCCTCCCAAGTGCTGGGATTGCAGGCGTGCACCAACACACCCGGCGCTATAGTTATAGTTTTTAACAGTACAATATTTTTTTGAAGTTAAGGGCAACGTTTCTTCTGAAACTTTGGTGATGTCTTCACATAAACTATTAAATAAGGTAAGATAAAATAAAAACAACAGATTACATACTTCCAATATGGGATGACACAAAATAAATGCTTCCAATTCTAAAGCGGGGAATGAGAGTATAACAGGGACGGTTTGGACCAGTGCAGGACAGAAACCCAGCAGGCACATGGGAAATCTTACGCTCTCTCTGTGTTGGGTATCTGGGCCTGTGCTCCAGATGGCTTGTGTACCCCCACCCTTCCTGATCTGCTACCTATAGCACACTCAGTCTCTCAAACCAGCGTCACTGTGCTCTTGCAGCCTTCTGGAGCAGTGGCATTGAGGATCTCCCTGTCACACAGAGCTCTCTTAGGCGCTCTTAGCAGGGAATCCAGCCTGTCATACCGCCCTGCCTTAGGGGCATTCTAGAACCTTGGCATAGTTGCTCATGCCCCTTCATGCATGCAACTTCCACGCCTGTGAAACTAGTATCATGGGTGTGTGTTGAGGTGTAGCTGAGGCCCTCTGGACCCCAGTTGGACTGCTCTGTCCTTTCCAAAGTGACTCTGGGCAGACAGGTTTCCCTGCAGTTGTTTTTGAGCAGGCCATCCTTCCATTGTTTAATTCCTTTATTCAGGCTCCTTTAAGGGCTTTTGGATGTTTTCACGCGGTAGTACTAAAGAGTGGAGCAGCTCTCTGAGTAATTTTCCTGTTTTTGTTCAGATAGCTTTCTCTAGAATGGTACCAATTTTTTTTTTTTAATAATTACATTTCCTTTCTCACCAGCATGGCTTGCCTGCAACTTTTTTTATACACACAAATACAATATATATATATTCAGAATAATATTGTACTATTAAAGAACTACAAGACCCACCATATTTAGCTGCCTATATTATTTGATAATTATGGAACAGCTTTAAGGAACATACATGCAAAATATGTTTCTAAAGATACCAGAGGTATACCATAGTACTCTATTTTTCTTTCTCTCTTCCTTTTCACTTTTCTGTGCCATAAATTGTGTGTGTGTGTGTGTGTGTGTGTGTGTGTGTGTGTGTGTGTGTAGGTACCTGTGTGGAGGTCAGAGGGACTTGTGGAAATTTTTCTCTTCTTCCAGCATGTATGATCTAGGGATCAAACTCCAGTCTCAGGCTTGGCAGCAAATGCCTTTACCTGCTGAATCATCTTGCTGACCCATTGTCTTCAGCTTTAAATGCCCATTTTTGAACAAATGGCATGTTTTCTTATCACTTGTAAGCAGTAATCAAGACACAGTCAGCTATCTGGTTTAGACTGTTCTCAGTCAAAGTATTTCATTACCTTTGAATTGGCTTCACTGAAGCTCTCAGGCATAGGCAGAAGCAGCCAGATTCTTTGTCAGAATATAGCAGGAATGACTTCTAGCCTCGTTCCTGTGGAGTCCTCCTTTCTCTTTGAAACCCCATAATCAAGGACCGTACTACTAATGTTTTCTTGGCAATCTGTTTTTCCAGATTCCCACCAGAATGACCGTTTAAACTCCTTACAACACTGTAGGGCTTTAAAGCCCAGAGTTCTAAGCCCTTCCACATTCTTCTTGTGAAGAGTCTCAAAGACCTAACAGTCATGGTCAGATTTATCACAAGTTCCACTTCTGCTGTCAGTTTCATATTTGTTACTTTCTTCTGTCACTGCTGTGACAAAGTACATGATGAAAAACATCTTAAAAGAGGGCGAGTTTATTTGGCGGCTTGCCAGTCTGAGGGTGTCCTCCTTTAGCACAAGCAGCAGAACAGGAGGCTGGCTGCTTACCTCACGTTCAGTCACAGAGAGGAGTGAATGTGGTGCTCTGCTCACCTTTGTCTTGTTATTCAGTGTAGGGCTTGAGCCCTTGCTGTGATACAAGTCGGTCCACACTCAGGGTGGGTCCCTCCACTTCCCGAATCCAGTCTAGATGCTCCTTGTCAGGTATACTCAGGTTTGTTTCCTGGTGATTCTAGAGCCTGTCAAATTGACAATAGTAACCACAGCTACTACTATGTTAATGTAACTTCGTAATTCATCTCCAAGGTTTTGGGGTGTGTGTGTGTGTGTGTGTGTGTGTGTTGTGTTTGTGTTTCCAGGGCAGGGGAAAAACTTGGGTATCTATCCTTGTCTTCCACCTTGTTTGAACTAGGTTTTCCTTGTTCACCCCTGCATGTGCCATGCTAGATGGCCTGGGAGTATCCCAGGATTCTCTTGTTTCCACCACCATGTCTCTGGTGTCTCACACCTATAATTCAAGCATTAAAGCAACTCAGGCCAGAGGCATGCTTTGCTCTAAGTTCAAAGTCAGCCCAGGCTACAACATGAGGCAAATATTCATGGCATATGCTATTTTGATATTTTATTGTTATTTTGTTGTTGTTGTTGTTGTTGAAACAGTGCCTCATTTTGGACAACTCTAAATGTAGAGGAAATTGGACCTGTAGGGAAAATTGTGACCAGTAGCATTGTGTGAGAGGAAGGTTGTTCTTTTTCCCCTTTTGAGACAGCCTCTTATAGCCCAGGCTGGCCTTGAACTCCTGATCGTCCTGTTCTACCTTCCAGATGCTGGAATTATAGACATGTGCCACTATGGCTGGCTAAGAGGAAGGAAGTTTATGATTAGGTATTGAAACCAGTTACATTTTGGAAGAATATTCTTTTAGTTCTTAGTTTCTGATTTCTTTTGTGTTTGAAAACAGTTAACCTAGTTTTGGTTTAGGATGCATTTTACCAAGTTAATTTAAAATTTCTTTCTCTTTTTTTTTAAAGTTCACATGAGAGATCCTAATAATCAACTACATATAATTAAAAATTTGAAGATAGCAGTAAGCAACATTGTCACCCAGCCACCTCAGCCGGGAGCCATTGGGAAGCTTTTGAATGATGTTGTTTCTGGCAGCCAGCCTGCAGAAGGATTAGTCGCTAATGTAATTACAGCGGGAGATTATGACCTTAACATCAGTGGTAAGTTATAAGTGTTGTTATTATTTTTAAGTGAAAATTTGTTTTGTCAGGAGAATAATTCTCTTTGTCTTAGAGACCTTCTAAGTACCTCAGTGCTTACAGGGTGCTACAGAGCAGTGCTGAGAGACTCTCCCAGGAGCCTCTGTCATATTCTAGCACCCGGGTAAGTAGCCTAGGGTCATCCGTGCTCCATGATAAAACTGACGACATATCACAGGGGCTTGATTTTTTTTTTGTATGATTTAATTATTAAATGAAAAGCATGATAGACTTTTAATCTTGCTTGGTATTAAGTGGAAATGTTTATAAAATAGATGTAAATAGGTACTTTAGATATCTTACACTGGTTTTGATAGTAAATGTTTTCATAATAAGACTGATAAAATATTACTTTAATATATAGAGTTTATTTGATGTGATTCTTTTTCAGTGTCCAAAAGTCTTTACTTATTAAAAATACATGAGGTGAATTCTTAAAAGGAAAATATGAAAAGTATGTCATCTAATTACAATCTCTCAACAGCTTAAAAACAGATTAATTTTTTTTTGCCGCTTAATTTTTTTAAGTTGGCATAATTGATATTCTGACCTTGTTTGTTTGTTTGTTTGTTTGTTTGAGACAGGGTTTCTCTGTATTACCCAGACTGGCCTGGAACTCACTCTGTAGACCAGGTTGGCCTTGAACCTAGAAATCTGCCTGCCTCTGCCTCCCAAGTGCTGGGATTAAAAGCGTGCACCACCACTGCCTGGTTGATATTCTGACACTTTTATACTTACATAGCTAAAGATCTTTCTGTTCCAGTGAGATGACTCAGTTAAGTGTTTGCCATGCAAGCCCCCGAACACATGGGAATATGGAAGAAAACTGACTTCACAAGGTTGTCCTCTGACAGGTCATAGGCACTGTGCACATGCATTGTCATCGTTGTTATTAGTAATAATATAATAATATAGCTATTATTATGATCCAGAACTTGCTGCCATATACAGAGAACAGGTTGTAAGTCAGCATAGTTAGTCTGTGAGTATGTATGCTCACAAGTGTGTGTACAATTACTGTGTTTCAGTCTGCTGTGTTTTTCTTTGTTGTTTTAATTGAAGCAATATGGATTAACCTGATTATTTTATCTTTTTTTATTTTATAGTTCTGGAACTTATCCCAGGGCTTTAAACATGCTAGTAGCCATCGAGCCTACCACTGAGCTTTATCAATCAAAATACCAATCAAAAGAGTTTGAATTTTCAGATACAGGGTTAATCAGTTTCTGTACAATGTATTTTAAAGTGATGCAAAATTTTGAGTATTTACCTGACAAATGTTAGAATTTGAGTAGTAGTAGTAGTAGCAGTAATAGTTGTTGTTGTTGTTAGTGTTGCCACATGAAAGGCAAGGAGTCAGACGCTAGTATCCTAGGGTTTGATGCTATAAGCCTGTGCTAATCGGGTAGTGAGGTAGCCCTTAACTAAAAAGAGGCTCTTTGCCCTGCTGTTTGAGATGCGTATTGGGCCACTCAGGGCCTCTGAGCTCCTGGCAGTGAGCAGCTGCAAGACCAGAGGGTCTTGTGTTTGCAGTGTAGACCAGGATGGGCTTGAACTCAGACATCTGTTTGCCTCTGTCTCCCCAGGCTGGAATTAAAGGTGTGTGCCACCACGCCTGGCAGCAGTAAAAGAAAGATGTTTGTATATTTCTCTGGTTGTGGTGACACAAATGATAGTCTATACAGGTAATGAAAGGTCAGTCAGGGCTACATGAGGGAGATGCTGTCTGAAAAAACAAAACAAATAACAAAAAGCTTATGTGGTACCAGATGTGGTAACAGGATTTGGCCAACATGTATAGTTTTTTTTTCTTCTACCTTTCTAGTCATTTATACCTTGTCCTCCCGGCTCCCCCTGGAAGTGCCAGGATTACAGGATATATATACCACATTACATGGTATCACTATGTCTGCCTAACTAGCCTCACCCAGCACCCTTTCTTTTTGCTTTCTATTTCTCGTTTACTCGGCAGTTGAGATCTGGTACTTTATAGCCCAGGCTGATGTCAGGTTTGTTACCTTCTGTTTTAGAGTCTTGAGTGCTTGGGGTTAGAGGCATGAACCACCAAACCTGACTAACTTTAAGTATGTTCAGGCTTTTAAAAAAAAAAGATGTAAAGTTAATTGCTGAAGAGTCGACTTGATTATAAAGTAATTATATTCTTTAAATTCTCTTTATAAAGGCTTTGGTATGTCAGTGAAATGGTTCAGAGAGTAAAGGTCTTGTTACTGCAGACTTGACCACCTGAGTTCAGTTCCCAGAACCCATGTTGTAAGCAGAGGACAACCTGAAAGTGGTCCTCTGACCTCCACGTGCATGCACACACATACACTCACACACACTCCCCCTACCACATACACAGTCTCACTCACACACTCATACAGCATTGATAATATGTAAAATTTTAAAAGGCTATGTTGTAGTCATACTCAAGTTGTCAGGCTATAGAATTTGCGAGCCTTACCCATCTTGACATTTTGAGCCAGGTGATTGTGTGTGTGTGTGTGGAGCTGTTTTGCTCTATGCACTCTTAGATGTCTTTGAGTTTCTGACCTTTCCCCCTTAGCACCAATAGTTATGTCTCCTCCTCTGTTCTGACAACTGAAAATCCTTCCAATACTGTCCAGATTTTCCTGAGGGGTAAAATCAACCTCATTGGAGACAGTGCAAAGTGTGATCTCTTGGTTTTTTTGGTTTTGTTTTTTGGTTTTTTTGGGTTTTTTTTTTTTTTTTTTTTTTTTTTGAGACAGGGTTTCTCTGTGTAGCCCTGGCTGTCCTGGAACTCACTCTGTAGACCAGGCTAGCCACGAACTCAGAAATCCACCTGCCTCTGCCTCCCAAGTGCTGGGATCAAAGGCGTGTGCCACCACCACCCGCCCAAAGTGTGATCTCTTCTGAACAGGATCTGCTTGTGACCATGAGACGACTGGTCAAGGACCTAAAGTTTAGTTTTTGTTACTTTGTCTAGTAAGTCTGTGGCTCTGGGATACTGCACAGACTCAGGAATGACACTTTGATTCTGTAAACCTGAGTAGTTCCATTTATAAATGTATTTGCATGAATAGCTTAAAACATAGATACTATAATATGCTATATCTCTCCAAAAATGGGAATGATTTCATGTATTTATATAACATGCATCTACAAATGAGAGAAATTGTGCTGTTAGCCTTGATATCAAATGTATCTTGAAGTACAGGTAAAGATACTTGTTTACTACTAGAAATTATTATCTTTCTTTTATAAACTGATTCTGCTGAATTCTAACCATTTTGTATGTTGTTAATTTTAGCTACTACTCCATGGTTTGAGTCTTACCGAGAGACCTTTCTGCAGTCCATGCCAGCATCAGATCATGAGTTTCTGAATCACTATTTAGCATGTATCCTTTAAGTCATCTGAAAGCCAGGAAGTTGTTAATCGTACAAAGACAAAATTCTCAACAAGTTATAAAAAATGGAGAATTTTTTTTATTGGTAATGATATCACATTCAAAATTATTTATTTTTTTGTATTTTCTGATCTGGGTACTTGAGGCATGTGTGTGAATGTAGTGTATGTGTGGTGTGTGCTCGCATAGGAGTGTGAATGTATATGCTTGTGCACATGGAGGGCAGAGGGAGAGGTCCTCCCTTACATGTCCAGGCTGGCCTGGAACTCACAGTGCTGCAGACACAGCCTTGAACTTGCAACTCTCTTGTCTCAGCCTCCTGAGTAGCTGGGAGTAACAGGCTTGTGCCGCGGGGTCTGGCCAGAAGATCTCTCCTAAATCTATATTAATAGAATAATGTTTGTTATTGAGAGATGTGACAATTTCCCTGACATGTGGTTATAAGGTATGCTGGTGGCATCGTCTGGTGAAGCTGAGCCTATGGAACAGTTTTCAAAGTTGTCACAGGAACAGCATCGAGTTCAGCACAACAATGATTATTCCTACCCTAAGTGGTTTATCCCAAATACACTTAAATATTACGTGCTTTTGCATGATGTAACTTCGGGAGATGAACAGAGGTAAGTGCTTCTTTGAAAATTTGTTTTATTTTTATTTTTATTATTTATTTATTTTATCTATATGAGTACACTGTAGATGTTTACAGACACCCCAGAAGAGGGCATCAGATTCCATTACAGATGGTTGTGAACCACCATGCGGTTGCTGGGAATTAGACTCAGGACCTCTGGAAGAGTAGTCAGTGCTCTTAACCGCTGAGCCAGCTCTCCAGCCCCTGTTTTTTTTTTTTTTTTTTTTTTTTAATAGAATCACATCTTTCTGCTGTGTGTGTGTGCGCGCATGCACACTGGACTTGGGGGCTACATATGTATGTAGCTTAGTGGGTTCAGTACCCAGGCTTGAAAGAATTAAAAAATGTTAAACAAGCAGACTGGACTTAATAGAATTTCATTTCTCAGTTGTACTCTTTGCTTCTTAGGTTGTCACATTTCAATTCATTTTCTCTACCAACAGCAAGCTTGGTGTAGTAGCTTCCTCCCTCCCTCCCTCCCTCCCTCCCTCCCCCTCCCTCTTCATATTTCATGTAGCCTAAGCTGAGTTCAGACTTGGTATGGCATATGTGAAGATGTGTGAAGATGGCATGTGTGATTTTTTTTTTCCAAAATATGGGAAGATTTTTTTTTTTTAAATCTGAAAGATAGCTCAAGGCTTCAGCTACACTAACTTTTTCAAGAATAAAGAGTGAGTCTGTAATGAGGGTTTCATCCACTTTGGTGCAGTTCTCTTTTCTTCCCTGGCCTATAAAAATTTTTGATGTTTAATTTTCATTTATTAATAAATAGCTTGAAAATATTTTCAAATTATGCTTTCTGAAGATGTGTTTCCACAGTTGACAAAAAGCTGCTGATCTGTGTGTTTGAAGTAGCTCTTTGGAAATAGGCAGTTTCCACTATAGCATGTGGAGGGCTTCTAGATGGTCTTTGCTGTAAAGAAACTAATTTTGCTTTCTATAGTTTCCCCAAATTAATTTGGCCTTCAAATTGTCTGTGCAACAGATATGACTGTCTTGAAGGTAGGTTCAATTATCATGAGTTTTGGTTTACATTTTAATATTCTCTATATTTTCTGTTTTGCCTTTTTGGGGGTTATTCCTGGATTATTTGAAACATCTGTTGTTAGGACTGGATTGATGCTCAGGGTTAAGACCACTGCCACCCTTGCAGATGACTCAGAGTCATGTCCCAGCACCTACACAGAAGCATGCAGCTGTCAATAATCCAGCCCCACGGGGCCGGGTACCTTCTTCTCTCCTCCTTGGGCTCTTGCATGCAGGTAGCACATATGAAATCTATGCAGGTGTGCGAGCGCGCCCGCGCGCACACATTTAAAAAAAAACTAAATAAAATAAAATGTATTGTCTGAACTCAACTGGACGTTGCAGTGGTTAAAGGTTCATGCTGCTAAGGCTGGTGACCTGAGTTTAGTCTCCACAACCCATGTGGTAGAAGGAAAAAAACCAACTCCTGAATGTTGTCCTCTGTTCACACATGCAATTTGGTATGTGTCCTTGACCTCCCCACGTAAGTAAAAGTATCAAAGTAATATAAAGACAAGCAAAAAATTTAAGGTCTGCTACGTTCTGTCTGAACTTTGTCTAAGGTTATTACAAAGTTGGTTTTTTTGTTTGTTTGTTTCTTTAGAGCTGAATCAATTTATGAAGAAATGAAACAGAAATATGGGACTCAGGGTTGCTATTTACTTAAAATCAATTCTCGAGCACCAAATCGAGCATCAGATGAGCAGATACCAGATCCTTGGAGTCAGTATCTCCAGAAAAATAATATTCAAAACCAGGTACATGTAAAATCAAACCAAACCACAAAAGTTGTATTTAAATTTATTTTAAAAAGATGTGACCTGGGGAGTGGGGGGCCAGAAAAGGGAAAATCATTTGAAATGTAAATAAAAAATATATCGAATAAAAAAAAAAGATGTGACCGTTGATTTTTCTATTTTGTGGGGTAGGTGGAGGCAAGGTCTTTCTTTATACCTGACTGGCCTTGAACTCATTATGTAGATCAAGCTAGCCTCAAACTCACAAAGATCCATCTGTCTCTGCCTGTTGAGTGCTAGGATCAAAGGTGTGCGCCACTAGGCCGCGGAGTTGCTGTATAGCGCAGACTGTTCCTGTCTCCTGATCATCCTGCCTCAGCCTTCCACACGCTGACATTTGATATGTGCTAGCATGGGTCTAGACAAATTTTATGTATTAGTTATGTTCGGTTGAACATAGTGGGTTTTCAGAGACGGGACAAGCACAGCTAAGACATGCGAGTGGAGAAAGACGTCTTACATGAAACAAGCAAGGAGATAGGGGCCATTTTCAAAGCAGTGCGACCCTTGGTTAGAGGAGGCACGAGGTTTGCATTTGGTCCAGTCCTACACGTTCTCTGTTGCATTCCTTCCCAGGTATGCTCAGTTCACATTCATAAATTAAAGAAACAATACATGTACGGTTGGACATGCTCAGTTCAGAGTCATGGAGCACATTTAAAGGAACAGATCGACATGTCTTTGGTCATGCTCAGCTTGCACCATAAATTTTTAGCTGAAAATAAAGGAAAGGGTGCTTTGAAGGTACATTAACATAAGAGCCTTACCTTAGAGGTACCTGCCTTGCTTAGTGGCTCACTAGTACAAGTACTAATATGACTAGTTTTTATCCATCACTATGATCTCTTAAATAAAATGGTTCATTTTAAAAGGTGAATTGCATACTGTCTTAATAACTTTCTGATGCTATGGTAAACACCATGAAGAAAGGGTTTATTTTACCTCACAGTTCCTGAGAAAGTAAGTCCATCATGGTGGGGAAGGCATGGAAGCAGGGGTCTGAGGCCGACCTGGCAGTCAGAAAGCACAAAGATCATTTTTCTTCTATACACAGGAAGCAGAGAGCAAGCAGGATGTGGTTTGAGGTTGTAAACCCTCAAAAGCTGCCCCAAGTGATATTTTTCCTCCAGCAAACCTCAACCTCAGAAAAGCTCTAGAATTCAGCAGCACCAAATGTTCCAATACATGAACCTATGGGAAACATTCCTCATTCAAACCAGAGCATGTACTAAATACTAAGACTTGACCCAGATTGGCCAGCCATGTAGAGATAAACATTGGGATTTGTCTGTTTAACCAAGAATGTACTCAGGAAGCAGAGGCAGGTGGATTTCATTGAGTTCAAGGCTAGCCTGGTGTACATAGTGAGACCACATCTCATACTCCCCACTCCCAAACCCCTATCTCCCAAATTAACTAGGAATGGTCTTGGTCTGTTCTGCATTGTCTCCTTTCTGCGGTTGCCTTCTTGCCTTTCCATCTTGCTGCGCGTTGGCCACATTGCAGAGCTCACACTCTCTAGTTGACTCTTGTTGGGTAATTGATAGTTAAAGTGGATAGTTGTAAAGTTTACTTTTTCACAAAGTTAAATAACACAGTGCGCTACTTGGTAGAGTCAATTTGGTTTATTTGGTTAGTAGAATTTTGACTTTTTTAACATAGCAGTGGTGGTGCACACTTTTAATCCCAGTACTCAGGAGGCAGAGACAGGTGGATCTCTTGAGTTTAGGTCAGCCTGGTCTACAGAGAGAGTTCCAAGACAGACTGGTCTACACAGAAAAACCCTGTCTTGAAAATACAAACAGTAACAAAAGGATTTGACTTTTTTGTTTAAAAGGAAGATTTTTCAAGTAAATGGGAAATATATTTTGAATAGCTACCCTACTTTATTTGCTCTTTAAGTGATATTTAAAAGTCATTTTAAAAGCTTATATAATGATTGATCTAATAGAAATGTTGATTAAAATTTTATTTTATTTCCTTATTCTGTCATGTAGATTTTTAAATCTAGACATAGTATCTAATATTTTACTCATTTATTTTTTAATATTTATTGATTTATCGATTTTTTACTTATGTGAGTTTCTGTAGGCATTAGAAACTCTGGAAATATAGCCAAGGGTGATTAAGAACTATTGATGTGGGTGTTAGGGACAGAACCGGAGTCCTCTGTAAGAGCTCTTAAACACTCCAGTCCATCCTACTCATTGAATACTGAAATAATGCTGGATTTCTTTCATATTATTCTGGGGGGAGGGAATCTTTAGACATAAATAAACCCAAATCAGCTGGCTATACAACAGCTTTATTTTGATTGTTTTTAATGTTCATGTCATGTAGTGGTATAGGGGTCAGGCATGGCCTGAGAGTTACGTGCCTTTCTAGAACTGGGCACTGTGTTGGTCTTTCTCACAGCCCTTCAGTGTATTCAGAGTCCACTCTGCTAGCATTCTGTTTATGTCCTGGGAGATTTTGAAGTTGTTCTTTTCTCCTCCTGCCTGACTCTGGCAGGCTTTTCCTTTGCTGTTATTATTTTTTTAGAATTCACGGGCATATTTATGTGCCTGTATAAACATCTTCATGAATATTGAGATGCATTTGAAATGGAGATCACTTAAATGCAGAAGAATTAGCATAGTTAACTGAGTATGACAGGAATGAAAATGCAGCATGATAGACTAGAGGGCCAAGAGGATTGCTTTAGCAAGTCCATGAAGTCCACGTTCAGCAGGAGAATCATGGGTATTAGTGTATTTGGCAGTATTTAAACTTGATTAATTATATTGCTAATGCTTTGCATTTTGTTTTGCTAGGAATCATATGAAGATGGCCCTTGTACTATGACCTCCAGTAAGAATTCTGATAGTAACTTGCTTTCATTGGATGGACTAGATAATGAAGTCAAAGGTCTTGTTATGCTTTCTAAGTTCTCTTTTGGTTGAAAGTATTTATTGTTATTAAAGCACTCTTGTTGGGTGGTGATGGCACATGCCTTTAATCCTAGCACTCAGGAGGCAGAGGCAGAGGCAGAGAGAGAGGCAGACGGATCTCTGTAAAAACAAGCCAGCCTGGTCTGTGGAGCTAGTTCCAGGACAGTTGGGACTACCAGAGAAACCCTGTCTCAAGCCAAAAGACAAACATCCCTGATATATCCCTAGCCCCTTTTCTTTAAAAACTTAAAAAGGATTTATTGTAAGTTACCTGTGTTTATGTGTCTGTGGATGCTGGTACCAGAGGAGGTCATCCCCCTGAGATCCACCTAGAACTAGAGTTCCGTACAGGTGTCCCTGGGAACTGAGCTCACGTCCTCTGCAAGAGCAGTGTATGCCCCTAAATACTGAGCCATCTTTCCAGGCCCCACTCTTTTTTAAACTTTAAGACAAGGTCTTGACTAAGTTATCAGACTCTGCTTTAAATTAGGATTTCCTTGTCTCAGCTCCTTAAGTATCTACTGCTTTTGTGGAGGACCTGTCTTTGGAGTTTCAATTCTCTTTCTGCACTTCCCAAGTACTGGGAGATAGCCAGTATGTACCAACATACCTGGCTCAAAAGTTAAGAGGTTTTGTTTTTTTTCTGATTTTATTCAGTCCTTTGAATTCTTGTTTTTGTTGTTGTGTTATAATAGTGCGTCATAAGGGCTACAGAGAAGGCGCAATGGTTTCTGCTCTTACATTGAGTTAGATCTTAGTACCCATGCCAGAACACCCACAACTTTGTGCCTCCAACTCCAGAGGGAACCTAATGCCCTCTGTTAGCCTCTATAGGCTTCATGTACACACAAACAAAAAAATAAAACTTAAAAATGGTCATTCTTAGTTCAATCAATTTACTGATATCACATTAGAAAGAGAATAACAGCTTTCTCTTTTAGAAATCCAGGAAAATGTGACATACAGTATAACATCCTAGGTTCATAGGATTTTTAGAACTATATTCCTATATTTTAAGCTGTAGTTTTGATAATGATAGCTCTAAAATTTGTTTTGTTGCCCTTATTGTGTAGCACAGACTGGTCTGGAACTCATGATCTGCCTGTGAGCTTGCGATCCATTTGTCTCAGCTTTCCAAGGGTTGGGTTGTAGGCATGTGCCACAGTGCGCAGCTGCCGTGAGGGTTAGAGTCACTTACATGGCGTTCAGTAACAGTCTAAGACAGCCTGTTCTTGGGCTCCTTCCTGCGTCAGGAACATTCAAGTCCCTTAGTTTGATTAAAAACTTTTATTACGTGTGTGTGTGTGTGTATGTGTGTATGTGTATACACTCAGTGTCATGTGTCATATATGTGGAGGCCAGTGAACAACTTGTAGTGTGTTGATTCTTTCCCTTCTCATGTGGATTCCAGGGTCAAACTCAGTTTTCAGGCAGCTTTCCCTGAACCATCTCACCAGTTCAAGCCTTTAATTTGGAATGGGAAAATGTTAATGGTATATCATCTCTGTATACACAGAGAAAAGGGACCATTCTTTAGTAGTATGGTAGCTTTGTTAAGTTTTCTGTTGCATTCTAAAAGTAAAGGAGAGATTTGTTTTTCAGTAGATGGCCTACCAAATAACTTCAGAGTTCATCCACTTCAAGTAGACCAATGCGGTGACCCTCCTAACAATACCGATGGCTCAGATCGGGCGAAGTCTGCTGCTTCTGTCCACGAGATAAAGAAAGCAAGTGCTGGAGTGATTCGTGGTGCTTGTTTAACCCTCACTGATCATGATCGGATTCGACAGTTTATACAAGAGTTTACATTCCGGGGCCTTCTGCCACACATAGAGAAAACAATTCGTCAGTTAAATGATCAGGTAAGTCTTAAGTTTTTTCAGGTTATTAATCTTCAAATTAAGTCAATGAGTTTAAGACTATTAAAAGTTTGATTTGTATTTAAATTTTGTTTTGTGATAAACTATGAAAACTGACTGAAATTAGTACCAGTGATGAAGTTCTCTTGAACCCTACCTAGATACACCATAGTCATTTTCATTTGGGATTCCTTTAGTTTACTGGACAGGTTATTTTTTAAAGATTTATTTATCAATTTCATTTTATGTATATGAATGTTTTGCCTACATGTATGTATGTGTACCATTTTCATACTTGGTGACCGCAGAGGACAGAGGAGGGCAGTGGAGTCCTGAAACTGGAGTAACATAGTTGTTAGCTTACCATGTGAGCGCAGGGAGTGGAACCTTAGTCCTCTGTAGAAGCAGCCAGTGCTCTTAACCATGGGGCCAGCTCTACAACTTGTATTTATATTGGATATTAAATCAAACAAAACAAACGGCTTCTCATTTTGTTTTATGTGTACCAGTGTTTTGCCTACATGTATGTATGTGTATCACATGTGTGCCTAGTCCCTCTCCCCAGAACCAGAGATGCAGTTGATTGTGAGTAGCGATGTGGGTGCTGAGAGCTAAACCCAGATTCTCTGAAGAACAAGTGCTGTGAGCACCTGATCCATTTCTGCAGTCCATAAATATTTTTAAAATTAGTGCTAATAAAATAATTGTTTACTCTATAAAGCTTAAAATTGTTTTGTTTGTAGAAAATACTTCAAGCCTTTATATTTGCCAACATGTTAAATTTTTTTTTCTAGCTAATATCAAGGAAAGGTTTGAGTCGATCTCTGTTTTCTGCCACTAAGAAATGGTTTAGTGGGAGTAAAGTTCCAGAAAAGAGCATTAATGAGCTGAAGAACACATCTGGGCTGTTGTGAGTAAAATATCACTGTATTTATCTCAACTGTGTTTAACTTTGTCTAGTGTTTGAGTATAAAAACAGTGATTGTCTTTTTAGTTTATTTTTATGCTGGCCAAAACTCAGATACAGAAAGAGAATGTTTAAATTCTGATTTAAAAATCTCTTACTGGACTTTTAAATGAATTATTTATTTATTCATCATTTTTATTTTTCGAGATGGAGTCTGACTCTGAGCCCAGGCTAACTTGGGACTTGTTTTTTTGAGACAGGGTTTCTCTGCATAGCCCTGGTTGTCCTGGAACTCACTCTGACCGAGCCAACCTTGAACTCAGAAATCTGCCTGCCTCTGCTTCTCAAGCACTGGGATTAAAGGTGTGCGCCACCACTGCCCGGCTAACTTGGGACTTGTAATGATCCTACTTCAGCTCCCCATGTGCCGTGTTACAGGTGTGAACTACTACCATTGCCTGAGAGGATATTTGAAAAGAAGCTCTTCAGTCAAAGTAGCACAGGTTCTCGCCATTGCTCTTAGTTAACTAAGACCCTTTTGCTGAGACTCCACATGGCTTGATTATAGAACACTGAGAAAGTAAGCTGACCAGGACAGTTTCCTCCTGGTGTCAGCATTCGTGATGGCAGAAGGTGATGTAGACACTACCAGGAAAAGTCAGTAGGCTTACTTGGCAGAGGATGTCGGGTATCGCAGTGCCCACCTGCCAAGTCACATGTACTGGTACAATAGAGGCAGGACAGTTACGTGGGTAACCAATTGCTTTCAGGTTGAGTTCACAAGGAGTGAACTCATGTCTGATATGGTAAATTTGTCAACAGTCCATGGCTAGAGTGGTGTATCATTTTGTTCTGTACCTGTTTATTTAAGAAGATGGAGTTAGTTAGATTGGATACTCAGTACTAGCTTTGGTACATACTTTTTTTTCTGTAGCTATGTTCAGACACACCAGAAGAGGGCATCAGATCCCATTACAGATGTTGTGAGCCACCATGTGATTGCTGGGAATTGAACTCAGGTCCTCTGGAAGAGCAGTCAGTCTTAACCACTGAGTCTCCAGCCCCTGGTACATATCGTTTAAGGCAACAAGTTGCTGAATTGGGCAACATGCCCGGTTGGGTCCTCAGCTTGCTGCTCTCCCACTGCAGGCTCCCAGTGCTCAGCCTACTGTTGTAAAACAAGAAATATGGTTAGCAAGTTTTGTTTCTTCCAAAATCTTGCTTTAATGGAAAATGACTAGTCTTTGGATTTTAAATTTTTTTCTGAGTTGTATATAAATAAGTTAACTGGTATTAACCATTTATTTACTTTAAAACTTGTTCATGGGACAGACAGATGCTTATCTACAGTTGAGAAGTTTTCAGGACTAAAAGATAGACATATTCATTAACTTTTGAAAATTGGTAATCGTTTTTAAAGATAGAATTTCAAAATAGATAAAATTCATTGTTTGGGTAATTGAACAACCTCCTCTATATTTTATATGTGATGGTGTGATGGCTACAAAACATACATTATTTCTTTATGTTCCAGGTATCCACCAGAAGCACCTGAGCTTCAGATCAGGAAAATGGCTGACTTGTGCTTTTTGGTACAGCACTACGATCTGGCGTACAGTTGTTACCACACCGCAAAGAAGGATTTTCTTAATGATCAAGCAATGCTTTATGCAGCAGGCGCCTTGGTTGGTACTGTTTGTTTGTTTGTTTGTTTTCTGATGCTGGGAGTCAAGCCTGGGCCCCCGTGCTTGCTGAGCTGTGTCCCTAAGCCTTTGAAGCCTTTTTAAAAATCAAAATTGGCAGGAAGCACTTCAGTGCATATGGATGGCTTCCTCTCCAGAGCAGTGTCTCCCTTCTCTTCTCTTCATACAGTTCTGGCTCAGCAGGCTTTACTTCCTCCCTCATCCTCCCCTTAGAAGCTCCTCTTCAGGGCTAGAGGGATGGTTCAGTGATTAAGAATGCTGACTGCTCTTCCAAAGGTCCTGAGTTCAAATCCCAGCACCCACATGGTGGTTCACAACCATCTGTAATGAGATCTGATGCCCTCTTCTGGTGTGTCTGAACACAGCTACAGTGTACTCACATATAACAGTAAATAAATAAATCTTTGAAAGAAAGGAAGAAAGAAAGGAAGGAAGGAAGGAAGGAAGGAAGGAAGGAAGGAAGGAAGGAAGAAAGAAAGAAAGAAAGAAAGAAAGAAAGAAAGAAAGAAAGAAAGAAAGAAAGAGAGAGAGAGAGAGAGAGAAAGAAAAAAAGAAAGAAGCTCCTCTTTATTTTAGCTCCTCCAGGAGGAGGCATTTGGTATTTAAATTGTATCCTCCAGCGCTAAGCTGTCCAACAAGGATGTAGGCTATTTTCCAAGTCACCAGTCCATAGTTTTATTTGTACTTTGTTTTTGCAGATGAGTAGGCTTCAAGAGAACTGTTCTCTCATCCTTACTACTTTTACAGTAGCTTTTGTGAACTGCAGGCATTTTCAGTTGTGGACGTATAATGTCATAATATTTTTTAGTAGTAAACTCTTCTCATATAGCTGCTACCTTGCTTAAATAGCTTAAATACAGTATTTATCACATACAGATAAAAATTGGAAGCATGCACGGCCATATAGCGTTTATAGTTTTTTGTGTGTAATAACAGACTGAATATATGGTGGTATTGTAATAAAATTATTGCTTAAGCTGGGCAGTGGTGGCCCATATCTTTAACCCATACTAAGAAGCAGAGACAGGTAGATCTCTGAGTTCAATGACAGCCTGGTCTACAGAGAAAATCCCAGAACAGCCAAGGTTACATTGAAAAACCCTGTCTTGAAAATCAAAACAAAAGAAAATTATTGCTTAAAACATTCTCACATACTGATGTCACAGTTATTTTGGTTTATAGAAATATATGTTGATGTCTGCACAACAAAATCACCCCAGAACAAATTTACCTTTGTTGTGGATATGCCAGGATATGCCTTTAAATCATGCATTACTCTGTGTTCTTAATTTTTTTTTTTTTTAAAGATAGGGTCTCTGTGTAGACTACCTAGCCTAAAACTTACTGTGTAGACCAGGCTAACCTCAGACATTAGCCTGCCTCCACCTCCCAAATGCTGGGATTAAAGGTGTGGGCCATCACCCCCAGCAAAGATCAGAATTTTAAGTCAAAACAAATTATGATGTTTGAGTATGCATTAAAGTGAAATCTATACATTCGTGCTCTGGGACCTCCAGTATTTGACTCAGCATGCGGACATGTCTCCTGAAATCATGGTGCTTTCCCCCTTTAGGAAATGGCAGCAGTGTCAGCCTTCCTTCAGCCAGGAGCTCCTAGACCATACCCTGCTCATTACATGGACACGGCAATTCAGACGTACAGGGATATCTGCAAGTAGGTGACTATGACATTATGTTTTGCCCATTTTGATACTGATTTGGTATTTATAAGTAGTTCTTTGCTTTTCATGCCTTAGGTTCTCAAATGAAGTTGATTTAGAGACAAGTTGAAGAAAAAAATAGTACTTCTCAGTTCCTATCTGGGCTGTATTTGTGTATATATGTAGAAATGGGGAACATTTTTGTTCAGTGACGTTTTTTATTTTACCTTCAAAAATTAGCCATTTTGAGTTTTTTGTTGTTAATTAGGCAGAAACACAAAGAGTGAAGTAATCCAGACTTAGGGAAAATGAGAAGTAGTGAGTTCTGTTAGAACTCTTACAAGGAAGGAGATTGCAGCCAGGCCAGAGTACTTAGAATAGGCTCCAGTTATTCAATAGGTAGATGGTGATGCAGGTGCCTACTTTGTGTAGCCAGCACAGAGACAGTTCTAGAATGTGAGTTACAGGAATGCGTTTTCTCTGTAGGTTTGCTGGTAAAGGCCAGTGGGAAAGTACACAAGAATTCAAAGTATAGAAAGTATTGGGTGAGCAGGGCGGTGGTGGTGCATGCCTTTAATCCCAGCACTTGGGAGGCAGAGGCAGGCGGATTTCTGAGTTCGAGGCCAGCCTGGTCTACAGAGTGAGTTCCAGGATAGCCGGAGCTGTACAGAGAAACCCTGTCTCGAAAAAAAACCAAAAAAAAAAAAGTATTGGGTGATAGATTAGATTTAGAAAGGCTTGGAGATAGATACATTTATGTTAGGAGCCTTAACTGTCAATTCTTCATAAGTTGGAGTTAAGATCTAGGTTGTAGTGAATGAAAATTGCTACGTATTTGAGTAGACCTTCATCATTATTTACTTCTTACTTATTTTTTAGTAAGTTTATTTATCAGACTTCTTTTTAATGGTGCTAGATTGAACCCAGAACTTTGCCAACATGCCTAACTCCCTGATGTTTCTGTTGTTGATTGGATTCATTAGAAGACAGAGATGGAAAAATCATCCCTCTATTGTTCGTTCATATAGTGGTGATAGTAATGCTTAAAATGCTTAAAATGAAACAGTACCCATTGGGCTGGAAGATAGTCCTGGGTAGAGATGGTTGGTGCCAAGTCTGACAACTTGAGTTAATCCCTGGGACCCATATGACAGAGGAGAGAATTAACTTTTAAAAGTTGTCCTGACATCCACATGGATGCTGTAATGAAAGTGCATTTGTGCCCCCACATGTGAATACACACAAATACATAAAAAAAAATATAAAACAAATAAAGATGTAATAATTCTTAAAAATCAACAGTTTATAGAATTTAGGAAGCAAGCCTTATATGACTATACGTGTAGTGAATATTAGAGATTTATCTTTGTGTTCACTAAGGCAGATTTAGATATTCAGGAATACCTATTTGAAAATATAATTTATGGAAAGTATGACATCATCAAAGCATTTGTTTGTTTTGGGGAATGTGGGTCTTATGTAATTCAGGCTGGATTGAATTTGCTATGTAGCCGAGAGTGACCTTAAGTCCCTAATCCTCTGTTTCCACTTCTGGAGTTCTAGACTCAAATGTGTAAGCTTACTTTTTCTTTTAAAGGACAGGGTCTCACTATGTTAGGCCAGGCTAGCCTAGAACTCATCATTTGACCAAGCTGATCTCCTACTCACAGATCCGCCTACCCGTGCCTTCCATATTCTGGTGTGTGATATTATGTCCAGCCTACAATACTTGTTGAGAGTACTACCCCCAACATTTTTAATTTTTTTATGTGTGTCTGAGTATGTGGGTATGGACATGCCACATGGTATGCATATGGAAGTCAAGGAGGAGTTGATGAGAGTTTGTTCTTTCGTTCCAGGATTATAGGTGCACACCACTAAAAACGTGCAGCCGTGTATTATGGTTCTTAACTTAAAATTGTCTGATGACAAAACGTGTTGACGGGTCTGTAGCTCATCGTTGTCAGGCTCCCAGTTTGACCCCAAGCCTCTCGAAAGAGAACAAAGATATGAGCGTTGCTTTTGTTTTTTGTTTTTTTTTGTTTGTTTGTTTGTTTTATTTTTAAATAGGTAGAAAATGGCAGACTTCTTTTCCTAAATCTTGATCATTTTTTGGAACATTGACAGAAAGGGAGCAAATTGGAAGCTACTGGAAGGAGACAAGAAAAGGATAGCCTTGCCTTTTGAGTTAGGTCCAAAAGAGCAGTCAGGTTCAGTTGTGGAGACTGACAAGCAGCTGTATGGGTGTGGAGCTGGGCCAGCATAGGGTAAGTCCTTAGAGAGTGTGAGGCTGTTGTATTGGAGCAAGCATGCATAGGACTTTGTTGTATATCCAAAAGGCTAGAAAAAAGAAAAAGGAGCAGGTTTAGCTGTGAATATCAGGCTACCACAAGACAGACTTCTTGCTCAAAATCTGCTAGTGGACTCTTTGACTGCATTGTAATTTTGATGTGCTAAAGAATTACTATGACACTGATTATTATTCCTTGTTTGTTTTTGTTTAGGAATATGGTGTTGGCTGAAAGATGTGTGTTGCTTAGTGCTGAAATTTTAAAAAGTCAAAGCAAGTACTCAGAGGCTGCAGCTCTTCTAATACGGTTGACAAGTGAGGTACTGGACTGCATAGTGTTGGATTTCATTAGTTTGTAATGAGGTGCCGTATAAGACATAAGGAGAGGCTCTCTTAGGCCTTAAACACTGCTAGTTAATTGTGAACTTCACTTTAAAGTTTTGGGTTTTTTGTTTTTGTTTTTTTTGGGGGGGTGGTTCTCTATTTTTATTTATTTAGTTTTCTTAACTTTTTGGTAGTAGGAGGAGCTTGAGACAGTTTTTGTGGTTCATGCTGGCCTTAAATTCCTACCAATTTTCTGGTCCAGCCATCTGAGTCCTGAGAATTTCAGTCATGAATAGCACACTCGACTACTGTATCTTCTGTAATTTGAATCTATTTATTGAAAATTATATTTCAAAATTTATTTGCTTTATGAGTGTTTTGCCAACAGGACTGTCTGTGCTCCATATGTGAGCTTGTTGCTCAGAGGTTAGAAAGTGTCAGAACGCTGGGGCTGGAGGTAGTGGATGGTTCGCGCCCCTGGGGGGCTGGGAACCGAACACAGGGTCTTTGCAAGGGCAGCCAGTGCTCTTCACTACTGAGCCATCTTTACAGCCCTAATTGAATTGATTTTGTTTCTATAATCTCAATCTACCTTTCACTATTAACTAACCATGACTATGTGTGTGGTATCTTGTTTGATATAAGCTCTGTGCTATGTACAACTAAGACATGCATGTGTTTCAATTTAATATAAAATTAGTGCTTAAAAATGCTAGAGTGGTGAGGTGGTGAGTGGGTGGAGGACCACCTTATAGAGGCAAAGGGATGGGGTGGGGGTTTGTGGGGGAAAACTTGGAAGAGGGATATCATTTGAAATGTAAACAAATAAAATGATTAATAAAACACACACACAAATCACCAAAATTTAAAAAAAAAAAAATCACTGTGATTGTTTAGTCTCTGCCTTTACCTTATAACCATTTAAAGAAAACCATTAAGCTTTAAAAACCGCATCCAAAGAAGATAAATCTAAAAGATGGCTAGCTGTACCAGTCTACTTTAGATGCACCCAAGGCATAAATAACATATCAAAAAAATTAAAACTTTTTATCCAGTACTTGTGTGACACGTTCTCGACAGTTCGCTTTCTTGCTCAGGATGAAGAGGCGTGCAGTGCTTCGGTACTTCTGTGTTCATCCGTCCTGTCACAGGATGGACTAGATGTTGGTAATCCTCTGACACATGTTTTGATTCATATCTCAAAGGTCTCTGAAAGCCCACTACTTTGTTTTTGTCACTACTGTCTTTGTGTGTGGTAAATAGTGCCACTCCCTGGTGACTTAAGCATTCAGATATGAGTGAGTGTTGGCTCTGGTGTCTGTGTTCAGACCACCACATGTGTCAGACATGAGCTATCTGGGCATATTGGATAAGGGTTCCAGAAGTGTATTCATACTCTACTTCAAAAGCAAGTCTGATCCTGACTTTGAGTGATATGTTGTGTTTTCCAACCTAGGATTATCAGTGAACATACAAAGAATTTCTGATCCAGGAATTTTTGGGTTTTTTTTTTCCCCTTGCTTAAATGTGTTTGCCTTTCTACCCCCATATATAAATACACTTTCTTTAGAGCACTGTATCATAACCTTTTTACTTGCTTTTTTTTTTTTAAACTTTCTCAAATCTATATGATTTGTCATTTTTTATTTTAGGGCATGTGTAGGAATAGGTTCTAATACTTTTTCCCAGAATTATGACTTTGTAATGATCTTCTCTATACCACCATCTTTGCCCCTCTTTGTGTTTGAGATTGAATTCAGGGCCTCACATATGCCAGGCAAGTTCCGTCCTACTAAACTACATATCCAGTCCCCCCATATATATATTTGTGTCTGGCATGTGTACGGAGGTCGGAGGACAAGCTTGTAGAGCCGTTCATTCCGCCTTTACATGGGTTTGGGGAATAAACCCAGGTTATCAGGCTTCTGTGGTGTTTCATCTTCAGAGTGATGGCACTAAGCCCATTTGCAGTGCCTAGATGGTGAAGAGTTGAGAGTCATGTAGTATGTTTGGAGCCAGTAGTCTGCCTAATTTTGTTTCAGCTTATTTAATTCATGATGTGGACTTAAGATCTTTCTTGAATCACTCAGTCCTGTGGGGCTAAATTTGAGAATGCTGAGCTGATTGTGTGGGTTTAACTGGACTGTATATTGAGTTATTGGAAAACCTTACGGATTTTTAGAAAACATCCTTTAAGTAGGATCCAGGATTAGTACCTATACGAGTTTTGCTGTTTAATAAAATTGAGTGTGTGTGTGTGTGTGTGTGTGTGTGTGTGTGTGTGTGTGTGTGTGTATGCATGCACTTGGATTCCCCTGGAGCTTGAGTTATAGGCAGCTGTGAACTTCTGACATGGGTGCTGGGAACTACACTAGGGTTCTCTGTAAGAGGTCTTAACTGCTGAACCATCTCTCTAGCTTCAGAAACCAGACATTTTTTTTTCTGTTTTTCTCATTAATTTATTTACTTTACATCCCAATGTCAGCTACCCCTTTCCTCCCAGTAACTCCTGACTCAGATTCTCTCCCCATCTTCCACTGTTCCTCTGAGAAGAGGGATTCCCCACCCCTACGCAAGTATTAGCCCTGCTGGCTCATCAGGCCACTGCGGGACTAGACACATCCTCTCCCACCGAAGCTGGACAAAGCAGCTTACTTAAGGTACCAGATCCATACACAGGCAGGCAACAGGTTCAGGGACAGCCCGCTCCAGTCACTGTGGGACCTGCATGAAGATCAAGCTGCACTTCTGCTACCTATGCAAAGGGGGTCTGGGTCTGACCCACGTTCACTCTTTGGTTGGTGGTTCAGTCTCTGGGGGCCCCCAGGGATCCAGGCTAACTGACTCCGTTGGTCCTTCCTGTGGAGTCCCTGTCCTCCGGGTTCCTCAGTCTTTCTCCAGCTCTTCCACAAGACTCCACAGATTAGAGTTTCATCTGATGTTGGCTGTGGGTCTCTACATCCATTTCCATTGGCTGCCGGGTGGAGCCTCTCGAAAGACCTTATGCTAAGCTCCTACCTGCAAGCATCACAGAGCAGCATTGGCAGCATCAATCACAGAGCAGCATTGGTAGCATCAATCACAGAGCAGCATTGGTAGCATCGCAGGCTGGTTCTTGCCCATGAGGTGGTCTCAGTTTAGGTTGGTTGGCCATTCCCTCTGTCTCTGCTCTATATTTGTCTCTGTACATCTTGTATGCAGTACACATTTTGGGTCAAAAGTTTGTGGGTGGGGGCTGAAGAGATGGCTCATCGGTTAAGAGCACTGACTGCTCTTCCAGAGGTCCTGAGTTCAAATCCCAGATGGGGCTCACAACCCTCTGTAATGGGACCTGCTGCCCTCTTCTGGTGTGTCTGAAGACAACTACAGTGTTGTATATACATAAGTAAATCTTAAAAAAAAAAAAAAAAGTTTATGGATGGGCTGCTGTCCTCACGCCGCCACTGAGAGTCCTGCCTGGGTGCAGGAGGTGGCCACTCCAGGATCCTGCTCCCCACTGCTCCCCACTGCTGGGACTCTAAACTCCTTTGAGAATATTTATTTGTAGTAATTTTTTGGCAGCAATTTGTCTGCAATGATAATAATTTGAGATTGCATAATTTTCATTAATTTCTTGTTTCTACTTCCAGAAATTTGGGTAATAAAAATATCTGAATAATTACTGAGGTTTTCTCTCTTTCCTTCCTTCCTTCCTTCCTTCCTTCCTTCCTTCCTTCCTTCCTTCCTTCCTTCCTTCCCTCCCTCCCTCCCTCCCTCCCTCCCTCCCTCCCCCTCTCTCTCTCTCTCTCTCTCTCTCTCTCTCTCTCTTTCTTTCTTTCTTTCTTTCTTTCTTTCTTTCTTTCTTTCTTTCTTTCTTTCTTTCTTTCTTTCTTTCTTTCTTTCTCTTTTTTCTTTTAATGACTAAGTGTACTGGCATGCAGGAGACAAGGCGGGAGGGCCGTGGGTTTGAGACCAGCCAGGGTGTGTAGAATTCTAGATCAGTCTTAAGCTACATGGTAGCTGAGTAGTGGGACAGCTGCCTAGGTTCAGCTCCCAGGAGCATACACACGTGCACACAGAAATCATAACCATCTTACTGATCTTTTTATCTTATTGAATCATTTGTATGTAGCAAAAACCAACATGTGATTTAAGTAATTGGTGACTATAACTTATGAAGTTTTTGCATATTAGGATATATGTAAATTGGTTGTAAAAAAAAAAGTAAGATACTGAGTTTACTACCACGTGTATATAAAAATATTCATGTATGTGGGAAGAGAAACTGCAAAGGGAGCACCAAACTGAAACAGCCCTCTGCAGATGAATAGCTTGGCTTGGCAAAGATACCTGCTTTTTTGTAGTTACAATAAACGAATACTTTTTATGAGGGCATGGAAGTATGTCTCTAAGACTTTAAGACTGTTACAAAGGTAGTTTATAATAGTGGTCTATTTGATGTAAGTAATTTGTTGAAATAATTGCATTTAAAAGTCAATGTTTTCTGTTTTCAACTTTCCCTGGGGAAAATAATGGCAGCAGAACACATGGAAGGGCCTGGTAAGTTCAGCTGGAGGCTGAGGACCTAGAGAAAGTTGGGGAAAAGTTGTTGATTCTTAATCAGCAAACTTCATCACTTTCTCCCTTATTCTCTGAAGATGGCTTACCAGGAGGGGTGGAGGCAGTGAGGGTGAGCTGTCCCGGCAGGTCCTGGGCGGGCGGGGTCAGGAAGGTGGGCACTGCTTGCTGACCTCCTGCCCTGATTTATAGAGAGCCTGTGAAGACAGTGAAGGTTCCTTTAAGCAAGTGCTCTTTAAAAGTCAGGAATGAGCTTGCCCATAGTCTACACAGTCTGACCTGTTTTATTTGGGGAGAGGTGTACGTTAGATATGCTGTTAGTCACCAGGTAAATCCAGGAAAAACTTAAGTTGATAGTTATTTTTTTGTTTTGTGTTTTTGAGTTCATCTTTAGTTAGAATGTCTATATTTAACTCCCAGTTTTATTCTGCTGCCCACTTTTAACTGCTCTGTTCTTCAGAGATTTACTACATAGTGCACATCATAATTGGCCATTTGGATTTTATTAAAAGGAACAGAAAAGGTCATTTTGGGGGTGGGGGAAGTCTTTTTAAATAAACTGTGTGCTGCTTGGAGGAAGAATTGAGATTAGTTTACACTTTCCTCTCTGCCCTCTCTGTTCCAAGCGTGATATTGGCTGTGTCCTGTGCTGGGAAACAGAAGCTTTCTTGCTTTCACTTGTGGTGCTAACTGTTCTTTCCTTTGCACATTCACAGGACTCTGATCTCCGAAGTGCACTTCTTTTGGAACAGGCTGCACATTGCTTCATCAACATGAAGAGCCCCATGGTTAGAAAGTATGCCTTTCATATGGTGCTGGCCGGCCACCGCTTCAGTAAAGCAGGGCAGGTGAGCATGCCTTCTTTACAGAGCCGTGTCCGGGCGACACTCAGCAGTTAGGGCTGTTCCCGAGAGCCCGGGCTGGGGCCCAGATGACCTGGGTTCAATTCCCAGGAACCGCACAGCAGCTCACAACCACCTGTAACTCCCAACCGCGGGGCTCTCAACCTTTCCTGGACTGCCAGGGCGCCTGCACTTGCCTGGGAACACAGACCACATGTGTATACATGATTACAAGCAAAACGGAAGTGTTTTCATTTTCATCATTTGTTTTTGTATTCCTCTTTTTTTTTTAAAGATTTATTTATTTTACGTATGAGTACACTGTAACTATTTTCAGACACACCAGAAGAGTGCATTGAATCCCCATTACAGATGGTTGTGAGCCACCATGTGGTTGCTGGGAATTGAACTCAGGACCTCTGGAAGAGCAGTCAATGCTCTTAACCTTACTGAGCCATCTCTCCAGCCCTGTATTCCTCTTTTTAATTTTTTAAAAAAATGTATGTGCATTGATGTTTTGCCAACACATATGTCTGTGTGAGGGTGCCAGACATGGGAGTTACAGTTGTGAGCTGCTGTGCAGTTCCTGGGAATGGCAGTCATCTGGGATGGCAGTCAGTATCCCTGACTACTGAACCGTCTCTCCACTCTCTGTTTTTGGTTTTTCTTTCTTTTTTTTCTTTTTTCTAGACAGGGTTTCTCTGTGTAGCCCTGGAGTTCTCCTGGAACTCACTCTGTAGACCAGGCTGGCCCCTCACTCAGAAATCCATCTGCCTGCGTGTGTCACCACTGCCCATGACTGTTTTTGGTTTTTCAAGACAGGGTTTCTCTGTGTCGCCCTGGCTGACCTGGAACTCACTCTGTAGACCAGGCTGGCCTCGAACTTAAAGAGATTCACCTGCCTCTGCCTCCCAAGTCACGGCGGGCTTCTTGTCACACTTTTTGTTTGTTTGTTTGTTTGTGCACTCGTGTGTGTGTGTGTGTATGTGTGTGTGTGTGTGTGTGTGTGTGCGCACGCGCGCGCGTGTGTGCTCATTCTTGTGTATGCTCATGTGTGAAGTCTGACAATTACAGGCATGGTTGTCTTCCTTCTACAGTGTGGCTCCTCCGGAACTGAGCTCTGGTTACCCGGTGTGTGCCAGGCCTTTACTTTCTGAGAACTCCTGCCTGCTCTCACCTGCTTGCCAACTTTTTATGATTTAATTCTAAAAGTTGAAATAAATTTTGCTTTCTGATAATATATTGGCTTTTAAAAAAAAAACTGTGAGATTTGGGTTTAGAGAGACACAGGCTTAAATCTTGATGTATAAAGTTTGAATTTGGTTACCTAACTTTTCTCTGACTTAGTTTTTCATTTATTATTACTAGTGTTATGTGTATGTGAGATCACATGTTTATTGTGGTATTGTATGCCTCTGGAGGTCAGAGGACAACTCTTTGGAGTCAGTTATCTCCTGTCACTTTGTGGGATTCAGGGATTGAACTCAGACCATTAGACCTGCAAGCATGTCTCTCTTCCTTGAGCCATCTCATTGGCCTGTCTGTCTCTGTTTAATATGGGAGCCCATGCCCTGGAGGTTGTACTCCTATATTCAGGTTGGGTCTTCCCTCAGCTAAATCTTTCTGGAAACTCTCTCATAGACACTCTCAGAGATGTGTTTCCATAGTGAGCCTAAATCCAATCAGATTGGCAGTGACAATCAACTGATACACCTTAACTGTTCACAGAAAGAATTTGAATATATATAAAGCTAAATTGAGCAATGAATATTTTTCTTAGAAGTTGATCTCAGAGAAAAAAAGGACAGATGTCAGAACAGATACACACACACACACACAGGCACACACACAGGCACACTCACACTGTAGATGGCTGGGGAGACCTAGCCTGTGGTTCTCCGTAGAGTTGTGTGATGGTGAGATCTTCCTAACTGTCAGCTTCATCTTCCTTATCACATTCTCTGTTAGTAGATGAGCAAGTTTCTTGTTTATATTTATGTATGTCTCTGCGTGTATTTGTGCTTATTTTCTTCCAGTTCAAGGCACATTTAAACTATAATGCGTTTCATTTATTTTCTTACAGAAGAAGCATGCTTTGCGCTGCTACTGTCAAGCCATGCAAGTTTACAAAGGAAAAGGCTGGTCTCTGGCAGAGGATCACATCAACTTCACCATTGGGCGCCAGTCCTATACTCTGAGGCAGCTGGACAATGCCGTTTCTGCTTTCAGACACATTTTAATCAATGAAAGCAAACAGTCTGCTGCTCAGCAAGGGGCCTTCCTCAGAGAGTATCTCTATGTTTATAAGGTAAATACTTCTCTTCAGGAAAAAACATGCTTACTGCTGGCCTTAGAGCATAATAAAATGGCTTTACTGCAGAGCATGTAACTACCTATCATAAAAAGGCATCGAAAGTTTCTTGGCTATGGATCTGTGCTCCATGACCCTTACACAGTTTTTAAAAGAGAATTTTAATATTTCAGTAAACATTGTTTTGTAGCTTTTCTTTTTAAAAAATGTTGTTAATTAAAATAGAATTATATTACTTTCCTCCTTTCCTTTCTTTTGAATCCCTCCCATAGCTCTTCCTCTCAAATTGATAACCTTTTTTTCTTTGGTTATTTTTTAAATTTAAATTTATTTACTTATTTAATCATTTGGGTGCTTTGCTTATGTTACTGTGTATCACATTTGTGCCTGATACCTACAGAGGCCGTAAAAGGTGTTGTATCTCTGGACAGACTGAAGATACAGATAGTTGTGAGCCAGCGTGCTGGGAATTACCCCGGAGTGCTCTAGAAGAGCAGTCAGTGCTGTTTGCTGCTGTGCTGGTTCTCCAGCCTCTTTTCTTCTTTGGAATTAGGTCTCAGTCTTTGGCTAGGCTGGCCTCAGGCTCTTCTCCCTCCAGCCTCAGTTTTCCAAGTACCTGGTACCACTGCAGGTGTGCAGCAGCCACACGCCTTTAATTTGAAACTGTCTTTGGAATCTTTACAAGAAATACTTAAGATTTCTTCTAGATTTGTTGATTATTTTATTTTATTTTTTTTATGAGGCAGGGTCTTGTAGCCCAGGATGGTCTAGAATTCTTTGTGTATCTGAGAATGAATTTGATCTCCTGATTGTCCAGCCTCTTTCTTACCTCACAAATGCAGGATTGTAGGCCTGCTTTGGGCCTACTTTATCACATCTTTAGAAGATTGCAGCTGATTTTACAAAAGAATGGATCCTCCTACCCTTAGGTGGCTGTGCTCCTTTCTTTTCCTGATAAAAGATGAGGTGTGGGTTTATTGAAGTGTTGCACTGTAATCTAGGTAGCTAGAGCCATACATCGTTGATAAAAGATGAGGTGTGGGTTTATTGAAGTGTCGTACTGTAACCTAGGTAGATAGAACCATACATCATTGCTGGATAGGAAACTTAAGCTGTTTAAACCCTCCCTTTCAACACCTGTGAAAAGTTGAATATTTTATCTTCTTCATAGGAAATAACTTCTTTTAAACTTAATTTAAAATCAGACCAGTTAAAATTGGGCAGATAGGATACATCAACAAGAAGCAAAATCTAGTAAAGTACCATTTGGGCGTTTAAAATGCAACAACACAAAGGTCCTTCCCAGTTGCATGCTCTCCTGGAAGGCGCCAGACAGCGTCTGCCTGCAGGGCAGCTCTACCTGAGCTAGCATCGCAACCCTCTTTGCCTTTTGGTCTTGCTGAGATGCTCAGGCTGGCTCTGAGCTTGCCCTGAGGCTGAGGCTCCTGAGTAGCTGGAGTTAGTTACAGGTCTGTACCGCTAAGCCTGGCCAGCCAGGTTCTCTAGAGGTAAAGGATGACTAAAGCTCTCAGGTGTAAACTTTTAACACTGGTCTATAAACTACTAGTACTTGTATGTCTAAGTTTTCTTGCATAACATTTTGATACCTTGAAACATGAAAAAAAATGGAGTTTTCTTAAAAACTATTTTTTCCTTCTTTTGTGTTTCCCCCAGAATGTAAATCAGCTGTCACCAGATGGCCCTTTACCACAGCTTCCCTTACCATACATTAACAGTTCAGCAACACGGGTTTTCTTCGGCCATGACAGACGACCAGCAGATGGTTAGTAGACTTTCACTTGGCCTAGTTACCTAATGACTATTTCTTTGAAGTGTTCTTTCTCCAGGTAGAAATCATAGCCCGTACTTTATTGTTTTTCTTTCTAGTCCAAAAAGTAAAAACAATAAAACCCAAAAGGTTGTGATTCATTGTAGCAACTTTTCTCACATGAGAAGTGCTCATGACTCTCACTTGGCAAGCATCTTTAACGTTTGTTACTACATTCAGTAAGTATGAAACACCTTTAAATACAGCAGTCATTGCCTTTGTGTAAGTACTGAGTTAGTTTGTATAAAATCATATTGAAATAAATGTATATAAAACTAAGCTTTTAGTTGATTTTTTTTCTGTTCTAATATAAGGTCCCCAAGGTAGGTGGAACTCTGGGTAGACCGTGCTGTGCTTGAACTTGGAACAAGCCTTCTTTCTGCCTTTGTCTCTCGAGTGTGGGTTACAGTTTCCAGCACCACACCCAGTTTAAGTTAACTTCTTTATTATAAAAATATATATAGAAGCAAGAAACACGTTTTACTCCTCTACTTGTAAGATTTTATTTTTAAGATTAAAGTAGACAGTTTCTTGTAGTACATACTACAAACTTTGTACCTTAAGATGGCCTCTTTCTCCCAAGTGCTGGGATTACTGGCCACATGTCACCATGCTTAGTTTTGTGTGGTTCTCGGTTTTGAAGTTAGGACTTTGTAGTGCTAGGTAAGCACCCTGCAATGAAGCCTCAGTCTTGCTCAGGGTGACACCTGGAAAGGTCTTCTTTACTCTTTGGACGCGTTAGTTCTCGGTGACTGGTGAGCTGCACAGTTCCTTCACACATGTTTTCTTTTTGTTGTTGTTGTTTTGTTTTGTTTTTTTTTGAGACAGGGTTTCTCTGTGTAGCCTTCATACATGTTTCATATTTTAGGTCAAGGTGTTTCTCCCACAAATCAAAATTAACTTTATGCCAGCCCTGGTCTGCTTCTCCTCCTGGGTGTGTTGCACCCCAGGCTGGATCAGAGGAGTGAAGCTCAAGTGGGCGGGTGTGTTAGGCAGGAGCTGGACTGGCATTAGTGTGGGAGAAACAGCCTTCTCCAGAGGTGGTTTCCAGTGAACGCAGAGAAGAGGCTCTCTTTATTGGAGGAACAGGGGCTGTGTAAACTGGGGAGTGGGTAGGAGTTTTCTGGGTGAGTGTACATCATTAGCTGGGGCATTCTGGGAAGGCATCATTTGCATGAAGAAGCATTCCAGGTGCTTGCTGGACATATCCTTATAAGGTGAGAGAAGTTTAACCTGTAACCTGGCCACCTGGCCTTGTGACTACCTCAGGGTGGTAGGTGGGGGATACAAGGCTGCTCAGGAACATGCAGGCCAAGAGCATGGAGGAAGCAGACCTCCTCCTGCTGTTCTCAGCTTCACAGCTGGCTTCCTGTCCCACAGTTTTCTGGACCCACAACTTTATATCATGATTGTTTCTAATAGCAAAAGACTTTGATGTATTTACATAATCTACCTATGCTACAGGGCCTGAATGAATTATTTCTACATGTTTACTTTAGATAATGGAACATAATGTTGAGTGAGAATAATCATTTACAGCTTAAATTTGATATACAAAAGCCAGTTCTATGCATTGTTTATGTGTATACTTCTAGTAAAATTTACAAGAAATATGCAAATATGCCTGAAAGTGCTAGGATTTAAGCCTCAAGAGCAGTGATGCCCGTGGATGGGGATGTTAGGATTAGAAGGAGCGTACAGAGGGCCTTGACTCTGGGCATAATGCTCTTTCTTTTAAAAAATAAGGATCATGAAATGAAAGCTAACTTTAATTTTTTTTTCAAGATATGAGTTTGACTTGATGGCTCAAGAGGTATTAATGGACTTGGTGCAATCAATGCCTAGCTACCCGACTTCAGACCCAAGAAGCCACATGGGGAGAACTGATGCCCAAAAGTTGTCCCCTGACCTCCACTCTTGTGCCAAGCAAATAAATAAATAGATACATAAACAAATAACTTAATAAAAAGCTGTAAGATATAAACAATGGGACTGGAGAGCCGGCTCATTGTTTAAAAACGTGGGGCTGTTCTTCCAGAGGACCAGAGTTCAATTCATAGTAGCACATAACCTTCTCTAATTCCAGCTTCTAAACCCTTGTCGCCCTGGATACCAGGTGTGTAAGTGGTATACAAACAAACATGCCACAAAGTGCCCATAGACATATAAAATAAATAAATTTAAATTAAAAAACAAAAGCAGGCAGTGGTAGTACACACCCAGATCTCTGTTTGAGGACAATCTGCTGATCGAGTTCCAGAACAGCCTGGGCTACACAGAGAAACCCTGTTTTGAAAAACCAGAATAAATAAGAAAAGAAGATACAAGCCAGGAGTGGTGGTTCAAACCTTTAATCCCAGCACTTTGGAGGTAGAGACAGGAAGATGAGTTTGGTGTCATCCTTAAGTTAATTAGCTAGTTTAAGGCTAGCCTGATTTACATGAGATGCTGAATCAAAAACAAAATTTTCATCTATAAGCAATGTTTTATGCAACCTCTTTATGTTGAGATATCTTATGTAAAAAGTTAGGCAAAATAACATTATTTCTGAGTTGGGAAGAAAAAGTATCAGTATTAGGAGCAAAGTTGCAGTTAGACTAGGACCAACAAGTAGTTATTTTTGTTGTTTAGTGTAGTGGGTTGGCCTAATGTTTCTTGCATTTTAATACTAATTTAGGGTCCCCAAGACTGGCTATCTCAGAGTCTACACATAAGACACAGAGTAGCCCTGCCCCCAGTAAATTGTGATTGGTAAATAAAGATTCCAACAGCCAGTAAGCAGGGCAGAAGAGGCATAGGTGGGGTTGAGGTTTTGTGGGCTTGGGGCAGAGAGGACCACAAGGAGGGGAAGAGGAAGAAGAAGCTGCCATGGAATATAAAGGAAGAGCAGCAAGAGAGGAAAGAAGTCACCATGGGTCAGCTAGGCCGCCGTGGGTCAGCTAGGCCGCCGTGGGTCAGCTAGGCCGTCAAGGAAAACACAGCCCTGAGGGCTGCCCACCTGGAGCTCGGAGCAGTCCAGATGGGACGAGGGTAGGCAGCTGCCCAGCTGCTATGCTGCTTAAGACTTACTAAAAATATAAAGGCTGTGAGTGTGTCTTTCATCTAGGAATTCAATGATCAAGGTGAGGAAGAAGCCCTGGGGCCAGGATTTTTTAATATTTTCTTTACTACAAAAGAGAATATTAGAAATCCTGCAAGAGTGATACACACACACACACACACACACACACACAACACACACACACACACACACGGATATGTGTCTGGATCTTCTTTGAAATGTGTTTTGTATGAGGCAGAAGTTCATGTGTTTTTAAATGTCAGGTTTGTTTTCTTTTCCTTTTTTTTAAGGTGAAAAGCAAGCGGCTACTCATATAAGTCTTGATCAGGAGTATGACTCTGAGTCATCCCAGCAGTGGCGAGAACTGGAGGAACATGTTGTGGCTGTGGCTAATAGAGGAGTAGTTCCACCCAGTTTCTACCCTACACAGTATTGTTTGAACAGCTACTCGGATAACTCCAGGTTTCCACTTGCAGTTGTAGAAGGTGATATAATTGAACTCAAAAGAATTGTGTATATGAATGCTTTGCCTGCATGTATGTATGTATGTGCACCATATGCACGTCTCGTGCCTAGAAGGCAGAAGAGGATGATGATGGATCTCCTGGAATTAGAGATGGTTGGGAGCTGCCCCTGAGTTCTCTATGAGACCAGTGATCTTAACGTTGAGCCATCTATCTCTCAGCCCGATACTTGAATGTATGCTTGTGGCTTTTTGTTCTACTTAAAGCAAATTCAAGATAATTTATGAAATGCCACATTACTGGAGGCTCTGGGCATGAAGACAGCTTACTATGTACTGAGCTGTATTTATAATCAAATAGTGGGGATCTAATATCTGTGTATGTAACATGGTGCTGGAGTACCAAGAGAGTGACATCAGGGCGTCTAAATCACTTCCAGACTGAATTCTGTATGTGACAAAAGACAGTCCAGGCAAACCAAAAAAACCCACAGAAGGTATGTTGAGAGGTAGTGGTGGCTTTATGAAACTTATTAAATGTAGCCATTTTCTTTTGTAGAGCCAATTACTGTGGAAGTGGCATTTAGGAACCCTTTAAAAGTTCCGCTTTTGCTGTCTGATTGTCATTGCTCTGGAAGTTTCAGCCTAAAGATGACAGTGGGAAAGACATTGAAAAAGTTAAAGAACGAGTAAGTTACTACAGGTATCACTGTCCCGCACATAGTTTACCTTAGGTGTAAACCACCTGTGCTTATTCTTGAAATGTAAGAGTACAGAGAAACATGAACTGAAAACTCTCTTCCTGCTATTTGGAAAACCACAGTAACGTTTGCCTATGTATCTTTACATTGATTCTTTTCATTTGTATGTTTTTGCTCTTGTTCTGGGTTTCTTTCCTTCCACTATTCGTGTTGCTGCTCTATTATTAAAATATTTAATGCCTTATTTTTTATAACCTGCTTTATGGATTATTCACAGACTATTTCACTGTCACTTACTAGTTGGCTTGAAAGTTTCCATGTTTACTATCACAATAATTCTATGGTGAATTTTTAGATTTAAATTGTGCTAGAAATTTGGGTCAAGTCTATGGCCTCTTCTCTGTTAGGCAAGCCATGTATTTTGTGGTATTTTTGTTCATACTTTTTAAGTAATTATTTTGGCCATTATGAGCTGTGAGCATTTGAACTTCTCTTCGGGTCTTATCTTCTTATGACCGCATCTTTTTTGGGGGGGTGAGGGGGGTGACAGGGTTTCCTCTGTGTATCCCTGGCTGTCCTAAAACTCACTCTGGTCAGGCTGGCCTTGAACTCAGAAATCCGGCTGCCTCTGCCTCCCAAGTGCTGGGATTAAAGGCATGCCTGGCTGATGACTGCATCTTGAATAGATCACTTACCTGCTTTAGATGAGTCAGACTGAACAAAATGAAACATATACATCGGGTGCCTTCCATAGGTGGCTCTACGGTGGGTGTGGAAAACATATACACAGCATCTGGAGGTGCTAAATAACTTCAGTTTGATGTTTGTAAATTTGGCCAGTAAAATGTTAATAATTTGTTATTTTATTCATTAGTATGTTTAGTTATAAAAATACATAATTTGTTCTTTAGGTTACAGGTGAACCTGAAATGATTGGAACTGAAGTTATTTCAGAATTCTTAATTAACAGTGAAGAATCTAAAGTGGTAATTGTTTTAATCATTTGTCTATCTTTTGTCTTTCTGAGATTGTAAACTGAAAACAAAGTAAAAGATGAGCTTATTCCTGTAGCAGTAGCGTAGTCTAGCTGTTTGTTTGTTTTGTTTTGATTTTTGAGACAGGGTTTCTCTGTGTAGCCCTGGCTTGTCCTGGACTCATTTTGTAGACCAGGTTGTCCATGAACTCAGAGATTGACCTGCCTCTGCCTCCCGAGTGCTGAGATCAAAGGTGTGCGCCACTACTTCTGGCTTATTCTAGCTTTTTAAGTCTAAAGTTTGTAAGATTTGAAAGCTGGAATTGGTCTAAAGAAATCCATAGGAAAGTAGTAGTTTGTCTTGGATTGAGTCTCTGGAGACACGGGGCAGACTTGTCACCATTTCAGCGTTAGCCTGGTAAAGGTATAGGCTCTTAGGTGCACAGAATCCTTTCTTTTTGGAAAGAGGCTCCCTGTGTGTCTCTGGCTGGTCTGGAACTCACTGTGTAGACCAGACTGGCTTTGGACTCACAGAGCTTGCCTGCCTTTCTTCTTGAGTGCTGGGATTAAAGCTATGTGCCACCACGTCCAGCCCAGACTTCTTTTTTTAATTAAAAGTCTTCCTTTGGGGCTGGCACTTATTTAGTGTGTGTAAAGCCACATGTTTGAGTCCCAGTACTATAAAAGAAAAAAATCGTATTTTTCAGGATCAGGACACCATTTTTGATTTGTTATTTACCTGGCTTGGTAGTGCACACCTTTGGTCCCAGAACTGGGAAAGCAGAGGTCTCTCTGAATTTGAAGCCAGCCTGGTTTACATAGCAAGTATCAGACTAGCCAAAGCTACGTAGTGAGACTCTAACTCAATAACAAAACATAAAAAAAAAGAAAAGAAAGAAAGAAAATGAAAAAAAAAGAAAAGAGCCAAAACAATTATTGAATTTATAGATCTTCTTTTAAGAAAGCTGTTTTTTCGTACTTAACCTAACAGGGATATACCATGGTTAAGAAAGTGAACGTCCCAGGGCAAGACTCCTCCATTGAGCTCGGGATTAGCTGACCCTGCCTGCAGTTTCACTAAATGGAGAAAACTCTGCCACTGTAGAGTGTGTGATAAATTTTAGAAAGGAAAGGAAAGGAAAGGAAGAGAGAGAAGGAAAGGAAAAGAAAGGAAGAGAGAGAAGGAAAGGAAAGGAAGAGAGGAAAGGAAAGGAAGAGAGAGAAGGAAAGGAAAGGAAGAGAGAGAAGGAAAGGAAAGGAAGAAAGAGAAGGAAAGGAAAGGAAGAGAGAGAAGGAAAGGAAAGGAAGAGAGAGAAGGAAAGGAAAGGAAGAGAGAGAAGGAAAGGAAAGGAAGAGAGAGAAGGAAAGGAAGAGAGAGAAGGAAAGGAAAGGAAGAGAGAGAAGGAAAGGAAAGGAAGAGAGAGAAGGAAAGGAAAGGAAGAGAGAGAAGGAAAGGAAAGGAAGAGAGAGAAGGAAAGGAAAGGAAAGGAAGAGAGAGAAGGAAAGGAAGAGAGAGAAGGAAAGGAAGAGAAAAGGAAAGGAAGAGAGAGAAGGAAAGGAAGAGAGAGAAGGAAAGGAAAGGAAGAGAGAAGGAAAGGAAGAGAGAGAAGGAAAGGAAAGGAAGAGAGAGAAGGAAAGGAAAGGAAGAGAGAGAAGGAAAGGAAAGGAAGAGAGAAGGAAAGGAAAGGAAAGGAAGAGAGAGAAGGAAAGGAAAGGAAGAGAGAGAAGGAAAGGAAAGGAAAGGAAGAGAGAGAAGGAAAGGAAAGGAAAGGAAGAGAGAGAAGGAAAGGAAAGGAAAGGAAGAGAGAGAAGGAAAGGAAAGGAAGAGAGAGAAGGAAAGGAAAGGAAGAGAGAGAAGGAAAGGAAAGGAAGAGAGAGAAGGAAAGGAAAGGAAAGGGAGAGAGAGAAGGAAAGGAAAGGAAAGGGAGAGAGGAAGGAAGGAAGGAAGGAAGGAAGGAAGGAAGAAAGAAAGAAAGAAAGAAAGAAAGAAAGAAAGAAAGAAAGAAAGAAAGAAAGAAAGAAAGAAAGAAAGAAAGAAACTTTTCCATAAGAAAAAAAATGTCATTTTAAAAGTTTAGCTCATGAGTTAATTTGCAACATTCCGGAACTGAGGTGCTGTGCTATTAAAACCCTGTGAAAACATAATAAGAATGACTTCACTATTTCCATAGGCAAGACTGAAGCTCTTTCCCCATCACATAGGGGAGCTGCACATTCTGGGAGTTGTGTATAATCTTGGCACTATTCAGGGCTCCGTGACAGTAGATGGCATTGGTGCTCTTCCTGGATGTCACACAGGTAAAGCTATAGCATCGCTAAGCAGTTAGAAAAGTAACACTTATTTCATTCAGAACGGTTGGAGGTTTTTTCCCTAACTAGGTCTAGTGTGCTTTTCAAGCACATCCAGCCTTTTGACATTGCCTGTGTCATGTTGTCATCTAGAGAGTTCCAGTTTGAGAACTGTAGTCAAGTTACAAAAAGTTACCACCAAGAAAAAGTCTCATAATATTTTAAGTAAGCTTATGATTTGGTGTTGAGCTGTAGGTTGGGCTGATATATACTGGCATTTCAGCATGTATAAGCATGTATAATTTAGAATATTCTAACTTCTGGCATAGGTTCAAAAGTAAGAGCTTTTATCCCCTTACAGATAATATTTTTGTTACTGATCTCAGTTTAATAATTATAGCTAAATAAATTTTATTGGTTGAAATGACTGCTGCCAATATAAAACCACCTTAGTATATTTTGTTTTTAATACTTCCTGTCTATAAAACAACATACAAAAGCCACTGTTTTCTCGTTGGATATTAAATAGTCAAAGCTACCTGTGGCAATACATGCCTGTAATTCCATCCACTTGGGAGACTAAGACAGGAGAATTGCAAAACTGCCCTGCACAGTTTAGCCAGACATTGTCACAAAATAAAAGTAATAAAATTTGGCTGTTGGTATACGTCATTGATAGTGCACTTGGCTAGCATGAAGTCCCAGGTTCAGTCTCCAGTAAAGACAAAACCCAAAAGCAACAGGAAAAGAAAGCACTTGAAATATTGTTATTTGTTCCTGAAAGGAACAGTTAGTTTCAAGCTAATATTCTTGGTGCCCTAAATAGCATTCTCTGCAAATTTTGAAGAAAGCTATAAAGATACATATACTTTATTTAACATGACTTGGTGGGGTTTTTTTTGTTTTTTTTTTTGTTTGTTTTTGTTTTTGTTTTTGTTTTTAACATGGAGAACTCTACAAGATCCTAATAGTACCTTGTAGTTAATACATAGTTGTCTGAGTTTAGGTTGAAAAGATGCTAAGAAGGGAGTTTGTAATAAAATGCTCTAGTTACCAGAGTTAATGGATAGATATTAAAACAAATTAAAACTGGAACTGGAGAGATGGCTCAGTGTTTAAGAGCACTGACTGCTCTTCCAGAGGTCTTGAGTTCAATTCCCAGCAACCACATAATGACTCACAACCATCTATAACGGGATCTGATGCCCTCTTCTGGTGTGTCTGAAGACAGCTACAGTGTACTCATATATATACAAAAAACAAATCTTTTTAAAAAATGAATTAAAATTGATTGACTTTGTGTGTGTGACCTTAGAGTTAACATTCCCATTTGGATGTAAGAGAGACCTAAATAGATAGGATGACTTAGCAGGAACAAAAACACTGCAAACACAAATGCACAACATTTGAGTACAGTCTTCTGAGTTTTAGCACTGTATTTCTGCTTTCTGTTTTGATAATTGCTAGATAGTCATTTGGAAGTATTCTTGCTAATTATGTTTTTAAAGCAGTGTGAATATGTACTGAGAACTGTTTTACTTTCTTTTCTCACTGGTACTTAACTCTTTTTTTAAAATTATTTATTTATTTTTTATATTTATTCGATATATTTTTTATTTGCATTTCAAATAATTTCCTCTTTTCTGGCTCCCCACTCCCCAAAAGTCCCATAAGCTTTCTTCCCTCCCCCTATTACCCCATCCACCCCTTCCCACTTCCCTGTTTTGGTATTGCCCTACACTGCCGCACTGAGTCTTCCCAGAACCAGGGGCCATCTTAATTAAATAACTCTTAATTAAATACCACAGAATTATGGTAATCTATAAAATATAGCTAAGAATTAGAGAACTAAAACAGATACATTAGAGGTTGTAATTTATGACATTTAGCTAACATTAAACTAAGTTACATCATGTAAACAGTGTATTCATGACATGTTAGTATAGATTCTTTTCACTCAGAATGTTCATAGGGACCTAAGTACAATAACTCAAGAGAATACTACATTATATATCCAATCTGGACCTTTGCAGTCAAAGGCCCTGAGTAGCCTTCAGGAAGATTGTGGGCACTCACCCTAGCCCTTGCATTTGCATGTGAGTACTTTATGAAGCCTTAGGTGAAACCTCACATAGATATTGAAGAAGTTAAAAGAAAACTATCTGTATTAAAATTTTCATTGTTCAGCCTTTCGAGAAGATATAGTTATACATTATCAAATTAGTGCCATACTTGATATGAATAAAAGTAAAATGCTGACCAGTGTTCTGTATTAATTTAATAATCTTTTCATGGCCAGTATCCACATCAGACCCCAAAAAGTTGTTCTTGGGTCTTTTGGGTGAATAAGGATTATGGTTTATATGATACTGGTTTTAAAGACTTCTGTTCAATGATAAGTAGCTTTTATGTAACACTAGTAAGTCCAAACACAGAATGAGAAATTGAATAGCATACCATAGATGATATTAAACATGGAATTAAAGTATACTTACTGTTGTGATTATGTGTGTTACTCAGCAGTTGCCTGGAGTTTTTCTGGTATTTATGAAAAATCTATAGTATTTATGTAGTCAAGTTAACTTAAATCTTCAAACCTATCATACCATTTTAGGGTATTGATTTTTTTTTTTTAATTACAGGAAAACATTCTCTGAGTATGTCAGTCCGAGGGAGACAGGATTTAGAAATTCAAGGCCCTCGACTTAACAACACGAAGGAAGAGAAGACGTCTGTTCAGTACGGTCCTGACCGCCGTCTAGACCCTATAGTCACAGAGGAGATGCCGCTACTAGAGGTATCACACTTCTTTCCATGTCGGGCCTAACAGTTACAAAGCCAGATGATGTTTCACAAAAAGTAATTTTAGGCTCTATTTACTGTTGATAAAATCTTGGTGATAATGGTGGTGGTGGTTTTTTGTTTTGTTTTGAGACTCTGTATAGTCCTGGTTGGCCTTGAACTTACAGAGATTCCCATGTCTCTGCATCCTGAGTTGCTGGGATTTGAATTGTACTTTTAAAAAAAGATTTATTTTATTATGTGAGAATACTGTCACTCTCTTCAAACACATAGAAGTGGGTATCAGATTCTATTACAGTTGTGAGCCACCACATGGTTGCTGGGAATTGAACTCAGGACCTCTGGAAGAACAGTTAGTGCTTTTAACTGCTGAGCCATCTTTCTAATCCTGAATTGAACTTTTAAACTATTGTTAAGCTAGCTAAATAGATCTTATTGACAAGGGTCGGACTGTGTGAAAATTGGCATTCCATCACAGCCATGCTGTAAACTATAATCTTCAATATTATTAGAAATTAGCAAATATTTGTAACTCAGCACTTTGGTTAATAGACTCGATGACCCCTTTGCAATTTATAGAAATAATACATGAGTGAATGCTCATAGCATATCTGGAGAGTAAGTCAGACAAAGGGGTCGCTAGTATCCATGTGATGGAGGAGGGCAGAGTGGGTCTGCAGGCTCTGGCACACGTAGGGAGACGGGAGAAAGTGAAGGCAGTGGATGTGATATGTGGAAGGAAAGGCTGAGGCAGGGAGTGCGGCCAAGACTGGAGAATGGAGGAGTGCTGTGTGAGTGCTGTGTGCCGCAGTGAGGCCCCGTACTGTGTGTACTGTGTTTATAAGTGCCGCAGTGAGGCTTTGTACTGTGTGTACTGTGTGTCCAGTTTCCCTAGTACAAGTCGGGATAACCACCTTTCTTCAAAGGGTGCCTGTAATGTGACCCAAAATGATGTTTATGTTTTTAGACCTTGTGATCTTCAATATAGTATTCGTAGTTAGTTATGAATGGCACTAAGTCCCATGGTTGGGTGGTGGTGCGTATTGGTGGGAGACTATTGGTGAACTGCACATATTCTCAGATCTAATGAATTTAAAAGCCAAGGAGCAAAATTTAACGGGAAAAGAAAAAAAGGATATAGGCCAAGTGCATCTTATGCATGTTTTCACTTTATTTGGTATCCTTGTCCATGGTGAGAGCTTTTACTTATTTAAGGTCATATTTAGCTGTTTATTGTTTTTTGTTCTATACTGATTCTTCTAGTCAAAACTTTTCAGTTAAATTTGATTGGCTGATTAATTGTGATGCTGGGGCTCAAACCCAGGGCCTCACTTGTGCTAGACATGCCTTCTGCCGTTCAGCCAGCTCTGTCTCATTTACTAATGTCTGTATACTTTAAAATTTTATTCTTTCCATTTATTTTTGTTGTTTTCCTTCATGTTATTTTGTGTGCATGTAGGATGCATGCACTAGAGTATGTGTGTGAGGTCAGAAGACAGTTTCTTTCCTGTCATGAGTGTTTGAAAGTCAGAACTCCAGCTCGCTGGTACCTGCTGAGTGTCTCACCACCTGCTTGTGGGTTCTGGGACTGCTGCTCTTCCCACCTCTGTCTGTACCAGTGCCTGGTATCTTGAGCCTGCCTGCCAATGCTCATTGGCAGAATGCACTCCAGCGTCACAATCAATCAATCAATCAGTCAGTCAATCAATCAATCAATCAAATCTAACTGAAAAGTTTTGACTAGAAAAGTCAGTGTAGTACAAAGAAGCAACAGTTTGTGTGTTCTTAATTGAAGGAGTATGTTCACATGAATGTCAAGGTAGTATGACCAGAGTTTTTGTCTTGTCTCAGAACTCTCAGTAGGATGGTCATTGTGCTGTTTACTAATAATATTTACTAATAAATTTAATAATAGTAGTAAATTAATACTAATACTCTGAGAACTTTTTTAAAATCTTGTTTATTCAGTTTTTGTTGTTTGTTGAGATAGGGTTTTACTATGTAGCCTTGGACCTTGATATTTCAGGATGGCCCGAAATCAGCCTGTTTCTGCCATTTGAGTGTTGGAATTAAAGACATGGGCCACCATGTGTGCCTGTTTGATTCAGTAGTATTTCCTTATGTCTCTGTGTGTCGTGTTAGCATGGCAAGCATGATCAATCTCCTAATCTCCCACTTAATATTTCAGCCTGTCAAGTTCTTGCAATTTTAATTCATTAATACTCTATAGCTGTAGGTAAGATTAGTGCCTAGAGATGAATCAAGACAGATTAGAGTTTAAATGTCATGTTAGGTCTGCTCTCTTTTATAGTTTCAAGTCATAGGTCATAGATGTTTGTCTGGAATTACACAGATAAGAATTTGTGAGGACTTACTTTCAAAAGCAGGCATTCTGATCACTATAGTAAGTTTTCAAAATAAATTAGTACAGGTCACCAAAACATAGTCAATTCTACAAGTACACAGTTCTTGTTAAGCCATGTAATTGAAATGTTCTTTAGTTATTAAAGCTGTTAAAAATATAAGTAGCTGGATGGTAGTGGTGCACACCTTTTTAATTCCAGCACTCAGAAGACAGAGGCAGGTAGATTGCTGAATTTGAGGCCAGCCTGGTCTACAGAGTAAGTTCCAGGCCAGCCACGGCTAAACCCTGTCTCAAATACAGAGAAACCTTGTGTCGAAAAATCCAAAAATAAAATAAACAAACAAACAAAGAAATACAAAAAAATTATACTTTTCTCTACTTTTGGATTTTTGCAGCAGGGTTTCTCTGTGTAGTCCTGGCTGTCCTGGAACTCACTCTGTGGACCAGGCTGGCCTCGAACTCAGAAATCTGCCTGCCTCTGCCTCCCAAGTGCTGGGATTACAGACGTGTGCCACACCACCTGGCTTTTTTATTTCTTTAATTTAATAATTTTGCCTTTTTTGAGAACTTTATATGTGAGCCTCACGTCTGCATCACTCTGTTTCCCTCTAACTCCTCCTATGTCCTCCCTCCCAAGCTCTTTTTAGTTACTATGGTGCATGTGTGCGTCTCTGTAAACCTGAGTCATTCAGTTTTGCTCATATGACGTGTCCAGGCTGACTACTCAGGATTGTGTGGCCTGTGTGAGAGCTTGTTTCTTACTGGGCATTGGCATCTGTGACTCTTCATCTGGGGTGGGACCAAGTGGGATTTCCCCACCAGCAGTTTCACATATGCTGATGGTATCATTATACGGTTCTGGTTCTGGCAGTCATATTGTTGGAAGTCCATGGGTATATCCTCCTTGTCATATATAGAAAACACTAATAGCAGACACCTTAGCTCTCCCCGTCTTCCTACCCCCTCTTCCTTGATGTTTCCTAAACTTTAGGTGTAGAGGTTGTAGCAAGTATGTCTCACATGACAATAGCTAAGATAGAGCTTCTCCATCCCAGTGTGGTTACGTGAACTAGGTACTATCATTGGCTTAAACTTTGTGGAACTTAGTGGCCTTTAAATTCATATCCATTCTGTGTTTGGAACTGCTTCTGTTAGAGCTGCATTCTGGGCAGGGTGTAGGAGTGGCTTCTTACTCTACGTAGAAACAACTAGTGTTCGGAATGACCATTTATATGTACTTGGGGTTGCCAGAGTCCTTTTGTGAGTGTTGAGGTGTGTTTTTTGAGAATTTTATTTTGTCTTTTGTGTGCTAAATTACTGAGAAGTCATTAAGTTTCTAGCTAATTTCTTAGCATTTGTGTTCAGTGTATGACTCTAAAGATGGTTGTTGAGTAGTCTGAAATATACCTAGCTTTTATTCGTAGGTTCAAAATCCTCTGTTTGTTAGATCTGACATTGCCATTGAGTTAGTAAAAGCCTGGGATGTGTGGGGCTTTTGGGATTGTAGATTTGTGGGTGTGGAGCCACGGCTCTCTAGTGAGCCATGTGTCTGCACTGGTGCAGTTAGCTACTTTAACTTGACAGTGGTAAAGGTTATAAGTCTACGTTTATCTAGTGTTCACAGCCATTTTAAATAGCTTCTTACTTGTCTGTATATACATAGTCCTGTCAGCTTGACAAGCCATCTTGTTCTTGTATTTGAAATTCAGAATTTAAAATCTGAGTAGCAAAATAACACTAGATGCTTGATCCAGGGGAGAGTTATGAAATAACTCTTTTAGAAAAGAAATGCAGTCTCTTACAACATTGCTCATTAGAGGCTCAGAATTTTTAACAGTGTAATAATATTTTTTCCCTCCAATGCAGGTGTTCTTTATACATTTTCCTACAGGGCTCCTCTGTGGAGAAATCCGAAAAGCATATGTAGAGTTTGTCAATGTCAGCAAATGTCCTCTGACTGGACTGAAGGTTGTGTCCAAACGTCCAGAGTTCTTCACTTTTGGCGGCAACACCGCTGCTCTGACACCGCTGAGCCCCTCCACATCTGAGAACTGCAGTGCCTATAAGACGGTTGTGACAGCTTCCCCCTCCTTGGGGACAGCACTTGTGTCGACAGCATCATCTGTGGACTTCAGGGCCGGCACAGGACAGCAGCCGGAAGCTATTCCTGTCCCCCTTCCCGACTCTGTGCTGCTCCCCGGGGCTTCCATCCAGCTGCCCATGTGGCTTCGTGGGCCAGACGAAGAGGGAGTCCATGAAATTAACTTTTTATTTTACTATGAAAGCGTTAAAAAGCAGCCGAAAAAACGGTGGGTAATTTAAAACTTGTGAAATTTAAAGCTTTACTTAATATACACATTAGAGTAAATATTTGATACTTGTTATAATTATCACATATTTGGTACATGTTATATATCATTGATTATTAAGAAGTAACCAGCCGGGCGGTTGGTGGCGCACACCTGTAATCCCAGCACTCTGGGAGGCAGAGGCAGGCGGATTTCTGAGCTGGAGGCCAGCCTGGTCTACAGAGTGAGTTCCAGGACAGCCAGGGCTATACAGAGAAACCCTGTCTCGAAAAAAACAAATCCAAAAAAACCAAAAAAAAAAAAAAAAGTAACCATCTTCCAAATTATGCATGATGTCTATATCTAAACTTAATATATATTTATATATATATTTATTTATAAACTTAAATATATAATTACAACTCAGTTCTAGGTAGGTTAGAATGTAAAAAAAATTTAACTATATGAAAATTTTTAATGCAGAAAATGAAAATAAAGTGAAAATTTTTAGCTGTTTTTAGTTTACTGATTCTTTGATAGATTTAATTGCTGTGTCATTTGTATATGAAGCCCCTTCCATACAGCCGTCCTTTTGTAAGAATGTGATTTTGGCATATAAGAGAAATATATGTACAGTGGGCGATCACTTAAAGAATGCAGCCTCACTGATGGGTTCATCATGAGGTCTGCAAGTTGCACAGCAGAATGCTAATGCTACTGTCATCTTTATACAATTAATACTTTTTATTCCATAGCATATCTAAATGTTGTGACATAGTATAAGGAGAAAAACAGGAAAATATACATTTTAGGTCCTTAGTAATGTGAATTCTCCTTGAGCGGATAGACACAGGCCAAGTTCTTTGGCCAGAGAAGCTTTAGTGTTGTGGTAGTGAAAGGAGCTTCAGAGGGCAGGGGAGATTTCACAGCATGGATATCACGTGGATAGGAATCCACTCTGTCTGTGCACAACAGTTCACAGAGAACAGGAACTAAATTGTGGGAAAGAAGTCAGTAGGGTTCAGTGTGGTAGTTCAGGCCTCAAGTCTGGGGGAGTAAGAGCAGGACTGTAGGCCTCCCGGACTTTGGCATAAAAGAAAAACATTATATTTGAAATGTACAGCTTTGGGTACCATGTTAAAATTTGAGGTTTGAGACCTGGGGAGATGTGCCTCAATGGCTCAGAGCTCTTGATGTTCTTCCAGAGGACTCATCTTCGGTTCTCAGCATCTATCCGGGTGTCTCAGCACTGCATAATCCAGTTCTGGATGATCTGGTGCCTTCTTCTGTCCTCTGTGGATACTCATATGTATACACGTGGTGCACACACGCAAAACTTTAAAAAAATGTTGTGGTTTGGTTTGGTAATTTTAAGTTTGAGACCTATATATTTGTTTTGAGATAGGATCTTACTGTGTAGCCTTGGCTAGCCTGGAACTTACTGTAGACCAGGCTGGCCTCAAACATTCAGAAATCTTCCTAACTCTGCCTTGCTTAATGACATGTGCTACCACACTTCTGGGGCATCTTTGGGACCGCTTTTAAGAGAGAAGATGTAATTGTTGCTGTGTGAAGGTTATTTCCACCATGACATAGTTGGATTTGACCAGCTGAAGAAAAGCCTAGAGCCAGAGACACTATGAAGTTTCCTTCCGAATTGAGACTAAACAACTGAACTGAACTTAAGTCGAACTATAGTTTTACCTCATTGTATTCTTTGTTTTTCTGGTTATATGGAATCCTGGAAGTTACTGTGTTTCTGGTCTTTATTTAAAATTAGAGATTTGTAACATAAGGAGAGAATCTTAGGTTCAGTTTGCTTGTGTTTTTACTCTTCAGACACAGAATATTAAGACACACTGCAGTTATTTGTACTAGTCGGTCTTTGAATGTGCGAGCGACTGTCTGCAGAAGTAATTCACTTGAAGGTGAAGAGGGCAGAGGCGGCAATATGCTGGTCTTCGTGGATGTAGAAAATACCAATACTGTAAGTTATCTTGAACATGGGTTTTGTCTTAAAGTCTATTTAGAAATGTTTGGGGTTTAGTAATTTTTTTCTCCATATTTTGGCATAAGTGTGAATTTAGAACTGTACACATGGACTAGTATGAACACATCTTAAAATTTCTCTAATGGCTTTGATTCTGTGAAAGGATCTGCTGGTAATAGTATGGTCCAGGGATGTCAGGTGTAGTGTGCAGTGATGCAGTCTCACTGAAGACTATGAATGAGGTGTGTGTGGATTTCATTTCCCATATTAATAATCCTGTGCTCACATGTTCTGACAGTCCTTTCCCTTTAGACATTTCTGTCCATACACTCTAAATATCAAAAAGATGTGATAATAAAGCTTATAGAGCCTCAAGCTGGTCAGTTCAGATACTTATCAAATGTTATTAGTTCTGTAATGCTTGCTTTTAGTTTAATAATGCTGTAAAACCACTTTTTAAGAAACATTGAGATTTATTTTATTGAAATGTTGGTAATTTTTACAAGATTATGTTTATTATTTGAGTAAGAAAATGTCACGGGCAGTGGTGGCACACGCCTTTAATCCCAGCACTTGGGAAGCAGAGGCAGGTGGATTTCTGAGTTTGAGGCCAGCCTTGTCTACAGAGTAAGTAAGTCGCTCAGGTCAGGCAGGGCTACACAGAGAGACCCTGTCTCAAAAAACCAAAAAAAAGGAAGGAAGGAAGGAAGGAAGGAAGGAAGGAAGGAAGGAAGGAAGGAAGGAAGGAAGGAAGGAAGGAAGGAAGGAAGGAAGGAAGGAAGGAAGGAAGGAAGGAAGGAAGGAAGGAAGGAAGGAAGGAAGGAAGGAAGAGAAAGAAAGAAAGGAAAGAAAGAAAGAAAGAAAAGAAAAAAAATGTTAGTAATTTAAAAAAAAGAAAAAGAAAGAAAGAAAGAAAAGAAAGAAAGAAAAGAAAAAAAATGTTAGTAATTTCTAATGTCAGATTATCTCTCATTTAGGAAAACATAAAAATTTATATAATAGCTGGGTAGTGGCAGCGCATTCCTTTAATCCCGGCACCTGGGAGGTAGGAGCAGGGGATCTTTGAGAGTTCAAGGCTAGCCTGGTCTACAGAGTTCCAGGACAGTCAAGGCTACACAGAATCTACACACACACACACACTTTAACCTACACACTAGTTTGCTAGGTTTTGTTGTCTCTGTGACCCCCTTCTCCCTCTCTTCCTTCTTCCTTTTATATTGTCTCACTGGGTTTTAATGTGAATAGCTTTGACCTTGTCAGCCTCCTTAGTGCCAGGATTATAGGCATAATTGCTTGTTTGCTTGTTTGTTTGTTTGTTTGTTCACCTTAATAGAGAATGAGATATTTCAGGAGAAAAAGCCTCAGAAATAAAAGAAAATGTCCTATCGTTTTTGTTAGATATCTGGTCTCAAACAGTCTGTAGTCCTGCTTCCACCACCTGAGCACTGAGAGGGTGGTGTGGGCCAAGTCTGGGCTATAGGATGACAGGGATTGCACATAAGGCCTCGTGAATGCTGGGCCAGCTGTGAGCTGTCACCTCGCTCAGAAAAGTCATAGTTTTAATTAAAAGTTCACAACAGATCTATTTTTTTCTCTTTTGAGTGAGGTTCACCAGGGAAACCTGAAACTTGAGGTATAGTCTATAAACAGTAGTCGTTTTAAAAGGTCCAGCCTGCCAAGTGTTGGGATTTAGATATGAACTGCCATACCTAGCTTTCAAATAAGTTTGATTATTAAGTCATACTAGAAAGAGTAGATTCTAATAACAGTATGTGTGGATTTAAATTGTAACTACTTTATTTATTGGGTGTAATGTTTTCTCTAAAGATGTTAGGTTTTACTTCTGAAGGATTTACTTCTTAGGATTTACTTCTGAAGATTTGTTTTTATTTTATATGTATAAATGTTTTGCTTGCTTGTAAGTCAGTGTACTGCATGTGTGCCTGGTGCCCTCGGAAACCAGAAGAGGCTGGATTCTCTGGAAATGTAGATTATTGTAAGCTGCCATTTGGGTGCTGGGAACTGACTCTAGGTCTTCTGGAAGCTCAGTAGAGCTCTTAACCATTAATCCATCTCTCTAGCCCCTCAACCTAAGTTGCTCCTCCCTTTTCCCCCCCTCCCTGTACTGCATTAAATGGGGCCTTATACATGAGCAGGTTCTCTACCATTGAACTCCGGCCCTGCACTCCAATGTTACTTTCAACTTGAGTAGCGTCTGATTTTGTCCTCATTGGAGTATTTTAACTCAATGCTCTTACCCTTGACTGACTTTTGTGTGTCTTTCTGACAGAGTGAAGCGGGGGTTAAGGAGTTCCACATGGTGCAGGTGTCAAGCAGTAGCAAGCACTGGCAGCTGTACAAATCCGTGAATATCTCCGAAAACAAAGGTCTGTACCTTGAGCCTCATGCTGAGTTTTATTAGGGGAACTGTGTCAGTTACTTTCTTGTTGCTATGACCAAATATATGAAGCAGCAACTTAATGGAGGAAGGGTTGGTTTTGTCTACAGTTTGAAGGGCTGTTGTCATCCTTTCAGAGAAGTCTGTGGGCAGTTGCTCAGATGGCCTCGGCCTCAGGGAACGGAGGAATAGAGAGGAAGTGTGCCTAGGCCTCAGCCCTCAAGGTCCGCCCTCAGTGACCTTCCCCCAGCATGGCACCACTAGCTGTAGACCACTGTCAGACACACTAGCCATGGGGACATCTCACATCTGAAGAGCAGGAATTAACTAAACAAATGAGAAAATCTATATTCTGAGTGTACAGCCTATTCATGTTGACTGCAGAAAAATTGTTGTGGCTTCAGTGTAAATTGTGCTGCCACTCATATAGACTTTCATGGCCGGTAAATACATAAGCATTTAATTATTTTTTACTTATGTATTTGTGTGTTTGTGTCTACACTCATGTGCACATGCATTTTTTCCATAGCACACATGTGGAGGCCTAAGGACAACTCAAGAGGGTCAGTCTCCTTCCACCTTGTGGGACGCCAGTATTAGACACAGATCTTCAGGCTTGGTAGCTAGGCCTTTACCCATTGAGCCATCTCCCTGGCCCTGTAAGAACTTTTTAAAGGCCAGATACAGTGGTGGAAACTACATCATGACAAAATATAATTTGTATAGATGTGGAAAATATCAAAAGGAAATGAGTTAGAAATACTAAAAGGATATGATCTAGTAGTAAAAGTGTAGGCCCCTGGAACCCCAAGTTCTAACCTTTTGAACTTTCTTAGAATATCAAATGTCAAGCATACACACAGAGAATCAGAGTCACAAATGTTTATGTATTCTGAGATTCTGAATTTTAACCTTTCAAGTGACTAATATCCGTTTTTTTGTTTGTTTGTTTGTTTTTTATTAAGACAAACCTCTCTGTGTAGCCCTGGCTATCTTCGAGCTTATCATGTAGACGAGGCTATCCTCAAATTCAGAGATCTGCCTGTTTCTGCCTCTTGAGTGCTAAGATTAAAGGCATACATCACTACACCCAGCCAAATGAAACCATTTTTATAATTATTAATTGCTTTCTGTTTTGGCCAAGGAAGTCTGAATAATGAATTGGGCTTTGCTTATGTTGTAACCTGAGAAACATTTTTATTCTCAGATGCCAAACTTGCCAGTAGGGAGAAGGGGAAGTTTTGCTTCAAGGCAGTAAGATGTAAACAAAAAGAAGGTAAAGTTGTTTTACTCTCACACTTTCCTAAATGTCCATTTAATTTCTTACAGCAGTGATGTGATTAATTTGTTTTCATGTGTGTATGTGTGTGTTTTTTTAAGGCGGTATACAGTCCTCAGAAAAATACACTTTTGCAGATATCATCTTTGGAAATGAACAGGTATGTAATGATGCACAGTAATATTTGATATAAAAATCTTAGTTTTTAAGTATCTGTCCATTTTGAAAAAACTGTAGCATCACTAATAACTATCTCTGAAAAGTGAGTATCTGCACCTTATTGAGTTTTACACTCACTTTTAATCTGAGATGAGCCAAGCATGATACATGAACTGCACCACTTCACTTCAAGCTCACTTCTTTTGAAAATATCCAGTAAGATAGGCACAGTAGTTGAGATTCTAGAAAAGTTGAGGAGGCTGTTGTGTTTAGGAAAGTGGTCATAGTACAGCTTATTGTCTAGAACCCTTGTTTCTAAGCCTGCTTAAAATTCTTTTCTCATGCTATCACCTTCAATTTTGGGCATATCACATGGTTCCAAGACCTAGAAACATTGGGTGCATAGGCTGTCTTGGAATTGGATAAGTTTTCATAGCACTTGAACAAACAATATCACCTGGAGCAGTGCTCTTCAGTGTTAAGAATGCATTGTGGATCCTGTCACAATGCTGTTGTGTTGTCAGGCCTGTGGTAGAAGTGCAGGTTCTATGTGGTTGTCAGTAGCTCCATCTTTAGACCTTAGGTTTGAATATCAAGATGTAGAGAATTGCTTTTAGGATCAAGGCCTTCTCAACTTCTGAAGCTGTATTATGATCTGCAATAGAGTTTGAGGATATGGTTTTTTTTGGTGGGTTTTTCTTTTTTTTCTTTTTTCTTTCTTTTTTTTTTTTTTTTTTTTTTTTTTTTTTTTTTGATTTTGGTTTTTTTCTGAGACAGGGTTTCTTTGTGTAGCCCTGGCTGTCCTGGAACTCACTCTGTAGACCAGACTGGCCTCAAATTCAGAAATCCGCCTGCCTCTGCCTTCCAGAGTGCTGGGATCAAGGCATGTGCCACCACTCACAGCTGAGAATATGATTTTTAAAATCTTCTTGAAGACACGGTATCCTGTAGTTCAGCTTGGCTTCAAACTCCTAATGTAGCCAAGGATGGCCTTGAACTTCTCACCTTCAAGTCTCTACTTTCTAAGTGCTGGGAATACAGACTTACGCCACCATGCATCCCTGTATTTATTAGTTAGGGTTTCATTGCTGTGGAGAGACACCATGACCAAAGCAACTCTTATAAGGGACAACATTTAATTTGAGCTGGCTTACAGGTTTAAAGGTTCAGTCCATTGTCATCAAGGTGGGAGCATGGCAGCATCTAGGTAGGCATGGTGCAGAAGAAGCTGAGAGTTCTACATTTTGTTCCAAAAGCAAACATGAGATGACTGGCTTCCAGGCAGCTAGGGAAAGGGTCTCTAAAAGCCTACCCCCTCCCCAGTGACACACTTTCTCTAACAAGGCCACACCTAACAGTGCCACTCCCTGGACAGTGCATATTCAAACAGCCACACCTATGTGACCATGGCCGGTGGGGTTGCAGCCCATGTTACCCTGTCTGGCTGTCCATGAGTATTCTAGGCCCTCACTCTACCAGCTGAGCTATGTCCCTAGCTTGGACAGAATGCATTAACATTTCGTTTAAATTAATTTAGTTTTTTGTGTGATCACATACATTGCTTGTGTGTGTGAGTGTGCCATGGTGGATGTGTGGAGCTCAGAGAGAGGATGACTTTCTGGTGTCAGTTCTCTTTCCCTATGTTGAGACAGGCTCTCCCCTTGTGTCTGCTGTACTCTGTGTTCCCAGGCTAGCTGCCCTACAAGTTTCAGACTGCTCCTTTCTGGACCTTCACTTTTCCATAAGGATGCTGGGCTCTAGAGATCCACTTCAGGTCATCTTTTACTGTTAAACCATCTTCCTGTCCTATGCATTTTTAACCAACCCTGCTGTTATCTAGAGATAACACTGAGCCACCCTGTCATTGTGAATGACAGTGCTGTTTATGAAATGACTTCATGATCTTTAACAATTCCGTACTTCTAAAGTATTGCATTTCTCTGATTGGAACTTTCACGTGCTTTGCCTTCTCTGGCAATATTTGAGAAAGCAGATGTTTAAGGAATGTCTCAAAGCTACAAAGACTCAATCACAGAGCATGTGTGACTTTAAATGTTAGAATTAGCACTATTTCAGATTTACATGTATATCTTTTCCTCATTTCTTTTTCTTTGTTTTTCTTTTTTATCTTTTTTGTGTGTGATTCTGGGCTTGAACCCAGGGCATTCCACATGCTAAGTAAGCATGCTGCCTCCGAGCCACATCCCTGCTCATGCTTCACTTCTAGAAGGGTCTCACTAAGTTGCCTGTGCAGGAGTTATTTTCCCATGCCACCACACCTGGTGGGTCAGTTTTTAATTTTATTTTAAAAGAATTCAAATTTTTAGAAGCATTAGTAGGATCCTTAAATTACATGAAAGTTGCAACTTGTATTTGTTGTTAAATAACATTGTATATGAGCAGTGAAGAAGGCAGGAACAAAGGCCTTTCTTTGAAGTATTTGGTTAAATAACACTAAGTACTACAGATTAAGGAGAAAACTATGATGATGATTTTTTTACCAGAAAAAAAAAGTTCATCAGAAGGGGGGAAAAATGTATGTATTTTGGGTTGGTTAGTTGGTGGGTTGGCTTGATTGTTTGTTTTGTAAGTGGCTAAGCGGGGTGCCGGGGACTGACCTCTTGTAGTTTTGGCTGTGTGCCTACCCTGTAACAGCTGAGTCATCTCTCCAACTCAGCATGGCTTTGTTAACATTTAATATTTACTTTGTATTGTGAATTTTTACATCTAGTAATTCATAAAACTGTAAATGTAGAGATTTTACTATGAGAGAGTGTTCTGTTAAGAGAAATCATATAGGTCGGAATATTTTCTCACATCTCTTTCAAGTAAAAACAAAGGGTGAGTTAATGCAAGTGGGTGTCTGTGTTGTTTTGTTACATGTTTCCCAGATAGTGTCCTCCTAAGTTTCTCCTTAATTCAGCCAGACACCCCAAAAAGTACTCATGCACAAAATTATTTAACAACAAAGACAATGAAAATGAGTTTTGCTGCAATTCAAGGATGTGTTTCTAGGGATTAAATAGAATGAAAAGCACTTTTGTTATATAAAATTGTCATTTCGTTAAAACACTAATATAGACAAGAGTTTTTTTTTTCCTTTCAACAGATAATAAGTTCAGCAAGTCCATGTGCAGATTTCTTTTACCGAAGTTTATCCTCAGAGTTGAAGAAAACACAAGATGAGATTTCTGCATATCCAGAGAAACCCGCGGCTGAGGATGCTGTGAGGTTGATTGAGAAGTGCAGTGAGGTGGACCTCAGCATCGTCGTCCTCTGGAAGGTGGTACTGTGGCCGCGGGCTTCTTCTCACTTTTCAGACTGGGGCTTTCTGTCTAGCATAGGTGGGCTTCAAACTCTGTACTCTTGCTTTAGCTTTGTGAGTGCTGGAAATACAGGTGTATACCATCACACCTAGCCTGCATAGCCAGCCAGCCAGCCACGCAACCACTGCCTGCCTACATTCGTTTCTTTGTTCCTTCCTTCCTTCCTTTTTCCTTCATTCCTTCATTCCTTCCTTCCTTTTTGCTTGCTTCCTTCCTTCCTTCCTTTTTCCTTCCTTCCCCCCTTCCACTTCCCCCTTCCCCTTTTCCCCCTTTCCCCTTCCCTTCCCCCTTCCCTTCCCTTCCCCCTTCTTCCCCTCCTTTTTTTTCCTTTTTGTTTTTGAGACAGGGTCTCAGGTTTTGAGACCTCCTTAGTGTTGTTTCTTTGTATCATGAAGAATATTGTGGACATGCGGGTCAATGAAAGCGGGTGCTATTAAACTCTCTGTCATGAGCATTTCCAGCACTATCAAGAAAGGATTTGCTCTGTGCATCAGTTTCCTGGACTTGTTGCTATTTGCGCTCCATCTTTTTGTGTGCCTTTTTGCCCTTTTTATCTTTTTTTCTTTATTTACTTATTGGTATTGGAAGTAGTTTATGTTTTTGAAAACATGCTGACTTTGCATGAACTTCGAATGAGACACTGCTTAAATAAGTTTCATATATTGCAGAACGAGTTTTATGTTAAAAAAGCTAATTATGCATTGTTATGCATTAGCTTGAAATCATAAGTTCTTGAGTGCCCTTTGATACATTTAAAGTAAGATTTTGAGTAATACATGCTATAATCTGTACTCAACTGTCAAGTCCGTGGTGACCTTGGTTGAGAAGAAAATTTTGCTTTTCCCAAAATGGCCCACTGATCACATGTAAATGAAGATATGTACCCTGGTGGAAGTAGAAGTTGAATGTATTAGAGGCTGTGCTATAGAGCGTGGTGGTAATTGGTACCTGGAGCTGCATTTACACTGAGTTGAGAAAATGTCTATGAGTTAAAGAGAATTTAAAATACCTTATCCCCTTCTGTTTTTGGTTTTTATTTTTCTCACAGGATCTTACATAATCAAGGTTGGCCTTGGGCTTCTGATCCTTCCCATACCTCCCAACTTCTGGGATTACAGGTGTGTGTTATCACACCTAGCTAATACTGAATACTTGTAAAGTTGGCTTAATTGTGGGATATTGTGCATAGGAACAGGAGGATTTGTGAATCAAACACTGTTCAGCACCAGACTCATATCTTGGGCATCAAATTGTTTTGTTTTGTTTTGTTTTGTTTTGAGACAGGGTTGTGATATACTGACAAACTTCCTGGTTGGCTTGGAAGTCTTTATGAAAAAGATGTCAAACATTGTCCCACGACTCAGTGAACTCCCGTAAGGTTAAGCCAGCCGCTGTTCAAAGGACTGACTTCTGAGCTCTGGGCTGAATGGGCTGTGGGCTGTCCTATGCCTCAGGACAGGAGTGCTCCAAGTGTGACCCCATATAACAAGCTGTTGCCACCAGTCAGTGACTACAGAAGTGGAACAGACTCTAGCATTAAGATGCTTGCAGCATTCCGATGTAGTCTCTTGAATCTAAAGAAAATTTGGCTTAAATAAGTCAGGGCTGGAGAGATGACTCAGCAGTTAAGAGCAGTGGGCTATTCCTCCAGAGGACCCAGGTTTAATTATAGCAACCACATGGTGGCTTACAACTCCACTCCCAGGGCATCCAACATTCTCTTCTGGCTTCCCCGGGTACCAGTCATTCATACAGTGCACAGACATACATGCTAGCAAAATACTGATGCACATAAATAAAATTTAAAAACAAACTCCAGATAAATCTTGTATGTTGTATAATGTGGCAATATATTAAATCAGAGCCATTGGCAAGTATTTCTCTAGGACAGACACAATTCAAGAGACAGAAAAAAATATAAGTTAGAGCAGCTATTTTAAAGTAGATGAATTCAATTTACTGTTTACTAGTAGAAAAAAAGCCTTTTTAAAAATGTGCAGTGTAACCAGATATGGTGCCATGTGCCTTTTATTTCTAATATTCAGAAGGTGTAAGTTTGATTCCAGCCTGAGCTACATAGCAGATTCCACTCCCTTCTGTGATGATACACAGTGAGACCCTATCTTGGAAAAAGTGACCAAATCCAAAAGAAAGTGTGTGGACTAAAGTGGGCATGTTGGTACACACCTCTAATGCTGGTACTCGTGCAGACAGAATCCCAGGGGAGACCACCCTGGACTACACAGACTGACAAAGCCTGGCCTTTTCACTCACGGGATTTAGTTACAGTCACCTGCATTTTAGCAATTGAATAAAGAAGCTTATATGTCACTTCTTGGTCTTTAACTGAGATCGCCTTCAGAAAGCAGCCTTTCTTGGGCCTGTGGAGATGGCTCAGTGGATAAAGTGCTGTGCAAGACCCAGAACCCAGGTAGTACATGGCAGAGAGAGGTGGGTCCCTGCAGTTACCCCGCAGGCTGTCAGGCAGCCCCAGGCTGGGCGAGAGGTGGCTGAGAAAGGCAGTACATGCCGAGCTCTGGCTCTCAGGGGCACCGACCCACGTGTACATGTTCACACATAAAAGAGGCCTACATTGTTACACACTTCTTTGGAGTCTATTGAAAACAAGGAAAAAAAATACTCAAAATTTGTCTCTGAAATACTTGTATGACCTGAGTTAGAGAAAAGCCCAAACAGATTGAGAAGGAGGGGCGGATGGTTCTTTATGGAATGGATAAATAAAGATTGGAATGCTGACATGAGCTTATTGATAAATGATAGATACTAGGTGTCATTTGTTTCTTTCCACCAGATGTTGAGATGGTTGCTTGTGAGGTTTCTACCGTGTATGAAAGGTGACATTTCTGTTGGTTGTGTCTTTAGGCATACGTTGTAGAAGATAACAAGCAGCTTATTTTAGAAGGCCAGCATCACGTTGTTCTTCGCACCCTTGGGAAAGAAGCCTTTTCATACTCTCAGAGACAGGTAAGTGCAGTGGTGGAGTGGCTGCTGGGGGGTGACCGGGTAGCGAGTCGCCGCCCTTCCTTCATGCTCACTGTCCTTCTGTGCCTCGCCTCTCATCCCCTCTGCCTCTGACTTCCGTGTTCTGAGACAAGATACAGCTGCATGGCTCGGCTGGCCTCTCAGTGCGTCTCTGCGTTGGCCTCTGGTGCTGGAGTTAGGGCGTGCGTCACATGCCTGCTTTGTCTAAGTGTTCTTCTGTGGCTCCTGTTGATATCGTTAATCCTGACACGTGATTGTAGAAATTTATTTGGTGTTAACTTACTTATTTTATTGAACCCTGAGCCTCACACATGATAAGCCTGCACTCTACCACTAAGCTCTATACCTTTAGCCCTTAGTCAGTATAATTTAGAAGTCATACGTTTTAGATACTTGAATATATTAGTAATACATTTAAAAATATTTAGTTATATGTACTGTTTTTATTTTAAAGGTGAATGTTTTGCCTTCATGTATGTCTGTGCACCGTGTGCATGCTTGATGTTTATAGACTGTGTATGAACACCATGTGCACTAGTGCCCAAGGACTATGTCTGTGCACCGTGTGCAGTGCCTACAGACTTAGGAAGAGGGTATTGGACCCTGGAGGTGGAGTTATGGATACTTGTGAACCGGGTCTGCTCCTTTAGAAGAGCACACAGTGTTCTTAACTCTCCTGATAATTCATTTTTCAAACTTTTAAAATCAAAGGTAGTCACAAGCATAGAGTTTTTACAAATGGAAACACATTCTAACCAAGACTGGGGTGGAGAGAACGTTCCTAGCTGGTCTCCAGCATCTCCTCTCGTCTTCCTCAGCTCTTTGTCTTCTGGCTTCAACGGGGCTGTCTATGAGTCTCAGGAGTTAAAAGCAGAGCCTCAGGCTCAGATGTGTGCACCTGTCCTGTAGGGTTTATTGTCCTCTAGGTCCTTCAGGATAGCTCATGTTTGTGAAACCTGTCCATATGATAGCTCTTTAATTTTCAATGGCCATTTCAGTCCATTGTGGTGGTTTTCCAACTAAAAGAGCAGTGGGTTCCTGGAACATTGTCTGAGGGAGGGAAAGCAAGGTGAGCTGCAAGACCTTACGGTACCGAGTGTGAGGCACGCACAGCTCAGGAGAGCGTGCCAGCCTGGTTGCTTGTGTGTGTGACGGTGCTGCCGTTGCTCTCCCGTGATCCTCATAGGCACTCGGCACTGCTCAGGTCCAGTCGGCTGTGCTGTGAAATACAGAGAGCTGGGTCTGACCAGTGTGAGGTGATTTTGATGCTGTTGTTCAGTTTCTTCCTTTAAGAAAAAACAAGGGGCTGGAGAGATGGCTCAGTGGTTAAGAGCACTGACCTCTCTTCCGAAGGTCCTGAGTTCAAATCCCAGCAACCACATGGTGGCTCACAAACATCTGTAATGGGATCTGACATCTTCTTCTGGAGTGTCTGAAGACAGCTACAGTGTACTTACATATAAATAAACAAACAAACAAATAAATCTTTAAAAAAGAAAAGAAAGAAAACTATTTAAAAATAAAGAACAAAATCCTATGCTCAAAAACCAGAAAGAGATAGACAGACAGACAGATAGAGACAGACAACTTAAGTCCCTTATGCAGTTAGCCTAGGTTGGTCTCAAACTGACTGTGTAGCTGAGGTTGACCTTTAGTTCCTGATTCTCTTGCTTCCATTGTCCAAGGGCTAGGGTGCGAGGCATGGGGTCCCAGCCGTGCCCTTGTGCCTGCTTTACAGAGTGCTCACAGGCAAGTGGTGTGCCGGCGCTGAGTTAGCCTTTAAGGAATATATTTGTGTATATATTTACTTATATCTGTGTGTGTGTGTGTGTATGTTTTTTAACAAGTTCTCAAGCATTTGATTTTACCAATAAAGACTCGGGAGCGAAATACTGGGGTGAAAGTCAGCTAGCTCAGAGAGGCAGAGAAAGCACTTCTTCCTCAGCTGATATCCAGAGAGGAAAAGCAAGCTCTCTTTCTTAAAAAAAAAAAAAAAAGTTCAAACTGAATGACCCTCTCTTGTACTTCCTGTATATCTTTCTGTTCTCCTGACTCCCTCTTACTCTCTATAGTACTTCCTCTGTTCACTTCCTGTTGACTAGTTGCTTGCTCTGCCCTTTGACCAGTGTATGGTTGACTTTATTTAATCCTGTTTACAATAACTCTTATTTTTTGTAAGATTTATTTATTTCATGTATATGAGTACACTATTGCTCTCTTCAGACACACCAGAAGAGGCATCGGATCCCATTACAGATGGTTGTGAGCCACCATGTGGTTGCTGGGAATTGAACTCAGGACCTCTAGAAGAGTAGTCGGTGTTCTTAACCAGTGAGCCATCTCTCCAGCCCCTACAATAAACTCTTGGATTACAAAAATCCTGTTTACAAAAAGCTCTTGGATTAAAGGGAGTGCTAGGGCTTAGCCACACTACAGCTAGAAACTGGTTTTTCCAGTAAATAATACAATCTTGGGGTCCACAGTGTGATCAAATATCCTGAAGCACATTTGAAACACTAAATTTGTGAAATAAAGCTATATCTATATCTATATATATCTATATATCTATATCTATCTATCTATCTATCTCTATATATATATATATAGTTTGTTTTGTTTTTTGGATTTGTTTTTCTCAAGACAGGGTTTCTCTGTATAGCTCTGGCTGTCCTGGAACTCAGTCTGTAGACCAGGCTGGCCTCAAACTCAGAAATCCGCCTGACTCTGCCTCCCAGAGTGCTGGGATTACAGGCGTGCACCACCACCGCCTGGCTAAAGCAATATATTTTTAAGATGGAATTTTTGTTTTTGGTCCGTTCTTAATTTTAAACCGGTATTATATAATTGAATATCCACAGCCTAAGTACTAAACTATCTTTTATTGGATAAGAATCAAATCAGCCATTGAAATGATCAGTTATGGAATCTAAACTCACATATAAGAAAAATATTAAGGTAAGATCATAGAGCTAATGTATAGAATTGTTAGGTAAACAGAAATTAATGTTTATTCCAGGCTGTATTGCAAATGATAGCAGCTGTTAGTTTAAATAATAGCAAAAAGAAAAAAAAAAAAAACCTCTTTATAATTACATTGTCTTCATTGGTTTTTTTTTAAAAGACTGAATACTATAACTTTATTAAATCATCATTTAGTTATTAATCCTTTTTTTGTCTATTCTCAGGAGCCACCAGAAATGGAACTCTTAAAGTTTTTCAGGCCAGAAAACACTACAGTTTCCACAAGACCATCAGTAGAGCAGCTTTCTAATCTCATTAAAACAAGTCTCCACTACCCAGAGTCATTTCACCATCCGTTTCATCAGAAAAGGTTTGAGGGTTATTTCTATTAAATTTTTCTATGTATATGTACAAGACACCCCATTCTTAAAAATTAATATTATTTTGATAAGAACATTAACCCATGCACAAAAAGAAATTAAAAATGTTTAGTCTTATGTGATTTAGCCTTTACTACTAGTGCTTGCAAGTGTATGTTCTCTCTATCTATCTATCTCTATCTATCTGTCTATCTATCTATAGATAATCTATCTATCTCACATATAATGACATTTCAGTAAGCTGTGAGTTTTAGAGCATTAGAGGATCGACTTGGACCAGCATAGTGGCAGCTGCAGGTTTCACTTGTCTGGGGAATCACACTTGTAATTTAAATGGAAGAGGAGGTGCAGACCGAGCACGGCACGAGCCTGCCCTCAGCCATGCTTGTGTCACAGCCGACACTTCTGCTTACAGTGTTGCTTATAGAGCATGGGCGTTCTGATAGTTGTTATGGAGAGATTGTACCAATGTGTTTTATTTACAAAATAAGTTTCCTAGATTTTGTGACTGAGCTTTTTTTTTTCTTATTTGAATTTGATTTTAAACTTGTGTTCTGTTAAGTCTTCTTGCGTTATTTTTAAGAAACTTGTTTCTGAGAAGAAAGTGCACGGCTAATGGTGGTGTTCATTGTCTTCCACAGCCTTTGCTTAGTACCAGTCACCCTTTTACTTTCTAACTGTTCTAAGGCTGATGTAGATGTAATAGTTGATCTCCGGCATAAAACTACAAGGTAAGAATTTATTTTGTGAATGGTTATATTGTAGCCCAAAGTTTAGTATCCTTTAAAGCAATTCAGTACTTTGAAATTATGCAAATCCCTGCCTAACATGGATAAAGTTAACTCAGACATGCCCTAGATTTGTTTATATGGTATCAAAGAAGTATTTACAGGGCTATTAAATATGAAAGGTTTTTCCCCCTGATTTGAAAATAATAATAATTTACAAGGGAGTCTACATTGTGCTGCAATACCCAATTCCCCTAAAGCCAGTAGGTTTGTCTCAGACATTTTTGTATTAGGAAATAAATCTAGGGTTGGAAGCCGTCTCCATGGTCTAGAGCACGTGCTGCTCTTTGAGGCTCCGTTTGGTCCCCAGCACTTGTGTGGTGACTCAGAACCAAGGCCCAGGGTATCTCACACCTTCTGGCTCTGCGGGTACCGAGTCATCTGAGGACTACTCTGTAGGTTGTCATGGTACACCTCGGATGACATCTTAAGATCTGAGCACAGTAGACTTGTCTGGTATGTGCCACACACTTGTTAGATTATGCTGTGTTGTTAGGTACTGTTTTGTTTTCACTGTGTGGTTTTATAAAGTTTAATATCACGGACATTCTTTTACACACCATTGTTGTTATATGTGCATAGCCAAGAGGTTAAGAGCTCAGTTTCAAATCATGCTCCATTGTTTATTAAATGCCATTATAGGCATTAAATGAAATGCTCGATCTTGGTATTCTTAAAATAGCAATAACTGCTTGCACATGGTTGATTGTTACAATAACAAGGTTATTGTTATTAATTTCATAAATACTTCCTAGAAATAAAAGGATTTGATGAAAGATGTAAGACTTCACAGAAAAAAAATCATAAAAAGGTTTACAACTTACCATTTCCTTCCCCCTGTAGTCCCGAGGCATTGGAAACCCACGGCTCGTTCACGTGGCTTGGACAGACTCAGTATAAGCTCCAGCTGAAAAGCCAAGAGACGCACAGCCTGCTGCTGAAGGCCTGCTTTGTTCACACGGGCGTGTACAACCTGGGAACGCCAAGAGTATTCGCCAGGTTATCGGACCAGGTGACAGTGTTTGAAACAAGTCAGCAGAACTCCATGCCCGCTCTGATTATCATCAATAACGCATGACAGCCAAGGGTCACAGACTCAGTCTGATTTTGTGGAATTGGTTTTACAGCAGCTTTGAAATACCCAACTTGTTAAGGATGTTCTCGGATCACTGCAAAATGCAGGGCCTTGGCACTTAGCTGACACAGTGCGCTGGGCTGAGAATGCTTGGGCTCCATTCTTCTTTCCTTTTAAACCCAGTTATAATTTACATGCTCATAATACAGAATTCAACATATCCATACACCTTACTAAGCCGTGACTTAAAAAACATCCAAGTCTGCTGTTGCAACTTAACCGAATGGCTGTGACTCTTAGGAGGCGATTTTGGGGAACGAAAAGTCTTGCTGGCAATACTCCTGTTAAGCCATTAGTCTAAAGATCCTACCTTTACTGTGAAGTTCTATAGAGTGGTAAATACAATTTTCCTGCCTTGCCCCAGACAGTTCTGTAAGATGGGTTTTGAACTCTGGTTACAGACGCTCACATTTCAGTGTGGTGTCCTATGGCTTATACATAACTGTAAAAAAAAGCTTTTCTGATGCTTTGAACATAGTTTTGGAAGGAGTTCAGTTTTATTCCTTTCCTCATCTCTTACTGTCACACTATTTCACAATAAGAATTTTGTCATTAAATCATATTCTTTATTATAATAACTTTAACAATTAAGTTGATCTGTTTAAAATATAAATCTATTCAAGTTAAAAATAAGCTTTTCAAAAATGTATTATATTTATAACAAATTTACTGTAAATAGAATAAAGACATACTATTCACTGTATAAATTTATTAGATGCCTTTTTTAAACCCTGGCTTTGTGAGGACTTAATATATTCTTTATTTAAAATAAATGTCAAACATGTACAGTAGGCACCAGCCTAGCTTTGTGAAAGCTTCATTGCCGTGGTTCAGAAATGAAGCCTGGTCCTTGTTCGTGAAGAGCGAAGTTCTCCTTGCACATGTCCTGTCTGATGCCGTGTGCACGTCTGCATGGTCTGTCCGCCTTCACCCTGGCCGGAAGGGCGGGCGGCAGCACTTCCACAGCTGCCACCACAGCTGCCCAGGCACGGGTGCTGGTTAAACAGACTTCCTGGGGAAGGAGGACAGGAACTGAGCTGGACAGGAACCTAAAGCAGTGGCCAGTCAGTCTCTTCCAGTGGGAAGAATCTTGAACAACGTACAGAGCTGGGAGGCTGGCGTTATGGCGACTGCTCTCAGGGTCTGTTCCCTTCCAAAAAGCAATGTGGAGACAGGCCCAGATTCACGAAGGAGGGGCGATGTGTGAGCCAGGGGAGCTGTGCACACTGACGCAAGTGGAGGGAAGGAAGGTGAGAGAACTGCTGATGTGGTGGGGTCTGGAAGGAAGAGGAAGGACACAGGCAGTGTGGAGAACCTCACAGATGGCCAGGTGACTGTCAGATCGCGTCACTGCTGTCTGCGTGTGTGCAGCACAGGCAGTGTGCTGTTTGCGTGTGTGCAGCACAGGCAGTGTGCTGTTTGTGTGTGTGCAGCACAGGCAGTGTGCTGTCTGCATGTGTGCTGGAAAAACCACCCAAGGAGTGAGGCAAGCAGTGAGGCAGCACATGCACTTGCCCCTCCCGACACCCAGCCGCCCACCTGCCTGCAGACCGGAACCGCCCCTCGCAGGGGGAGCCTCATGACATAGACCAGCCAGCCCTGGTTAGATCTGATAAACAACCTCATGAGAGTAATACAAGCCAGTTGAACAGTGGGTTGTTTTACTTTTTGAAACTGGTCTTGTGCATCTCAGATTGGCCCTGAACTTACTATAGAATTTACTTTTTGATGCTGTCAAATTAATTTTTAGTACGTTACTGTGCCTCACTTTAATTTTTTTTTTCTTTTGAGACAGGGTTTCTCTGTGTAGCCCAGCTGTCCTGGAACTCACTTTGTAGACCAGGCTGGCCTCGAACTCAGAAATCCGCCTGCCTTTGCCTCCCAGAGTGCTGGGATTACAGGCGTGCGCCACCACTGCCCGGCTGCCTCACTGAAATTTTTAATTTAAAGAAATTACTTTAATTTCTGAGTAGCCTTTCATTTTTGGTCGTGTCTCTCTCTTCCAAGTGCTGCTATTCCAGGCATATATCACTGTACCCAGCTTCTGCAGTGTTGGGCTAGTTAGTACCAGGGCAGTGACGCTCATAAGTAAGAGACTAAAGGAAAAGCTGGTTTACGTGGCAGGAGTTAAACTCTCAGTACTCTCCCGCTCTTGCACAGGGAAAGGGTTACACTAAATATAGCATATGTTGAGAAAGCATGCAAAGCCAAAACCAAGCTTACGCCCCCAACCCTATGCCACAGTTTTTTTTTAATTGATATATTTTTAATTTACATTTCAAATGATTTCCCCTTTTCTGGGTCCCCACTCTCCGCAAGTCCCATAAGCCCTCTTCCCTCCCCCTGTTCCTCCATCTACCCCTTCCCGCTTCCCTGTTCTGGAATTCCCCTATACTCTTTACGCCACAGTTTTAAACTTAGCAAAAAATACCAGTGCAGAAAGAGAGCAAAGTGTCTTTTCAGACTAACCTGGAACATTGAATTCAGGTGTCTGTAAGCTAACGGCCGCTGCCCAGATCTTCCCGATCATTCTCCAGATATGTTCATGAACCCACAGTGAGAACAGTACGACCAAACCTAATACTTGATTTCAGCATAGGCAGGAAGAGGGCACTGCCAACTCCAGTTTTCAGTCACGGGAATTCAGCGCAAAACTCCAACAAGCTTGTACTCGAAGCCTGTGTAGAGACTGGGAATGGAAACAACAGGAATGCAGACAGAAAGGGGAGAGGCGAGGGCCTAGCTGAAGCCACTCTAGTGAAGTGATCCTGGTGTATTTGGAGACTCTGACAAGATCAGACTACAAGGAAGAAAAGGCAGGATCAGGGTTCCCTTCTTTCACCATAGCAAGGGATTCATGAAACCATATCCACAGGGGGCGCTAGAGATACAGCTTTCAATCAGTGCTGCCCTTAAGGTGTCTTTCAAGCTAAAATTAGTGTTGTAAGAAATGACGCTTCTTACAAAGTTGGGGTTGGGAGTGAGTCGCTTTTGCTTTTTAAAGATTTTTACTGAATTTTATTTGTGTGTGTGTGTGTACTACACATAGGTTATTTGGTATGGCAGCAAACACCCTTTATAGCTGAGTCTTCTCCAGCCCCATGCCTAATCTTTTAAAGTATTACAGTATTCAACCAGCTTCCCCTGTTCATCGTCCAAGGATGCTAATCCCACTCTATGGCCCTATCTGGCTGTCCTTATGACAATTTCTAGCTTCCAAGGCTGCCTCTGATCACAGGGCAGGCAATAGGCACCAACCATTAGCCAACCCAGTCCACTTTAAGGTCCCATCGACAACAAATAATACAACCTTGGCCATGAATCAGAATTTTTATTTATTTATTTATTTTGATTTTTGGTTTTTTTTCAAGACAGGGTTTCTCTGTGCAGCCCTGGCTGTCCTGGAACTCACTCTGTAGACCAGGCTGGCCTCGAACTCAGAAATCCACCTGCCTCTGCCTCCCAGAGTGCTGGGATCACAGGCGTGTGCCACCACCGCCCTGCTATGAATCAGAATTAAATGAAAGCTTGATAAGAAAAACTAGCTTGGGGCTGGGGAGATAGCTCAGCGGTTAAGAGCACTGACTCCTCTTCCAGAGGTCCTGAGTTCAGTTCCCAGCAACCACATGGTGGCTCACAACCATCCATAATGGGATCTGATGCCCTCTACTGGTGTGTCTGAAGACAGCTTACAGTAATAAATAAATATTTAAAAAAAAAAAAAAAAGAAAAAAGAAAAACTAGCTTGAGGCTGTTTTAAAGGAAATGAAACAACTCATATACAATTTTCACGTTTAAATTAGCTATTTCTGTCAAACTTTCACCAGTTGATGATGAAGTAGCAGCAATGTGATCTATGTATTACAAAGTATTTGTAGTATATTATAATAATAGTCTGCAAGCAGCCCGCAGGCCTCCATGCACAGCCCTGTGCCAGCTTGGTGACAGTGGGCAGGAGGCCTTTCTGTTCCTGAAGACTATCGGAAAGTGAAGGGTGGGTGATACTGCTGACAGAAGGATTGTCTCCCCAGGGAAATGTGTTCCCTGAGGCCACTCTTGGACTTTTGGGAAACTGTCTTGAAGACTATTAAGAGCAGCAAAATGGGTTTGAGAACATATTTCTGGAAAATCACCCCTAGAGAATAGTTTTTAAAAGAAGTGATGTGATTAGTGGAATTTTTCCCTAGTTAACTGGATAATAAAGACAACAAAAAGCCTGGCGGTGGTAGCGCACGCCTTTAATCCTAGTGCTTGGGAGGCAGAGACAGGTGGATTTCTGAGTTCGAGGCCAGCCTGGTCTACAGAGTGAGTTCCAGGACAGCCAGTGGTACACAGAACACTGTAAAAAAAGATGGAAGACAGGAGGAAGGAGAAGACAAAGATGAAGATGTGAAGAACTTGTCAGGACTGCTGCATGAGTGCTGGGGCTGGTGGCCAGACTTGGACCGCACTGGTGTGACATCGCAAGGTCAGAGCAGGTCTGGTGGGATCTGTTGGTGCTTCACGCCTGACAATGATCAGGTCTCTGCAGATAGAGAAGACTGCTCTGCAGTCTCCATGTCCTCAAGGGGTGACAACACAGTTCCAGATTTCCTCTCCACTGTAAGCTCAGGTCCAGGGCCATCAGAAGCCCTGTCCTGCCCCCTTCAAGCACTACATATGCGCGGTGCACATAAATTCATACAGGCACGCATACAAACACATGCATTTAAATCTTTATGCCTATGGATCACTGAATAAATTTATAGATATAAAAGATGTCTCACATGTACATGGCATTTTCTAAGTCATATTTTTTTTAAAGGAAAGGTTTCAAATACTACAAAATGGACTGCCTGGATGGCTCAGGAGTTAAGAATACCAGCTGCTTTTCCAGGGCCTGGATTTAATTCCCAGCACCCAGCAGGGCATTCTTTTCTGACCTCTCGGTATCAGGGATGCATGTGGTGCACAGATAGACTTGCAGGAAAAACACATGCACATAAAAGCAAATGAAAATGAGCGGGAGTGTAGAGTGCTAGGGCGTGTGTGGAGCAGGTGCAAGACTTTGGCTCTGATCCTCAACACCCATGCCACACCCAACAACTACAAAGGAAAACGCTGTGGCTTTCCTGTCATAAATAAGAGGCTAAAGGCAATGTAGTTCATCTGGCAAGAGGTCCCAGTCTGCAATGTCACCCAGTCTCTCACAGCGAAGGAGCGAGGCTATGAATAGAACATTTTGATAAAGCACGTAAAGCCAAATGGTGTATAAAAAGAAGGAAATAAGCTGTGAACCAGGTGTCAGCTTCCCGTAGAGAGCTGCTGTGAATATCTGGGTGCTGGGAGCCAATCCAGGTTATCTTCAAGAGCAGCAAGTGTTCTAAATCACGGGCCGGCTCTCCGGCTCCAGCAATAATATTAAAATCTTGGCTAATGTACAAAGAAACGGGTTTCATTGGAAATAGCTGTTTCGAAATTTTTTTTTTTTTAAAGAAGCATACATATCTTTATTTTTTTTTATTCGATATAATTTATTTACATTTCAAATGATTTCCCCTTTTCTAGCCCCCCCCCCACTCCCCGAAAGTCCCGTAAGCCCCCTTCTCTTCCCCTGTCCTCCCTCCCACCCCTTCCCAGTTCCCCGTTCTGGTTTTGCCAAATACTGTTTCACTGAGTCTTTCCAGAACCAGGGACCACTCCTGCTTTCTTCTTGTATCTCATTTGATGTGTGGATTATGTTTTGGGTATTCCAGCTTTCTAGGTTAATAACCACTTATTAGTGAGTGCATACCATGATTCACCTTTTGAGTCTGGGTTACCTCACTTAGTATGATGTTCTCTAGCTCCATCCATTTGCCTAAGAATTTCATGAATTCATTGTTTCTAATGGCTGAATAGTACTCCATTGTGTAGATATACCACATTTTTTGTATCCACTCTTCTGTTGAGGGATACCTGGGTTCTTTCCAGCATCTGGCAATTATAAATAGGGCTGCTATGAACATAGTAGAGCATGTATCCTTATTACATGGTGGGGAATCCTCTGGGTATATGCCCAGGAGTGGTATAGCAGGATCTTCTGGAAGTGAGGTGCCCAGTTTTCGGAGGAACCGCCAGACTGCTTTCCAGAGTGGTTGTACCAATTTGCAACCCCACCAGCAGTGGAGGAGTGTTCCTCTTTCTCCGCACCCTCTCCAACACCTGCTGTCTCCTGAATTTTTAATCTTAGCCATTCTGACTGGTGTAAGATGAAATCTTAGGGTTGTTTTGATTTGCATTTCCCTAATGACTAATGAAGTTGAGCATTTTTTAAGATGCTTCTCTGCCATCCGAAGTTCTTCAGGTGAGAATTCTTTGTTTAACTCTGTACCCCATTTTTTAATAGGGTTGTTCGGTTTTCTGGAGTCTAACTTCTTGAGTTCTTTATATATATTGGATATTAGCCCTCTATCTGATGTAGGATTGGTGAAGATCTTTTCCCAATTTGTTGGTTGCCGATCTGTCCTCTTGATGGTGTCCTTTGCCTTACAGAAACTCTGTAACCTTATGAGGTCCCATTTGTCAATTCTTGCTCTTAGAGCATACGCTATTGGTGTTCTGTTCAGAAACTTTCTCCCTGTACCGATGTCCTCAAGGGTCTTCCCCAGTTTCTTTTCTATTAGCTTCAGAGTGTCTGGCTTTATGTGGAGGTCCTTGATCCATTTGGATTTGAGCTTAGTACAAGGAGACAAGGATGGATCAATTCGCATTCTTCTGCATGCTGACCTCCAGTTGAACCAGCACCATTTGTTGAAAAGGCTATCTTTTTTCCATTGGATGTTTTCAGCCTCTTTGTCGAGGATCAGGTGGCCATAGGTGTGTGGGTTCATTTCTGGATCTTCAATCCTGTTCCATTGATCCTCCTGCCTGTCACTGTACCAATACCATGCAGTTTTTAACACTATTGCTCTGTAGTATTGCTTGAGGTCAGGGATACTGATTCCCCCAGATTTTCTTTTGTTGCTGAGAATAGTTTTAGCTATCCTGGGTTTTTTGTTGTTCCAGATGAATTTGATAATTGCTCTTTCTAACTCTGTGAAGAATTGAGTTGGGATTTTGATGGGTATTGCATTGAATCTGTATAGTGCTTTAGGCAAAATGGCCATTTTAACTATATTGATTCTACCGATCCATGAGCATGGGAGGTTTTCCCATTTTTTGAGGTCTTCTTCCATTTCCTTCTTCAGAGTCTTGAAGTTCTTGTCATACAGATCTTTCACATGTTTGGTAAGAGTCACCCCAAGATACTTTATACTGTTTGTGGCTATTGTGAAGGGGGTCATTTCCCTAATTTCTTTCTCAGCCTGCTTATCCTTTGAGTATAGGAAGGCCACTGATTTGCTTGAGTTGATTTTGTAACCTGCCACTTTGCTGAAGTTGTTTATCAGCTGTAGGAGCTCTCTAGTGGAGTTCTTTGGGTCACTTAGGTAGACGATCATGTCGTCTGCAAATAATGATAGTTTGACTTCCTCCTTTCCAATTTGTATCCCTTTGACCTCCTTATGTTGTCGAATTGCCCGAGCTAGTACCTCAAGTACAATATTGAAAAGATAAGGAGAAAGGGGGCAGCCTTGTCTGGTCCCTGATTTCAGTGGGATTGCTTCAAGTTTCTCTCCGTTTAGTTTGATGCTGGCTACCGGTTTGCTGTATATTGCTTTTACTATGTTTAGGTATGGGCCTTGAATTCCTGTTCTCTCCAAGACTTTAAGCATGAAAAGCACAGGACCAGATGGTTTCAGTGCAGAATTCTACCAGACCTTCAAAGAAGAGTTAACACCAATACTCTTCAAACTATTCCACAAAATAGAAACAGAAGGAACACTACCCAATTCCTTCTACGAAGCCACAATTACGCTGATACCAAAGCCACACAAAGATCCAACAAAGAAAGAGAACTTCAGACCAATTTCCCTTATGAACATCGATGCAAAAATACTCAATAAAATTCTTGCCAACCGAATCCAAGAACACATCAAAACGATCATCCACCATGATCAAGTAGGCTTTATCCCGGGAATGCAGGGTTGGTTCAATATACGGAAATCCATCAATACAATCCACTACATAAACAAACTCAAAGAACAAAACCACATGGTCATTTCATTGGATGCTGAAAAAGCATTTGACAAAATTCAGCATCCTTTCATGCTGTTTCGAAATTTTAAACTGCAATCTCAGTTTTCTTGCTTGGAACTGGTTATGAGGTTTATGCAGATGAAGTTCTGCACTTTTATTTAAATTAAATTCGATTTTTCACCTGTTTAGATGCACAGAGTTGATTGTTAGGGTCTCCTTATCAGGCCCCAGCTGGTAGAGAAGGCTGGCTGAGGCCGGATTTGCTGCTGCTCTTGGCTTTCAAATGTGGTATTTACCTCCCAACATTCCCTGCTTATAGTAGATGCCAAAGCCTTGCCCAGAAATGTGATTCTTTAATAAAGAGGAAATGAGTTTATTGTATACACATATAAGGCCTGGTTCTAAGTCCAAAGGGCATCTGCTGAGATGTCCAGGTTCTTGTATTCTAGAACAAAGAATTGGACCAGAGACATGTGGATAGCTTTAGAAAGGGATAGTTTAATCAAGCTAAGAACAGAAGCTGGCTAGAGAGCTGAGACACATAGCAGCTGTAATGACCTCTGGCCCATGTCGGGCATTTGCATAGCTCCCAGGTTTTTTTGTTTGGAAATCTCAGGCTTTTTCTGCATATGATCTATTTTATTACATGTAGTTCCAGGTGTAGGGGCAGGTCTTCCTCTGCCATCGGTTGGTTTCCACCCTGAGCTTATCTTCAATGGCCTATTCTCCTGCCACATCAAGGAATCCTCTGAGAAGGATTTTTTCTTATCCTTTCATTTTTTTTTTTTTTAATATAAGGTCTCACTGTAAAGCCTTGGCTAGCCTGGAACTCTCAGCAATCCTCCTGCCTCCCAAATATTGGCATTACAGGCATGTGTCACCATGGCTAGCTTCTGTGAGAGTCCTTTCTAGACAGGGTGTCTCTGTGTAGCTCCGGCTGTCCTGGAACTCACTCTGTAGACCAGGCTGACCTCATACTCAAGAGATCTGCCTGCTTGTACCTCCCAAGTGCTGGGACTAAAGGTGTGTGCCACCTCTGCCCAGTGTGAGGGGGTTTGTTGTTGTTGTTTGTTTTGTTTTGTTTTGAATAGTTTATGTGTATGAGTGTCTTGCCTGCATGCATATTTGTGTACCATCTGTATGTCTAGAACCCATGGAGTCAGCCTCCCTAGAACTGGGGTGATGGTCATGAGCCACCATTTGAGTGCTTGGAACCAAACTGTTCCTCTGCAAATGTAACCGATGTTTTAGACCATCAAGCCGTCTCCAGCCTCTCTGGTGAGCTTTTTAAAGCATAGAGTTGGTTGCTGAAGAGATTGCTCAGTGGTAAAAACATGTAATGCTCATAAAAACACCTGAAATCAGCTCCTAGCCCCCACAATGGGCCACTTACTAGCTTCCTCCTACCCCACCCCAGCTCAAGAAGATTCGTTGTTTTCTTCTGGATTCCAGAGGCTTCTGCACTTACATACACACACACACAAACACATGGGAGGGGAGTTATCACTTACTAGTAATTAACTCTGAGTCACTAATAGTGCATCAATGTCCCATTAAGGAAAGAAATCAAACCACTTCCCTATGAAGTCATTTAACCAACAAGTCCAGGTTTGAATTCTCTACTTCATTCCTCTACTTCTTGTATTCTCTGGGGATTGTATCCATCTGAACCTGTGTCTTTCTGTCCCTGTGTGTGTCTATTGGTAACTGTGTGTCTATTGGGTGAGTCTACTGTTTCTCTCTGTGTGTATCTGAGTGATTGTGTATGTCTGTCTGTGTCCCTAAGAGAGGATCTGTTTATTAAACAGCATAGAAGCATCACATGGGGAAGGAATGGAATACTTTGCAGCAATCTTTAACGGAGTTTTACAAGGGGTTAAGTCACTGGCTCCAGCGCATCCCAACTGACCCAGACAACGGACATCACTGAGTATTAGTCAATAACTGTAAATGGTTGCTTTCAAACCTTTATGGTAGATTTCAGGAAGTTACTTTCAACTTCTGTATTTTCTACTTTCAGTAAATGACACATGGACATTAACTGGGTCACATACATGGAAGATTCTATACCTTATGATCACAGCTATGCATTAGCTTAGGTTATAAAAGTTGACCTTAGGAAATCCAAGGCAGATGAGGTTGGTAATTCCTGTTCTCTTAGAGGCAGGTTAAACAAGCAGTTTGAGCACACACACAGTAGGCTAGCAGTCTTAAGTAACCACAGGGTGTATTATTAGCTCTGCCTGTGAGGTCCAGCAAAAGTTCCTGTCTTTTAGAATGTAAGAGATATTTTTAGAGTATTGCATTGCTAGGTCTCTTGATTAAGAATACACCATAGGAACTGTGCCTTCTTAAGGTATTTGGGCCATTAAGTCTGGGCTGGTTCCTCTAGGATTTGTTTATAAGAAACATCCAGGTGATTCTGAAATCCTGCTGTAGATGGTTGTGTTGGAGCCAGGAGGGCAGGCATTTCAGGTCTAATTAGTTATGTTTGGACTGCAGGGTCAACCACCAGAGGAATGAGGTAGAATTATTTGGCAACTGCTCTAAGAGGGCGATGCAGTCCTCGGGTCCCACATGGTTTTGTCTTCCCAAACACCCTGTCAGGAACAGATGGTGCATTTGATGGGCAGGGCAGGAGCTTCCTGTCAAAGATGAGTCACGGACCATGAAAGTTTACCTTGCTTGTGTTTTGACCCTTTGGTAAATGAGCCACATTCTCTAAGCTTGTCTGTTGTTTTCTGTGGAGTGGCTGCTTGTGGGACCGTGAGAGGCAGTCTGTGGCCTGGTTGACAGAGGCTTACTCCGGAGACCCAGTAGAATACAAGGGATGGAACCATGAGCCATGCTCCCAGACACTTAGGCTCCTGACAAGAGGCCCTCAACTCCATAATTCTGTGGCCATCAGTCATGTAGGGCCACACCCCAAGCCCCTAGTATTCTGGCTGGACTCCATCCCCAAGTCACCTGGCAACAGCCAGGTAGGCGGCCCTCTATAAAAGGGGCTGCTTGCCCCTCCCCTCCCTCTTACTCTCTTACTTTCTGTCTTTTGTCCCCTTGCTCCGCCTCTCTCCACGTGACATGGCCAGCCTCTACTTCTCTGCTTTCTCCCTCCCTCTGCTTCTCTACTTCTAAACCCTAAAACCAATGGACTGCCTCTTCTCAACTGGACAACCATGCAGGAGCAATGGGGCAGGTCTCCCTCCAACTGCTGCACCTAACCTCACAGCGGTCCAGCCATGGTCACCTGCTGAGCCAAGCTGCCAGTAGCTGCCAGCAGTCGCCAGACCAGACCAAGGACACTCTCGCCCTCTTGAGAACCAGCCAACACCCCACCTTCCCGCCCCCTGCCCTCCCCACCACGCCCTTTTCCCTTCAGCCTGGGGCCACTGCTGCCCCGGGGATTCCCCCCCATTCTTAGCTCTTCTGCAGTATCCAGCAGTGCCCTGTGATGCCCAAGAGCTAGAACCTGTTGTCCTTGCTATCTGTGACTGCGCTTCGCCACCCCTGCCCCGCGGGGTCCAGCAGCCTCCAACATCGATGCTCTTAACCACTGAACCATCTCTCCTGCCCTTTGTTTACACTTCTAAAGTACAGATGAATCACAGTATCTCATGAAAACGTAAAAATGTATTTAAAATCATTTAGGTACACAATTAGCATTTCACAGTGGTTTGTTTGTGTGGGGGAGGACACGTGGCTCTACGGGTGCCTGTGGAGACCAGGAGAGGATGTTAGGTGTCTTCCGCCCCTCTTTGGTCATCTCTTTGAGGCAGGGTCTCTCACTGAGCCTGGGCTCATGTTCCCAGTGATCTTCCTATTTCTGCCTCAGAGCTAAGATAGCAGATGTATTCAGGGTGCCTGACTAGTTGTGTGGGCGCTGGGCTCTGAACTCTGGCCTTACAGTTGTTAAGAAGCTCTTAAGCACTGAGCCATCTCCCCATCCTCACGATCAGCATTTTCAAAAACAAACAAACAAACAAACAAACAAACAAAAAAAAACCATACACACAAAAAAAACTTTATCCTTTCCAGTTAACACAGATATCACAGGAGGCCAAAGGTCAAGGAACAAAGACCAAAGCTACCGGCTGCCCAGTCACAAGCAGCTTGGCTGAACGTGACAGAGCTCTGCCTGTGCACACACAGCCTCCTGGTGTGTGGCATGCTTTCCCAAGCACCGAGTATTCACTGATTCGCCAACTCAGAGTATCTCAAGCTTGTCGTATTCTGAAGACCCATAACATCCCACACCCACTGGGTCAGTTAGGAAATGTTATAATCCTGCCTTCCTTGGGGACAGAGTTTTCACAAAACTATCACTGGGTCTCTAGCTGGAATTATAGTTGAAACTCTCCATTTCCTTAATGTCCAATTTAAAATGAAACAGGAAGCAACCGACTACACCTAGCGTGGCATTTCTCAGAGCTTGTCATCAGAGGTGGACAGCTAGGGTATTAGCTGGAAGCTGGGGTTATCAGTGCATCTCTGTGGGAGAGGCGGCAGGCTCGTGTGTGCCAGTGCCTTTCACACTCAAATCGAAACCTTTTTCTGTCACCACGTCTCCCCTTTGAGGTCAGTCCAATCAGCAGGCCCTAATTCACCAGAAGAGGCATAACCCCTTTATGCCCAAGAGGCACCTGTGGATTTTCACATATTTACAAGTTGACGCATTCACCAGCTATACCTTTTGCTTTTCAAAACATTTGAGTGTTTGTAAAGCAATGCATTTAATTAGGGTTCCTTACTTGAGGATGGGTAAGATGTTACTTGTAGGAATGAACAACTTAGTGCCTACAACACTGAAGAAACACATTACCATTCTCCAGACACTGTTAGCTGGCTGTACCTCCTGAGGGAGGTGTGGCACCTCATGATCCCCTCCCCTCTAGCAATGGTGGTAAGTCCTCAAGAGGGTGGGGATGCACAGACAGTACTCGCAATAGCTTCCCTGGTGTCTGTGAGAGGGGAGGGCCTGCTTCACATACACATGGCCTGAATGTCTGTCGGTATCCCTAGCATGATAAGATTAATATTAGCCTCCACATGCACACACACATGTGACCACACTCATGTAGCCACACATGAACACTCCTCACCCACACAGAGAAGACAAAAAGAAAATTACAAATGTAGCGGTGGCTATAATCTACAGTCAGTAATAAATATAAACACTTGGGCTTTAAAAGAGCCCTTCCTAGCCGGGCGGTGGTGGCCCACGCCTATAATCTAGGAGGCAGAGGCAGGCAGATTTCTAAGTTCAAGGCCAGCCTGGTCTACAGAGTGAGTTCCAGGACAGCCAGGGCTACACAGAGAAACCCTGTCTCGAAAAAACCAAATCTAAAAAACAAAAAAAAACAAAAAAAAAAAAAAAAAAAAAGAGCCCTTCCTTCCTTCTCTCTGCTCTCCAACTAAGTGCACAGATACAGAACACGCAATGCTTAAGCGCAGTTGTATCAAAATCCATACAAATTCATTGCCAAGGAAGCTTTTGCACCGATTTCCACACAGTCATGTGTCGTGTGTTGATGCAAGTCCTCTGCTGCTGTAGCACACAGGTGCGATGCTGAAGGGCCTGCTCTCTGTCCATTACATCTACAGAGCAGAGGGAGGTGCACAGAACATGCAGAGAAATTAATGGCGCGTGGGAAGGTCCAAGTGTGAACACACCAGCAGGTTTCTTCTGCAATTGCTTCTTTTCCATGCCTCCTGGCCCCCGAATGAGGGCAAACAAGCTGCACACAGAGGCCGGGCGGCAGTTCTGTTCACCGGGGGAAATGACTTGGCTGCCCTTGAAATTATGATGTACACCAGGCTGGCCTCGAACTCACAGAGAGTCACCTTCTTCTGTCTCCTGAGCGCTAAGATAAAAGGTGTGTGCCACCATGCCTGGCCCATCACTTCTTACCTCTGGGTGCCTTAAGGTCTTACAACCTAATTTGCAGGTAGGCTAGGGAATTTGTTCATGTCTTACCTCAGGAATAAGAGTGGGTGTAGGCAAAGGTCACTGGCCTGTACTTCTTTCTCTAAAAAGCTAAGGTGCCATGTTTGGTGGTAATATAGTCTACAGGCTGTAGGAATCAGGAGGAACTTTCCCAAGTCTGTCTCATAAGCGATAGTTCTCAGCCTGTGGATCGAGACCCCCCTGTCTCCAGAAACATTCTGATTCATAATAGTAACAAAGTTACAGTTATGGAGTAGCAACAAAAATAATTTTATGATGGGGGAGGGGTCAGCACAATAAGAAGGTCCCCAAGAGGGCCTGGAGGAGCTGTGTTACTGAGGTTGAGAACCCCCAGCGTCTGAGTCTGAAGTCTAACCCCTTCTTCAGCACGCTGAGGAGGAGGAACTGAGGCTGAGCTGTTAGAGCATGAAAAACTCAAGCCAAGGTGTTTGCCCCACAGAACTGACCACTGTGGGCTTCCTGCTTTACAGCTGTCCGCTTCATAACTGACGTAAGAATGTGCTTGGGCCTTCCAGACCTTCAGCTAGTAAATCTCAGTCAGTCAACCTCCCTCTCCCCTCCCCCTCCCTCCTCTCCCCCACCACTCTGCACCTCCCCCCATTCGCACAGCGGCCCACCTACGCCTTCCACAGTCTGCCTTGGGCACCACTAGGGAGCAGAGCACCTGACGACATCAATCACTGGCCAAGCAGCTGCTCTCAATTGACCGTTTCTTTCTCCTTCTATTTTGGCAGCTATGTAAAATTCTTAGGCAGGTTTGGGAGACGCCGTGTAAGGGCTGAGGCGGGCGTGAATCATCCTGCGGGCCCCGGATGCGTGAAGGGAATGGACTTCCATCTTCCCTTTACAAAGCAGTTCTACACAAATGCAGCTGCTTCCAAAAGCAACTTCCGGTCTGGCATGGCCAAGAAAATGGTCAGTGTCCAAGCCTGGTTGGGGACGTTGTTCTTGGTTTCTACGAATAGGAGACATTCGTTTTTCGCTACATTGCCATTTCTTTTGGTAGCTACACTAAGTTCCTCTTTATTTCCATGGTGCACGACCCTTGAACCCTCACACCGTGAGAATGGAGTCATAGACTAACAAACCACTCAGCCCTGTGAGGAGGCTCCGCATGTGCCAGCTATAATGTATGCTCTGGGCGTCAGCTCACATACTGCCCAGAGTTCTGAGAGAAATGGTGGGCATCTGTTACACACAGATCTCTTAGTCTTGACATCCACAGACACAGCATGGATTCGCTCTAAGAACAGAAGCTTAGTTTTATGGAGTGTCATTTTCATAATTCTGCTGATCTGCTGTGGTACACAGGGACTGGCTACCCACGGCCATGCTTCCTTTGCTGAGAACTCTGCCCTGCTTCCAAGTCTAACAGTGTCTGTGTGAGGAAGAGTCACTTCCCATCTGAGGTGTGACTAGACCCTCCCCTCCCCCAGGACCTTAACCTGTCCCTATAACACCATTACACTATTTCCTAGAAGTGGCTGAAGGTTTCCTATCTCCCATCTATAGTATCAATCTCCCCAATGAGAAGTCTAAAAAACTGTTTAAAGCGTAAAAATAGGGACGGTTGAGATGGGCTGCCGAGAAAAGGCACTTGGTGTGGTGTCTGGATTAGGTCAAGGGCAGTCCCTTAAAGATGGAAGGCGAGAACAGATTCCACCAAGTTGTCCTCTGATCGCCACATATGTACCACCACAACACGCATTCCTGCCTCATATCATGTAAGCGACACACAATAAAAATAGCCATAGACCATAGAATGTTATTCTAGCCAATGGTGGACGAAGAAACTGGACACGTGTAAAGATTTATTTTGAAATGTGATTAAATAGCACGTTGATGACTTCAAGGGAATAGGACTCAGAAATCCGGTTTGTGCTTCAAATAAACCATTATATCATTGGTGCCTTTGATCAGCTTTAGAATTAATCAGTTAAAAAGATATTTTTAATGAGACAGATGCCAAGCTGAAGTCTTCCTGGATAACGCTGCCTAACCTATTTTTATACAAGCTCAGCTGCTTTGATTACACAAATTGCCCGTTTTCGACAGGATATGATATTGTTTTCTATAATTAAAATATTATACAAAGACTTACAAGATGGCTCAGCAGGTAGGGGCACCTGCTGCCAAGCCTCATGTTGGGAGTGCAGTCCTTGGGACTTGCATGACTCGGGGAGAAAAGCAGAACTCTGGTCCTCCCAGGGACCCAGCACCAGCTTGTCTCATCACCTGCCGTGGCCAGATGTGCCGGTGTGGACTCTGTATAAAAGGACTGGCCTCCACCCAGCTCACATCTGTCTCCACCTCCCCAGTGCAGGGACGACAGTGGCGGCGGTCTGTGTCTGCTTTTATGTGGGTGCTGGGATGGAACTCAGGTCGTCACGCTTGCAGCGAGCACGTTAATAAACAAATCATTGCCCCGACCCTCCCACTGGTTTTTGACAAATACACATCTATCATTATAAGAATGTTCAGGATAGTTTCCCTGCCCAAAGTCCTCCAGTTTACCTTGTCACCCTCCCATTGAACCCCTAGTGGCTGTGGCTTTTTATTGTCTTCTCCATGGCTTTGTCCTAAAGTTAGAATCGCAGTGTGAGTGTCGACTGAAGACCCGCTTCTTCCACTTAGCAGTACACACAGGGACCCTTCAGCTTGACCGCACTTTGCCCAACGTATGGCTATAACAACATACCTCGGTTATGTTCAAATTTGTCAGTTACAAATATAGCTGCTATAAACACTTGTCTGATGAGTTTTATGCATGCAAACTTTCAATTCCTTTGGGAAACTATCAAGGGATGTGTTCACTGAATCACATGCTCAGAGTCTGTTTGTTTGTTTGTTTTTAACTTTATTATTATTATTATTATTTTATGGATTTGGGTTTTTCGAGACAGGGTTTCTCTGTGTAGCCCTGGCTGTCCTGGAACTCACTCTGTAGACCAGGCTGGCTTTGAACTCAGAAATCCACCTGCTTCTGCCTCCCAGAGTGCTGGGATTACAGGCGTGTGTCACCACTGCCCGGCTTTTAACTTTATTTTTAAGAAATTTCTAGGGCCTGGAGACATGGCTTAGTGGTTAAGAGCACTAACTACTCTTCCAGAGGTCCTAAGTTCAAATCCCAGGAACCATTTGGTGGCTTACAACCATCTGTAATGGGATCTGATACCTCCTCCTTCTGGTGTGTCTGAGGGCAGCTACAGTGTACTCATATAAATAAATCTTTAAGAAAAAATAGAAATTTCCAACATATCAAAGGCTTCGTTGCTTCCTGTCTTTTCCGTGGCTTTAATGTACATTTCTCTAAGGTCAAATGATATTTACTAACTTTTCATATACCCTTCTGACATGTGTGTGTCTTCTTAAAAACTATATTTATTTATTTTTGATGTTTTGGGACAGGGTACCAATGTATTTGTAGCTTAGGCTAACCTCAAACTTGTGATCCTCCTGCCTCAGCTTCTCAAATATTGTGATTGCAGGTTTGCACCATATCTTCTCTAGTGAAGAAGCTGTTTAGATTTGTATTTATCTTAAAAGTAGGTTGTTATTTGTAGTAATCACAATATAGAAATATCCCAGGGTGGGCTTACTTCCTGCTTTAGGCCATTTATAGTCCCAGATAAAAGACACACAGAGCACAATTTGCCTTAAGCAGCTGTACAGAGCTGGGCAATCGCCTGCCCTCCACGCTGTTAGAATCTATTTTCCATCAATAACCCCGAGTTATCACTTACATTTACATCCCGTCTAGTCTGCCCTTAACCCAATTGTGCAGCCCTCTGGGCCACTTTCTCTTGGCCCTTACCCAAGGCGGTGCCTCTTCTCACTCCAGCATGTCGGCTTCTTTATCCTCTGCTCCTACCTCATGGTCTCAAGCAAATCTAAACCCCGCCTCTGTCTCTCCTCCCCAGCTATTGGCTGCTGGCATCTTTATTTACCAATCAGAATCAAGCGGGGGCGGGTCCCTCAGGCTACAAGCAGACTCAGAATCTTGGAGGCCAGCACTTAGCATTACAATAAACAGTGAAAAGCAAAACCTCAGTAGTTATTGGTGGCTCACATTTTATCCCTGTACTTGGAGGGCTAAGACAACAGAATTATTGTGCCTTGAAGGTTAGCCTGGGCTAAAGAGTGAGACTTTGTCTCAAAAAACAAAAACCAAACAAGCAAGAAGTAATGATGCACTTGAGAGGCGGAGTCAGGCAGATGTCTATGAATTCAAAGCCAGTCTGTTTTACTCAGTGAGCTCCAGGACAGCCAGGATTATAGAGAGAACCTGCCTAAAAAACAAAACAAAACAAAACAACCAAACCAAACCACACAAAGAAACAAAAAGAACCACAAAAAGTTGTTGAATAAAGATTCTTCATGTAATATGTGTCTCAAACATTTAGTGCCATCTTTCTTTTCTAGAAAGATTCTTTTTGTGAAAAGATTTTACTGTGTAGCCCAGGCTAGCCTTGAGGACATGATCTTCTTGCCTTGGTTTCTTTAGAGGGGGGATTACAAGTATACACTACAAAACCTGGCTAATTTTCAGTTTTTAAACAAAGCTTTCTGAAAGCAACTGTGTCATTTCAAGGAAGTCTAGTGTACCAACATCTTTAGTAAACCGTGCTTTGGGTGTGGTTCATAGGGAGGCATTGCTGGTCCGAGGATTGCTAGACTTCCTTTATGTTTGCTCCTGGTTTTGTGGTTTATAAAGGATGTAAAATCTCTGCCCCGTTCCTGTTTTTGTTTTGTTTTATTTTTCCTGTGAGTGTAGAGTTGTTGGAAAGCTGACCCTTTTTCTACAAAATTTTTTCCACTCTTTTGTCCAAGGTCAGTTGTCTGCATTTGTGAGGCTGGATCTCTGGGGTGCTCTCTCTCTCTCTCTCTCTCTCTCTCTCTGTTTCTTGTTTGTCAGTTGTTTTGTTCTTTTTGACTGTTTTTATGCCAAGATCATTCAGTCTCAGAACATTCTTGTGACAGGAGATTGGCGAGAGTGAACGACTTCACGCGTCAGGTCAGAGTGGGGAAAGGCCAATGTGTTTGGCGTAGGGAGCCACCTGAAGGGGAGATGGGCTGCCGTGCTCTTAGTGAGCCACCACCATGCAGCCTCTGCTCTGTTAACGAGGGCAGTATCGACTGGCCCATGCTGGACGCTGTAAGGGGCTAGGTGGGCACAGCTCAGAGCAGAGCTGTGATATTCAGGCATTACCTACTGCTGCTCTTTCCTCTCTTAAAACTACATTTTATTTATTTATTACTTATATTTATGTATGTGTTGTGAGTGTGTGTATGTGAATACAATAAAGCATACATGTAAAGGGTAGGGGGTGAGAGGGTGGGGAGGGGGTGAGAGGGTGAGGATCGTGGGGGGGTGAGAGGGTGAGGAGAGGGGGGTGAGAGGGTGAGGGGAGGGGGGTGACAGGGTGGGGGGGGTGAGAGGGTGCGGGGAGGGGGAGGCTCCCTCTTCCTAAAGGAGAAGGGGAGGGGGGACTGGGAGAGGATCTGTGTGACTGAGGGTACTAGGAGGAAATGGGGGGGTGGGGGCTTGTAAGACTCTTATAGGCCTTAGCTTACCAGGGACCTCCCGGGTGAACCATGCAGAGTCAGGAGTCAATGCAAAAAGCAAGAGGAATTTATTGTTCCAACATGTTGGGGTCGCCCTGCACATGGAGAGAGAATGGCCACACCCAGCCCATCCAGGGAGCCTTTATACAGTTCTCAGGGCTGCCCCCATTAGGCACAATGTGATCAATCGGCAGAACAGTGTGACTTTTAAACTGATCAGTCTCTAGGGAATGAGGTAGGTGGCCAACAGTTGGCTCTGGGAAGGTGGCTGGCCGGTCCCCCATCCCTGTGGTCTAAGAAATGTCACTTAGCCCCTCCCTTCCTGAGGGGAGGGGTCTGGTAGTGTTTTCCAAAGCTTTTGAGCTGACCTCTTCAGGCAGATATTGGGATGTAAACCAACAAACAAATAGAAATTTCGTCTACGTATTTCTAAATTTAATTTTCAAGGATTCCTTTCTTAGCCCAGAAACACCCAATAAAGCGTATACGCTTGCATTTCCTCTCCCCTTTCGGCTCTCTGCCTCATTCTGTGCAAGGGGCTTCCCCTGTCACTGCACGGACGCGTTTGCACGCACTCAATATAGAAAGTTACTAAAACAGCCATCACTTGAGCTCGGAAGCTGTGTTTACCAGATTCAGGTATTTGGTGGAGAGGAACGCTAATGGGACAAAGGAGCAGAGGGTGGGTGGGACGTGTGAGCTTGTCTCAGTCTGGTGGTCTTCTGGACCTGGCTATAGGGGATAACTAACTGCCTGCCGAGAATGAGGAGAGGAAGGGGGTGCTGGAGGGAAGAGTAGAGGAAAAGAGAAAACAAAGGGGCTGGAGTAAGATTTCGGAGGAGCAGGCAGGCGGCAGTGCAGCCCAAGGAGAGATCGATCAAACGGCACTCAGGAGAATAAAGAGCCAGCCTCGGATTGAGGAGCCCCCCACCTCCCCCACCCCCGTCCCCCAGCATCACTTTGGAGAGTCAGAAGATTAAGTAAGGATTCTGTCAGGCCTGGAGGATGTCACCTCACTGTGAGGGATGGGAAGAGGAGCGGCTCCAGGCTGTTTCGCTGTATGTCTAAACGTGAAAATTTCCTCCCTTTAGAGGCTTTCCCCCTCAAACTTTAAAGTTAAGCTGGACTTACTCGCTTGGTTTTAATGTGTGACATGTACTTACTGGCCTGCTTGCCATGTTGATCAACTTTTTTTTTTTTTTTTTTTTTTAGAAAAAGCACCTCCAGGTAGACTGCAGCCCAGGGCAATGTCTGCCTCTGTGTCATAAGAAAATCGGAGCCAGAGCCGCCCACACAAGCCACGCTTGAGTGCCTGGCCCACAGGAACTGGGAGGTAATGAGGGTTTATTACTGATTCAGACCACTGGGTCTGGCAGTATTGCCATTAGGTGTGAAAAGATAGCTACCATGCTCTGCCGGACTTCATCTTCATCCCTGGGCTGAGCCCCCTTTGATGTGGATCATTAAGGTCCCAGACTGCTGAGGGACTCATCCTAAGGAGGAAGGTGAGGACAGGGGAGGGCACTTCCTCCACAGAGAGGTCCTACAGCATGTGGTCATAACCTCAGACTTATGTTTCTCCTTCCTTCCTTCTTCCCTTCCTTCCTCCTTCCCCCCTCCCCCTTCCCTCCCCCATCCTTCCTTGTTTCCCCTTTCCATCCTTGTCTTACTGTTTCATCACCACACACCATTAGCTGTGTCCCCAGCGTCCACATCATTTCCTCACATCACATCAAGTCTGTTTTGAGTTAGAGAAAGCAAGATGTGGTTAGCTTTAAGGTAAGAAACACAGCTGTGGGTTATTATAAGAGTGTATTTTCTATCAGCTCTAATTTACAGATGGAGATTTGGTAACTTGCCAAGGGACCATGGCTAGTGCCATGGCTGAATCTGAAATGTTTTTCACAGGCTGGTGTTCCCCAGACAGCAGAGTTAGAGGAGTTCTAGATGCTTTGGGTTTAGGACCTAACAGAGGAAGTAGCTGTGTCACTGGACGGCAGTGTCACTGGAAGGCAGGTACTTGGGAGTATCTTATCCCTGGCTACTTTCTGTTCCTGTTTCTGCTCCATCATGAGGGAAGCAGCGGACTTCTGTGACAGGCTCCCATGTCCTGTGACATGCTCCCATGTCCTGCTCAAGTTCATGATATGAAGAAACTATGGACCAAATGTGCGGCTACCCAGGCCAATGTGAGCACTCACCATACTTTGTCATTGTCATGCCTTTAGTCACATCTGTGTAAAAATAGCAAAACTGGGACCAGGTGGTAGTGGCACACGCCTTTAGTCACAGCACTCAAGAGGCAGACGCTGGCGGGCCTTGGAGCTCTAGGCCTCCTGGTCTACAGAGACAGAGAACAGGACAGAGAACAGAGAAACTGTCTTGAAAAACAAAAAGCAAAAACTGTAATAAGAACAATTTAAACTTATCCCTGACTAGCTTACAAATAAACAAGACACAGACTATGGTTATTTTACTTGGCTTTGACAATTACTAGAGGTCACTGTAACCGTAATCTACTCTTCTAACTGCAGGCCTGGCTACCCTAGCAGAGGTGGACCCCAGACACTTGCTGCTTCTCCTGGCCGTGTGCTCATGGCTCCTCTTCCCTCATGGTGGCTTCCTCCTCTTTCTTCTTTCCTCTCTGTCTCTCCTCCTCCAACCAGGTCACTCCAAACTCAGTTTTACTTAACCAATAGTTTTAAATCAAGGGACAAAGTTTATACAACAAAAGCTTGTAAATGTGAGAAGTCACTCATAGGCCTAGACCTTCTGGGTATAGAACTCAGCATTACAGTCCATGGCAATAGATCAAACCTCAACAAAGGAAGGAAGGAAGGAAGAAGAGAAAGAAAGAAAGGAAAGGAAAGAAAGAAAAGACAGACAGACAGACAGACAGACACACACACACACACAGACTTGCTAAGAGGAAATTGTGTTGTTGTGAGCAAACCTGACCGTATGGCTCTTCAGCCTCTGTAAACAATCTGAGGGAAGCGTTTAGAAATGTAAACTAGAGAAGCCCTACTGTGTAGATAGAGTTTAGTGGGTGTTCTATTGAATGTTCAAAAGACCAGAATGCCAACAGGAAAATAGAAAGACTGGCCTCATAAGGTTCTGAGCACAAAAGTGATTTCAATGGGATGTGGTCTAGAGGCTCTAGGCCTGGTCTACAGAGACCTGCACTGCTCTTAACATTGTCTTCCAAGCTCCTACAGAACTTTCCACCGAGCTCTTAATATTCTAATGGCTTTTCTAGCTCAAAGTTCCAAAGTCCTTCCACAGTCCTCCCCAAAACACGGTCAGGTTGTCACAGGAATACCCCACTATGCTGGTACCAATTTGTCTTAGTCAGGTTTTCTATTCCTGCACAAATATCATGACCAAAAAGCAAGTTGGGGAGGAAAGGGTTTATTCAGCTTACACTTCCACAGTCTGACAAAAAACTTGCCTCTGTTTTAGCTGTGTCCTGGACATTTTTTTTAATATTTTAAAAGATTTATATAAATAAATCAGGGTTAGGGTTATTATATGTGGGTACACTGTAGCTATGTTCAGATGCACCAGAAGAGGGCGTCAGGTCTCTTTATGGACGGTTGTGAGCTACCATGCTGGGATTTGAACTCAGGACCTTTGGAAGAATAGTCAGTGCTCTTACCCACTGAGCTATCTCTTCAGCCCCACCTATCCTGGAATTTTGAGTGAGGCTGAATTTAAGAACAATGAGCCAATCTAACTGGAGCTTTCACAGTGCCACATCACTCAAGCTTTAAGCTGAAGGAAGACACCCTTTCCCCCCCCCCCCCCCCCCCCCCGCCCCAGACTCAGATGTATGCAAAAGCAAAGAGTGTTTATTCTGCAGAAACAACCAGGATGGGGGGGGCGGGGCATCTATTCTCTAAAATGGCTACTGTAGACATCACATCCAGCCCTTGTTATAGGGAAGGGGGGGTGGGGAGGAGCTCTCTAGATTAGGCAATCTAAAATTTCATTGGTGGGTACTAGGCAGTCACAGGTGGTCAGTGGTTTGCATTCCTACATTGCACTGGCTGGTTTTGTGTGTCACCTTGACACAGGCTGGAGTTATCACAGAGAAAGGAGTTTCAGTTGGGGAAGTGCCTCCATGAGATCCAGCTGTGGGGAATTTTCTCAATTAGTGATCAAGGGGGAGGGCCCCTTGTGGGTGGTACCACCTCTGGGCTGGTAGTCTTGGGTTCTATAAGAGAGCAGGCTGAGCAAGCCAGTAAGAAACATCCCTCCATGGCCTCTGCATCAGCTCCTGCTCCCAGCCTTGCTTGAGTTCCAGTCTTGACTTCCTTTAGTGATGAACTGCAACATGGAAGTGTAAGCTCAATAAACCCTTTCCTCCCCAACTTGCTTCTTGGTCATGATGTTTGTGCAGGAATAGAAACCCTGACTAAGACAAATTGGTACCAGTGTAGTGGGGTATTCCTGTGACAACCTGACCATGTTTTGGGGAGGACTGTGGAAGGACTTTGGAACTTTGAGCTAGAAAAGCCATTAGAATATTAAGAGTTCGGTGGAAAGTTCTCTAGGAGCTTGGAAGACAATGTTAAGAGCAGTGCAAAAGATGGAGGCCTGGCTTGTGAAATTTCAGAGGGAACATTAAAGACTCTTACAGTGGCCATGTTTTGATTGTGAAGATTCTGTGGTTTTGGTTAGCTGGGGCTGAAGAATCAGCTGTGAGTAACAAGATACCAGAACCACTAAAGCAAACCTTTGTGTTACTGGGACTATTGATGCTGGTTAGCTGGAGCTAAGAAATTAGTGGTGATTAAGAAGAGACCAGCATCACTGAGATGAAATCTTCTTGGAAGTGTTTTCTGAGAGCACAGAGAGTGTGTTCCAGAGATAGCCACAGTTGTATTTTGTGCTGTGGCTGAACTTGGTACTGTGTAAGAGTCACCCAGATGGTACTGGTTTTGAAGGCATGAAGGGTTCATGGAGAGCAGCTGAGGCTCTTGGCACAGTGAGAGGCCACGGAAGGCCATTGGTGAAGGTGCAGCCTCAGTTGCAATTGATGGCCCAGGACTTGAAGGGGTCATGCATAGGAGCAGAGGCTTGTCACCATGAAGAGAGGCTATTGGTAAAGCCTAATTACAGTGGAAGATAGCAGCGTTTTGGAGATGCCAGTACCATGCGATGACCACGAAGAACAGCAGCAGCAGTGGAGTACAGGCAGCTGGAGCCTAGAAGACAAGCTGTGTGCTACAAAGGGCAGAGCTGGAGAAGTGACCCACGCCCTTGGAGGAGCCTGGAAGATTGTGAGTTGGATCCCAGACATTGAACCATTGGAGTTTGAGTTTTGCTTTTGGTTGTGACTGTGCCCTGATATGTTTCCCTCTTGAAGGAAGAAAGCATTTTAGTGGAGCCCACAGTTGAGAGACTTTGAACTTTTAAAAGACTTTGAATTGTAAAGATATTGGACATTTTGAAGTGATTGAACTTTTAATGTGTAAAGACTGTGGGACTTTTAAAGTAATTTAGGTCTTGGGAATGAATAAGAAAGTAAGGGTTGAGGCTTAATAGTGATGTGTTTTGTGTGTCAAGTTGACAAGGGGTCAATTGTACTGGCTGGTTTTGTGTGTCAAGTTGACACAGGCTGGAGTTATCACAGAGAAAGGAGTTTCAGTTGGGGAAGTGCCTCCATGAGATCCAACTGTGAGGCATTTTCTCAATTAGTGATCAAGGGGAAGGGCCCCTTGTGGGTGGTACCACCTCTGGGCTGGTGGTATTGGGTTCTATAAGAGAGCAAGCTAAGCAAGCCAGGGTAAGCAAGCCAGTAAGAAACATCCCTTCGTGGCCTCTGCATCAGCTGCTGCTTCCTGACCTGCTTGAGTTCCAGTCCTGACTTCCTTTAGTGATGAACTGCAACGTGGAAGTGGGAGCTCAATAAACCCTTTCATCCCCAACTTGCTTCTTGGTCATAATGTTTGTGCAGGAATAGAAACCCTGACTAAAACATACGTCATGAACATTTAACCGTGTAATGAGACAGGGCAGCCCAGCACAGACCTCCTGTCTTAGTCAGGGTTTCTATTCCTGCACAAACATGACCAAGAAGCAAGTTGGGGAGGAGAGGGTTTATTCAGCTTACACGTCCACGTTGCAGTTCATCACTAAAGGAAGTCAGGACTGGAACTCAAGCAGGTCAGGAAACAGGAGCTGATGCAGAGACCATGGGGGGGATGTTACTTACTGGCTTGCTTCCCCTGGCTTGCTCAGCTTGCTCTCTTATAGAACCCAAGAGCACCAACCCAGGGATGGCACCACCCACAAGGGGCCCTGCCCCCTCAATCACTAATTGAGAAAATGCCTTACAACTGGATCTCTTGGAGGCACTTCCCCAACTGAAGCTCCTTTCTCTGTGATAACTCCAGCCTGTGTCAAGTTGACACACAAAACCAGCCAGTATACCTCCCTATTCTGAGATAAGACATTTCTCCATTTTTGTGGTTATCCCCAGGCTGTTCTTTGGGAGCAGGTTTTATGATCTTGTCCTGGATATTATAGTGGTGCCTAGAAGCTGCTGTCTTATGACTTAGTTTCTGGGACTTACAGACTATTCCTGAAGCTGGTGCCTTTTTGAAATCATCCTGGCCCTTTCAAAGCTGTAGCATGGTTATTGTTTCAACTAGCCAGACTTACAGTGAGAATTGGGAACAAACAGTGAAGCATTTCAGCTCAGCAAGAAAAGGATTGCACTTATGTCTGCAAAGAAAGAAAGCATGTTTGTGAAAGACCTGCATACTATATACTGGAGCAATAGAAGCGACTCCATAGAAATAGGCCAGACTCCACTCACTGCAGGCTCGAAAGAATAAGAAATTCAACTTTTGCTTTTTTTGAGATGTTCCATAGTGACTGGGCACATTGGCTGGACCAATTTATCTTCCCACCAGCAGTAGGAAGCTGTTATTACAGCTGTCCCTTGTCCATAGCTGTTGAAGTTTGGTCCATGGCTATACATTGTAATGTTAAATTCTGTATCCCAAGGTCTAGTTGCCTCAAGTCAAGTGAATTCTCACATATACCAGTTTTTGTTGTTGAAAACTTGTCTCTTAATTTACAACTATTAGCTAAGATGCCTACAGACTGTAGCTGGGAGAAGACAGGTAGGTGGGGCTGCGGTTCGTGGTCTTAGGGTCTGAGGGGAACCATGAGGAGAGACAGGAGGAGGAAGGAAGTGCCATGGGGTAGGTGGATCATGAGCACATGGCCACGAGGGCCGGCCAGTGGGAGTAACTGGAGCCCAGGCAGAACGTGACAAGTTATCTCTCAGGGTTATTGACAGGGAAGTAGACAAAATACCAGAGGGGGTTAATATCTGCCCAGCTCTAACGCTTTAAGACTTATTATAAATACGAAAGTTTTGTGTCTTTTATTTGGGAACTAAACTATCCAAGGTGGGATAGAAACCCCCAAATCATATTTATGGAGACATATACCCTCACTAATATTTCTAGGTTTTTTTTCCCCCTTCATGACTGCCACTCCGACTGGGGAAAGATGGGATCACAATGTAGTTTCAGTTTGCATATTTCTCATGGCTGGTTAAGTTGAACTTGTTTCATATGGGCGTCGGCCATTTGCATCTCACCCTTTGAAACCTCTCTGCTTGGTTCACTCTATTGATGGGGTTGTTTTCTCATTTGGTTTTTAATCATTTGTATATTCTAGGTATTAGTCCTTTGTCACATGTATAAAGATGACCCAGGTGTATAACTCCTGGTATCTAACCCGTACATGTCACACCAAAGCTTACTGCAGAACTACTGAGAACAGCTAAACTACAAACCAACCAAGGCGTCCAACAACACAGGAACAGATAAGGAAAATGTGGTTTATGTACATAATGGGATTTTTTTTTTAGAGGAACATTTCATGCCTTTCAAAGGTGAATGGCTATAACAGGAGATAATTACATTAAGCGAGTCTACCTCAGAGAGACAAATATTGTATATTTATCTCTATAAAATAAATGATATATTCTAGCTAGCCCATATTAAAGACACGAAATCCCGGTCTCTTCTTTACAAGCCGTAAGCCTGGATTGGGCAGGTTTTGATTGATTCGAACTTGAATGCCAGCCATATGCCCCTTGTTACTTGCTGTTTAATTCTTGCTGGTGGGGAGAGAAGGGAGCTCTTTGGAACAGGCTTTGGAACCAGAAGGACGCACAACAATGTAAGGTCTTGGGGCCACCAGAACCAGTGGCCTCCGCCACCAGCAGATAGCTGATTAGGTTAGGGCAGGAGATTCTTCCCCCGCCAATTTTGTTGTCTGGCTAGTTTTAAAGCGATAAAGCTCTTCTGTATTTGTCTTCCACGAAGCTAAGGTGGGCTGGAGGAAGAGAGAAAATCGGGGCTGGGGCGAGGAGGGCAGGCTGGGGCGGGGTGTAGTTGGGAGGGTGATTGTCGCTGCTTGGCTAAGCTTTCCTGGAGGAATGAGCGAGCGAACTGGGAGTGAGGCTAGCGGCAGCGGGTCTGCACTAGCGAAGCTCTCGGGAAGGCCGTAGTGTGTTTTTTTTCTAAGTTACACACAGCCTCAGGTTTATCCTCATGGAGCATGTCTCCTGGCCACATGCTCTGGTCTATCTCGGCTCCTGAAGGCCTCCTCCTCCCGTCATCTCCTTCTCCTCTGCTTCTTCTCAGGTCTCAGTGAGACCCCTCCCTTGATCCTCCAGTCCTACCTTTCCCTCTGTCCTGCCCAGTCACTGGCTCTAGCCTTTTATTAACCCATTAACTTTGCATTGGGGAGCGAGGTTTACACAGCATCGCTTGGTACACGTGAGGATCTGCGTGTGGAAGGCAGCCAGATCTTGGGGGCCAGAATTTAGTATTTCAAAACACAGCAGTACCAGACCAAGTCCCACATAATTCTGTTTTGTGGTTCCTACGTTTGTGTGGATGCACAAAATCATGTATGTCAATAAGATAGGAAAGGAAACGAAACTGTTTTAGGAGATCAAAGGGGACTAGCAGCAAGGTATGCCGGGGAAAGGGAACCCAGGAAGCTTGGAGGGCAGGAATAATGCTCGCATGAAAGCTTTAAAGAAAAACTTGCCGGGCAGTGGTGGCGCCCGCCTTTAATCCCAGCACTTGGGAGGCAGAGGCGGTGGATTTCTGAGTTCGAGGCCAACCTACACAGAAAAACCCTGTCTTGAAAAACAAAACAAAAAAAAGAAAAAAAGAAAAAAAGAAAAATGAAGGAAAAGAAAAAAGAAAAACTTTACAAATTCATTTGAAATATTTTCCTCTGAAAAGAGTGTTTCCAGGGTGCTCTGCTCATATAAGGACACACATGAAAGCGATTTCCTGGGTTCGGCTGTTCGGCGGTCAGACTGCTACAGCCGTGGTCCAAGGGCCTGGCTACTGCTCCGGCAGGAAGCTGCTTCTACGGGGATGGGGTACACAAGCCTGGTGACAGCATGGCGAAGGCGAGCGAGCCCGTCAGAGGCAGCCAGCCCCGTCAGAGGCTATGAGGATGGAGCCTCAATGGAGAGACCACCAGAAGGTGGGTATCCACTGATGTGGAACGAACTCCATCAAAAGCTTCAGGCAAAGAGAGAGGCCATGTAGGCTTCAAATGGCAGGTGTGCTGAACCTGCAGGGCTCCCGCCGCGCTATCCCGTACCACAGCTACTGGCTATGAAGCTACAGGTTTTAGTGCTGGGTGCTGGTCTAGGTCTTGGTCCCACCCCTCCTGTCTGGGCTCTCCTTTTCCAAGTGGAAATGTTTACTGGGTGTGTATATGTTCACATCACTTTGAGTCATAAACCTGACAAGAACAGCTAAACAATCGCCTTGAGTCTCAGTAGGGATTGTAGACTTATGACTTTTGGACAATGTGGACATTGTTAAACTATGGGGACTTGAGGTCAGTATGGCGGCAAAATGCCTGTAATTCAACACTGGGGAGGTAGAGGCAAATAAATAAATTAAATAAATAAATAAATAAATAAATCAGGAATTCAAGGTCAGCCTTGTCTACAAAGTGAGTTTAAGGCCAGTCCAGGTGATATGAGAAAGACTTGTCTCAACAAACAAGATGTATGGGAAGGACTGAATGTATTTTGCATTTTGAGATGCCCTAGGCCTTTTGTGGCCAGAACTGGATGGTGTGGTCCAAACTGGAATGTTTAGAATGTGCTCCTGTCTTGCATGCTCTGCAGCTGGTGGTTATTTTGGAAGGTTCTGGAACCTTTGGGAGGTGGAGTGGGCCTCTGGGGCAGCCTTTGAGGACATATCACCTCTGTCTTCTTGTCTGCTGTGATGTGAGCTGTTGTGGCTTTGCTGCTTCCTCCACACCAGGAGAGCTGGAGAAAGGTTGGGTTGCACTGGGTGCTCTGTGGCGGGTGATGTAACTGAGACTGTGGGGGGGGGGGACCACACCTTCCTCCCCGAGCTCCTCCTCCGGGCGATCGATCGATAGATCGATCGATGGATCACAGAAGGGTAAACAGGGAGGGATTCTCATCCCATGGCATACAAGGAAACGGATTACTTTCAAGGCCTGCCTGGTGGATTCATTTACCGTCCTCTGTTGGTGTCCTGACTGCAGCCTGATATTTCAGTTCAGCCTGGGAGGGAAAAGAAGGCGGCAAAGACAAGGGTGCGACTCACTGCTCTCTGTTTTTTAATTTTATTTTGTGTCTCAGGGTATTTAGCCTGTATGTATGTCTGTGCACCACTTGGTGTTCTTAGTGCCTATGGAAACCAGGAGAGGGCGTCAGATCCTTTAGAGCTGGAGTTGGAGATGTTTCTGAGCTGCCCCGGGGGTTCTGGGAATTAAAGTCTACTTCTCTGGAAGAGCACTTAGTACTTAGCCCTTAATCATCGAGCCATCTATCTAGACCCATGTTTAGCTTCTAAAGATATTATTTTATTTTTATTTTATTTTTCTTTCGAGACAGAGTCTCCTGTGGCCCAGGCTGGCCTAAAATTCCTTATGTAGCTGAGGATAACCTTGAACTCCTGATTCTCCAGACACTGCCTTCTCCAGTGCTGGCATTAGAGCATGTGCCATCATGCCTAGTGTGATTACTTTTAATTGGCAAATAAAAGTTATATGTACTTGTGCTGTGTAACGTGGCAGCTTGACGTGTTTATACATTGCCAAGGATTAACTCAAGCAAATTAACGTATGCATTAAATCAAATTTTAATCTTTTCTGGCAGGATCCATTGCGAATGGGGGAGAGTGGGGAGAAAGGTCACGGGGTCACGGTCAGGGAGACGCAGAGAGGACTAGGAACGGTAGATGAGCTGGGTACTAAGACAGCAGCAATAAATAGTTTCACTTTTTCCCCTTTGAGTTTACTGAGTGGTAGGCATTGTTACTAGGGAGCATTATATTTTTCTTTTTTCTTTCTTTCTTTTTTTGTTTTTTGTTTTGGTTTTCCAAGACAAGGTTTCTCTGTGTAGGCCTGACTGTCCTGGAACTCACTCTGTAAACCAGGCTGGCCTCGAACTCAGAAATCCACCTGCCTCTGCCTCCCAAGTGCTGGGATTACAGATGTGCACCACTACTACCCGGCTATATTTTTCTAATAACTTCTATTTTCAATATTTATGTGTTATGGTATAAATCTATGGCTGTGTGCCTGGGATGACAACAAACATTCTAGTCCGTATTATTATGGCCCCTAAGCCAGTTAGCTTTAATTGTCAACTTGATACGACCTGGAATTAGCTGGGAAGAGAGTCTCAGTGAAGAGCTGTCCACTTTAGGTTGGCCTGTGTGTGTGTCTGAGGGGCTGTCTTAATTAATTGGTATAAGGAAACGCAGCTCACTGTGGGCGGCGCCATCCCCTTGGTAATGGGTCCTGAAGTGTGTAAGGTAGAGAAGTTGAGCCGAGAACCATCAGACATGGTGGTTTCTCTACACTCTTGACCGTGGACATAATTTATTAGTCACTTTGAGCGCTTGCCATTATGACTTCCCTGCTGTATTAGTTTTCTGATACTGGGATAAAACACCATGACCAAAGGCAACTTATAGAAGACTTTGTGCTGTCTGACAGTTCTGGAGGGGCGAGGGCTTAAAATGGAGGCTCGGTGGTGGGAGCACAGAGGAGAGAAAGTGAGAACCTGAGACCATACTCTCAAAACCCACCCTCACTGAGGCACTTCCTCCAGCCAGGCCGTGTCTCCTCAGCCTCCCCAAACAGTGCCGCACCTGAAAGCCAAACGTTCAGAAACCTGAGCATACGGGTGACCTTCTTGCTCACACCAGCACACCTGTACTGCGTGGTACACAGATGAACATGGTGTGCCAATGCTACTGTATCACAGAAATGCAAACCCAATAAATGCTTTCATCCTTAAGTGGTTTTCGTTGGGGTACTTTTATCACAGTGACAGAAATGAAACCAGAAAACCCTGTGGCACTTAGCAATAGTATATCTTAGAGTAGTGATTGTGGGAGTCGGTGATGGACTTCACTAGTTGCGGAGTTAATAAAATATGTATTTTTATATTTTTATTTTGTGTGTGTAGTCAGTCGTGTTTGCCTGCTTGTATGTCTATGTGCCACCAGAAGAGGGCATCAATTTCTGTAGGACTAGAGTTACAAAAAAAAAAAAAAAAAAATTGGAACCAGGGTCCTCTGCAAAAGCATCTGGTGCTTTTGACCACTGAACCATCTCTCCAGCCCCTTGGCTAAACTTTTTAGTGACTGATGTGCTGCTGTCAAATTTGCTGATGATTTGGGAGGTTTACAACCCTTGAAAATGCCTTAGGAAATAGCATTGACTCACTGTGTATAAAAATACACTTCTCTTCCTGCCTGTGCTCACAGAATTTACGCTGCCTTTGCAAAATTGAGCTGTATGAAATGCTCCGTGGTGTGTTTTAGTTCTAAGTGAAAGGCTGCTGGCTGTCTCCTCAGTCTGGCGAACAGGATGAGCTTGGGGTCAGCAGATGGCTTCCTCCTATTATGTTCAACTCCACACGCGCATCAGTCCTCCAGTCCTTCTAGATGCTGCCGTTTCCTTCTTGCACCTAGTGACGCAAAAAAAAAAAAAAAAAAAACAAAAAAAAAAAACCCAAAAAAAAAACCAGGAGGAAGGATGCTTATCAGGAGGGGTTCCTCGGAAGACAAAGGGGAGGCTCTGTGGATGGCCGTCCAAAGAAGGGCAAGGAAAACAGAGGGCTGGCATCCGTTTGGAAAGTTCTCTGTAACAGAAATGAACAAAAGCAGAGACTGATGCTCAGGGAAGCTAAGAATGCCTTAAAGGACCTCGTGAGGACCAGAGGGAGGCCTGGAGCAAAGGCGACCCGCAGGCAAACCAGGCTGAGGCTGTAGGCAGCCAGAGCGTTTGAGGGGATGCAGCTGCCAGCCTGGTGGGGTGGGGCTGGAAACTGCTCTTGCTAGGCAGAAGAGCGAGCGAGACCCACAGGAAGAACACAGGGATCTTTCCAGTGAAGAAACCTGAGCAAGTCCTACACAATGAGTTGCACAAAGCTACCTCTTCCACAGTGTTGTGGTCATAAAAGCAGAAAGTGGTGTAAGAATTTGTTCTATGGGTGTGTGGGGGGGAAGGGGGTGTGTCTCAGCGGGCCCAAGCAGAGGCATCCCTTCCTCCTGAGAGGCCACACACACACACAACAGGTATAGCATAGAATAGAGTTTATTTAGGGCATGGGGAGGGGAGTTAAGAGGGTAGGAGAGGCAGAGAAAGGCAGAGAGAGTGAGAAGAGGGGCGAGCGTCCTAACACACAGCCCCCCCCCATCCCCCGACAATGGTCAGTGAGGACGTGGGCTCCCGTGCCTGTGTCCTCAGCCTTTTCTCTTTACTCCCTCTGCTTCTTGCTTTCTGTTGTTTTGCTTTCAGACCGAATCTCACGGAGCTCACTTTCTTGAGGCTGCAGAGAGAGATGGCTCAGCAGTTAGAGACGCGTACTGTACCTGTAGAGGACGTAAACGGACTTCCCGGAACCCCAGTGGGTGACCCACGGCTGGCAACTCAAGTTCCAGGAGTCTGACACCTCTGCTGCCCTCTGCGGGCACGCACCTCTTACAGGCACACCCATGTATTCATAAATACAAATAAAAACTCTTTAAACAGCTCAGATTCCCAGGTTTCATACTAGAAAGTTTGATTGAGTAGCTATGATATAATAATCCATAGAAATGAAATATTTGCATTTCCAGTACCTAGTGAGTTCCTGAAACACTGCAGCTTCCTTCCTTCCTTCCTTCCTTCCTTCCTTCCTTCCTTCCTTCCTTCCTTCCTTCCTTCCTTCCTTCCTTCCTTCCTTCCTTCCTATCTTCCTTCTAGACAGGGTCTTATGTAGCCCAGGCTGACCTCAAACTTGCAGTATAGCTGAGAATAGCCTTAATCTCCAGGTCCCACCATTTACTAAGGAGCTGACAGCTGGTGGCTTCTGAGAGAAGGGAAGTCTTTTTTTAGGGGTATGGCTGCTGGTAGGTTGCCCAATCTCAAGTGGATATAGGCTTCATATCTATGGGGTGCACAAGTGATGCTAATTAGATATAGTAGATTATTTTTTAAAAAGAAGACAAGCTAGGTATGGTGATGTACACCTTTAGCCCAAGCACTTGGGATGTAGAGGCAGGTGGAGCTGCGTTTGAGGCCAGCCTGGTCTCATATAGAGAGTTCCAGGACAGCTAGGACTACACAGAGAAAACCTGTCCTGAAAAAAACAATTAACCAGAAGACATGAAGTGGGAAGGGGCTGTGTGGGAAGGGGCTGTGTGGGAGGGTGATTTTGGAATGGGGCGTGGATATGATCGATGTTGTGTACATGGATGAAACTGTCGCACTTAAGTAAAACATTCTAAGAGTTTCCCTGTCCTGTATTCAGCTATTCTTTCTTTTCTTTCTTTTTTCTTTTTCTTTTTTTGGTTTTTCCAGACAGGGTTTCTCTGTGTCATCCTGGCTGTCCTGGAACTCACTCTGTAGACCAGACTGGCCTCAGAACTCAGAAATCCACCTGCCTCTGCCTCCTGAGTGCTAGGATCAAAGGCGTGCGCCACCACTGCCCGGCAGATAGCCCTTATTTTCAACAACATATTTTGTTTCAGTTGTTTTCCATTTGGCTCCTCTTGTCACAGAGATAACCTGTTATGAAATCATTCTGATCTTGAATTCTCATGCTTAAATACAGGCCGTTTTGCTAATTCTAGAATTGTATTAACAAACAAACAAATTAGTGCTTATTCAATTTGTTAGGAAATTTGGGAGCTCTCTTGAGCAGCTGGCTGTCTTTCCTGCCAAATTAATCATTATGAATAATCTAATTTCTTAAAGAATTGCATTGGAAACATTCTTGGATTAATCAGGTCCGTGGCTAAGAAACAGAATTATCAGCTTGCCCTGTGCCCTGTGGGCCACTGTAGAAATTCCATTTGAGGGCTTAAAGCTAGGCTAATGAATGTCACTTTGAGACTTTGTTTTGACCATCTGTCTACCAGCAAAGCTAGCCTAATGGAAGCGTCAGGATCTAACACATCAGTGGAGATTCCAGGACCAACCCATGCCTGAAACATGTGAATGGGTTTTCACTTCCTCTTGTCAAAGGATGGGAAAGGTAGATATGCCTAGGGAAATCTTGGGAAATCAGACCCTGAACATCTGACCTGGAGCTATTGGCTTGTTTACCTTTTTAAAGGAACTTGGTTTAAAAATTACTTTTTAAAAGTTACAATGCATGGGCTGGAGATGGCTCAGCTGTTAAGAACAAGTGCATGGGCTGGAGAGATGGCTCAGTGGTTAAGAGCACTCATTGCTTTTCCAGAGATCCTGAGTCCAGTTCCCAGCAGCCACCTGGTGACTCACAACCATCTGTAATGGGATCCAACGCCCTCTTCTGGTGTGTCTGAAGACAGCTACAGTGTACTCATAAAATAAACCTTTAAAAAGGGTCTCGGCAGCCAGGCCAGGTGGCTCACAATCTCCGGTAACTCTGTCTAGCTCTAGCAGGAAACAGGTGTAAGGACATTGTGTTCACCTGCATATTCACCCACACCCATATACACATAATTAAAGATAACAGAGAAATCTTTAAAGTTAGACTATGAAGTGATGGATTTATTTAAGATTTTGTATTGCATTTAGTGTTGGTGCGTGCGTGTAGGTATATCACAGTATACAGTAGGTGGAGGTCGGAGGGGAACTTGCAGGAGTCAGTTCTCTCCTTCCATCTTGTGGGTTCAAGGGATCCACCTTAGGTCAGAAAGCTTGTGGCCAAGTCCCTTTACCCTCTGAGCCATCTTGCCATCCAGGGCCATGAGTTTCAACACTGTGTTTTCTTAGAAATATGTCATTACACTTGGTTCTAGCTTGACTCCCTCCCTGCCCCCCCCACCGGCTCACATCCTTCTCCCAGAATCCCTCTCTGCTCTCCTGTTGTATCCTGTTGTATCATTTTTCCTCTTTCTCACCCCTCCTTAGCCTCTCTTTGTCCCCTCTCACAGTCTCCATTTTCCTTTCATCTCTCCTTACCAAAACAGACTATTAAGATTGTGGTTTTGCTATCTTCAGTTTCTAAAGACATTAAATCACATTTCTGTACTGCCTGGAGTATTCTCAAATTCTGAGATCAAATCCTCTATTGAATGACACACACTCTCTCTCTCTCTCTCTCTCTTTAATTCAGTATTTTTAATTATGTTGACTGTTTCTTGATTCCCTACTTGAAAAAACAATTTTTAACCTGTATTCTCAAGGAAAAGTGATGTGTGGTTATGCTTTATATAGCCTTTGCTTTTTTTTATCCTTCCCCTATATTATAAACAGGTAGACAAATAAAAATTAGATAGATTTATGGATGTTTTAATATATACACATCATGAAATGATTAAATCAAGCTAATTAACATACCAACAAACAACCTGCCTTCTTATTTTGTGATGGAAAAAAATACCCTCTGTCCCCTTAGTAATTTTCAGTATATAACACATAACTATAGTCATTATACTATTAGAACTCCAGAATTCCTCCTAACTTAAGCTTTGCACACTTGACCCCTATTAGGTCCAAAGTGAGTCCCCAACTCGGCCAAGCTGGTGACAATGTCCTAAACAGAAGGACTCTGACCAGATAAACTGAAAGATTGTTCTTGGGTAAACAGAAGCCTTATCCATAATTCCCCAGAATCTTGTAAGGTGGGTTTTTGTTTTTCAGGAAAGACACTATGTCCCCCCCCCCCCCCAGCCCCAGCCCCAGTATTGCCAACTACCTGGTTTCCGAACAGCCTGCTACAGATCAAAGCCCCCATGCTAAATAGTAGGCTGTTCTGGCCTTGACCGCTCCTCCTGTTCCCCTAAAACTGACAAGACTTCTCCCACCATGGCCAGCTGTTCTCTGCCCAACTCCCACCGTGACCAGAGACAGCCTGGCAGTGTCTAATTAAAAACAAACTTTTCATTCTACCCAAGTAGTAGTCCAGGTTGGTGGCTTTGCTGCACCCTCACTTACAACCCCATTTCAAGCCTCTGTCACCACCGCGCTCTCTTCAGAGTCCATGGATAAGCCATGGATCCCCGTGGATTACATGGTCTCTGAGGTAGCAGCAGCAGCTGTGAGGTGTGTGGAGTTCCTGGGATATCAAGGGGAACCCTAAACAGTTACAGAGGCCCAAGTGGCCAGAGAAAATCATACAAGTGTTCTTTAAGTGCGAGGAGGGGACAGATTCCAACTGTCCTTGGTGTGACAGGAAATGGAATCGGGTTCAATGGCTGAGGCGGTTCCAGTACATAGACAGCTGTACGATCGGCATTACCCTGTTGCCAACTGTAGGGGGCGCTCTTCTCTTTATGGAGTGGCTGCTCCCACAGAACCGAGTATCTCAGGAGTTATAAAATGGGGAGTCCCACATTCAGTAGGATGGTGGAAGAACTATTGAGTGAGACAACCAGGCAAACTGGCATTTATGTGTCAGGCATTTGTCAGTCTGAGATAACCTTATAAAGGTCTATTTACAGATTGTAAACCTTTTCATATATGCATATGTATATGATGTGTGTGTATGAATACACACACACACACACACACACAAACTTCAAAGCATCAGAAGCCGTCATAGTGTTATTTGAATCCATGGTTTTCCATAGCTCAAAGTTTAGCACTACCTAAATTGCTAATTTCCTTCTAGGCTTGAGTGTTCAGTAGTTCATCATCTTGGTTGCACTATGAATGAGAGCAGAGGCGGGAAAGATTGGGCAAAAGCAGAATAATTTAAAAAGTAATTGAAACATTGTGGCAAAGAGCCGTCTAGATCCTGATACAAACTGGAGACTTTTGCACTGCTTGGGTTTCAGGCAGAGAGACAATAGCCCAGGGTTTGTCTTGCTTCCTGGTCGACTAAGTAAGTGATAATGAATGAACTCTGGCAAAGAAACAGTTTTGAGGGTTCAGTGGTGAGCTCACTTTTAGACACTCCGAGTTTGATGCACCTGGGGAGCGATTCTCATGGAAAGATCCAGCCAGTCTGCAGCCTGGCCGGCCAGAGCGGGAGAGCTGCTCACCTGCATACACGTGGGTACAAAGCCAGGGCGGGGCAAGGACTCTGAGCCGTGATCATGTAGACGTTCAGCATCCAGGAAGCAGGAGAAAGCAACCTGGAGAGCACAGTGAACGTTCTCATAGACATGCTGAGTTTATATCCAAGGAAATGGATATGCCTTTAACTTGATTAATAGTGAAGCATCTGAATGCTAAGAATTTAGCATCAACTAAAATAATATTAAATCAACTTATGGAAGACTTAAAAGTTATGGATGTTTGTATTGACTTAAGAGTTTTTATTGCAAGTCAAAAAATCATTTTTGTCAGTTTTGTAATATATTTACCAACCTTGCCAACGTTATTAAAATTTTCATAGTTTTAGAATTGTCAATAATATGTCATAATTACTTAACCAGGAACACCTAAAACATCTTTCTTTTTCCTTCTAAAAATGGCAGTTAGCCTTGATTTATTTTTACAATTAAATTTATTCTCAGACAGTATCACAAAGACATGTGGCACATTTTGATTTTTAAAAAAGAGATTGTCAGTAAGTTCAGGAAATGCTAACCGTGAATGGGCAATACTGGAAAAGTGACAGCCATGTTGTTAAATTCTCTCATTTTCTTACATTTCAAGAAGTTACATAGTTATCTTCCACCCCCTTCATTACTCTGCTGTGGCCTGCACAGAGTCCAAAGTCCTTCGCAGTCCACAGTGAGTCAGGTTTACAGCCCGTCATCACTGTCGCTTAGTCATTCAACAGGTGGGCCAAGTCTTAAGTATGGATGAATAATCACTCCTCAACGTTGTATTTTTTTTTTTTTACCACAGTTGAGTAACAAAGGAGTATGGGCGTTTCATTCGTGACTGAAGAACATCTAGATTCTGTTTTAACAGCTGGCTGGAATAGCCCCACTGTGGGCCTTCCGGGGGCAGGGTAGGAGGGGCACAACTGGGAGCTGGCCAGCAGATGAGGACTCAGAGTCATGCTCATCTCATGTACTTCTTCAGGCAACCTGTAGAGGACAGAGCCTTCAGTACCACAGACAACTCTCAACATGTCAGGCACTGTTCTCCCCCTGCCTGCTACTTGGTTTTTCAAGATAGGGTTTCTCTGCAAAGCTCTGGCTGTTCTGAAACTCTGTAGACCAGGCTGGCCTCGAACTCAGAGATCTGCCTGCCTCTGCCTCCAGAGTGCTGTGATTAAAAGGAGAGTGCCACCACTGCCTGGCCAAGCACTGTGCTTTTAAATTATTGATTTTTCTTCCTCTTCCTCCTCCTCCTCCTCTTCCTCTTCTTCTTCCTCCTCCTCCTCCTCTTCTTCTTCTTCCTCTTCTTCTTCTTCTTTTTCTTCTTCTTTTTCTTCTTCCTCTTCTTCTTTTTCTTCTTCTTCTTTTGAAAAGAATGTTCTTTTATTGAAAAAGGAAGTAAAACATTTTATGATAAAATTGAAGATTTACATGGAAAATAATTCTGATAAAATAGAAGAGATATATAGAAAAACATGTTAAAATTGACTATTTTCTTTTTTTGGTTTCGGATATTTTTATTTCTTCATTTTTTTTTATTATCAGGAGTGACTGAAATAAAAAATATAATTGAGTCCCATCATTATTGTCATTATGGAAAAGGCTTTAAGAGAAAACTAGTCAGATGAATATTATTGCTTCCCACTGATCAACTGGTAAATAGTTGCCCCTGATAAAACAGACAAGGCCAGAGAATCTGTCCAGAGTGTTCAGGATATGGTATAGTATACAACATGCCTGTTCTCGGGGAGAACACCTAGGACATAATTATGTGTACTTCTTGATCTTATTGTACAAGACAAGCACAAAGGCACCACCCATGCCCCTGAGCACGTTGGATCATGCACCCTTGAAAAAAGCCTTGCTTCCTTCATCGCGAGCTAGCTTCCGCCAGCAGTCAAGTATGCCTGTGTACATGATATCAGTTCCTTTGCGTCCTGACTGCATCATCATTTGACGGCGAACCGTGTCAAAGGGATAGGAAGTCAGGCCAGCGACAGCAGTGGCAGACTGTGCAATCATCCAGCTGATGAAGATGTGAGTGTTCTTGGGATCTGGGAGCATTCCCTTTGCAGTGTCACAGATACCAAAGTAGGCCACTCAGTAGGTGATAATGCCTTGTACTGACATATTAAAGCCTTGGTGCAGGCCCTTCCTCCCATCAGATTTGTAGATCTTAACCAGGCAGTCACCGAGGCCTTTGAATTCCCTTTCCGCTCCAGCTTTGCCCACATCAGCTGCTGGATAGATACAGGCAAAATCAAGAGGGTACACAAAGCTCAAGGATGTGGCCCCAGCGGCACCACTTGATGCCAGGTTCCCTGCAAAGTAGTGCCAAAACTGGGTCCTTTGTCCACACCACCCAGAAAGATCAGCTCATATTTGTCTTTGAAGGCAAAGTTGAGAGCCTAGGTGGGCTGATGACACTGGCCCGGTTACCACGCCAGAAGAACAGGACTCCCTGTTCCTTGGGGATATGAACCCCGCAGCCTATCGTGCCCTTGTAGCGCTTATCTGCCGTGGTTTGCTTGCTGGCATGTTGCACCTGCAGCAGCAGCTTGACCCGCTCAGTGGGGGCTACCACAGTCTTGGAGATGACCGCAGCTACTCCACCGCCAAGAAGTCCTTGGCGAAGGACACAGCAGCATCTATCATATTGAAAGCAAAAAAGGAAGAGGCAGGCGAGTGCAGGACAGGACTGGGTTGACAACTGGCTTTGACTACTGGACTCTGGGGCAAAACTGATAATTTTCATGGAAAATTGAAGAGTAAAGCGGTAGACATAAAAAATATTGCCAAATTAATTGAAAAAAGGAAGTGGAAACATTTTTATGATAGAATTGAAGATTTATGTTGAAAATATTTCTGATAAAATTGTAAAAAAAAGAAAACATGTTAAAATTGAAGATTATCATGGAAAATTTTATATAGATATAATAATGATAGGCATAAAAGTATTACTAATTTGATTGAAATTGGAATTATAAATATTTTCTGATAAAGTTGAAGATTTACATGGAAAATTATACAGATAAAATGCTAGGCATAAAAATAATTCTAAGTTGATTGAAAGTGGAATTATAAACATTTTCAGGTAAAATTGAAGATTTACATGGAAAATATTTCTGATAAAATTCAAGAAATATATAGAAAAATTGTTAAAATTGCTATTTCATGGAAAATTATACACACTTACACAATATCTTCCCACAAATCCAGCCCTACAAAGGATAATAGATGGAAAACGACAACACAAGGAGGGAAACATACCCTAGAAAAAGTAAGAAAGTAATCTTCTTCCAACAAACCCAAAAGAAGATAACCACAATATCTTCTTAACATCAATGAACTCAATTCCCCAGTAAAAAGACACAGACTAACAGAATATTTTTTCATGTAAATCTTCAGTTTTGTCAGAAAATGTTTGCAATTCCTCTTTCAATTAATTTAGTAATTTTTATGTCTACCATTTTATCTGCATTATTTTTCATGATAATCTTCAATTTTAACATGTTTTTCTATATATTTCTTCTATTTTACCAGAAATGTTTTCCATGTAAATCTCTGATTTTATCACGAAATGTTTTTAATTCCACCTTGATTTTTTTTTGTTTTTGTTTTTCTTTTTTGGATTTGTTTTTTTTCTGAGACAGGGTTTCTCTGTATAGCCCTGGCTGTCCTGGAACTCATTCTGTAGACCAAGCTGGTCTTGAACTCAGAAATCCACCTGCCTCTGCCTCCCAGAGTTTTGGGATTATAGGCATACGCTACCACCGCCCAGCGATTTTTTTTTTCTTGAGATGTGGTATCACATTCCAAAGTTATAGTTGTACTCTCTAGGATTTTTTCTTGAGATGTGGTACCACATTCCAAAGTTATAGTTGTAGTCTCTAGAATCAATCAATAGTGCTTAGTTTGACCAATTATCTATATGTCCTTTCAAAACATGCGTGCATATGCTATCTGTAATTGTATAAAACAAATTATAGGACATATATTCCTTCAACAGTGTGTGCTGACTTGTGACAAAAGCCACAGTGCTCCTCCTGACAGAGCTCAGACAGAAATATAAACTTCTTCCCCGGCTGAGTTCCTGTGCAAGGAATTGGTCAGATGTGCCAGCAAACAGCCTTTCCCCCCAAGTATCCCATGACTGACTTAAGCAGGGGCGTGTACACACACACACACACACACACACACACACACATGAACACACACATTCTTATTAGTTCATACAGTCTCATTCAGGTAACCAGTTCAATTTAAAATTTCTTCCCTCGCTTTGTTGGATTGATTTCATATTGGGGAAGGTTTTCACAGGGCCTGTAGAACCAAGGGATTGGACAGTCCGTGTGAATGTGGACAATCATCTTAGGTCTCCCTGCTTACTTCCCTGGATCCTGTCTTCTGAAGTCTTACTGACGGGTCAAACTGAATGTGACAGCCGCCTGAGATCCTGCCACTTGTGTCTCCTCACTCTCCACCGCACCGCACGTGCTCATCTTGGTTCCTCTTTGCCCCTTCCAAAGACACAATCAAGGTCTGGACACATGGGCATTCTGCTCCCCTAAACCTCCCCAAACAGCACCACCAACCAGTGTTAAAATAGCTGAGCCTGTGGGACACATTCTCCATCTTTAATTGGAGCTTTAGGAAAATATAGGGCCTAGTTCACTGGCCAAACCTCTGCTTAGCAAGTGCACCACACACACAAAGAATAGGAAATAATTTCTCTCCAGCAATGCACAGTGAAATCAACAGAACAAAATATATCTTGGTGATACTATGCTCAATATATCCACAAAGAGCCCCTTTTGTTATTGTTGTGATCATAAAAAGAGAAAGAGGTTAGTGAATAGGTTCTGGAGCGGTGCGGGGGGAAGGGGTGCCCATGCCGGGGCATCCCTTCCCCCTGAGGAACCAGACACACACCAGTATGAAGGCAGAGAGAGAGTAGAGAAGCAGTGGCTGGCCATGACCATGTGGGGGGAGGGATTGTACATCTGTCTCCTAGTTTTGCTAAAAGTATTTGGTGGACTTTAATTCATTTTCCTTTCTGCTTTTTCTTTGATTTCCATAGTAGCAGGGGAACACCCCAACTTAGTCACGCTGGTCCTGTGGGGAGAGCTTTTGTACCTATTATTGTGCCTGTCACTGGGGTCAAGGAAGTAGGCTCAGATAAGAGTATTCACTTTTGGGCTAGTGCTGGGATCAAGGTGAACACAGCCAAGGAATGTGTGACTGTCCCTTTGTCTTGGTAAGCCTGATAAGGCCCCAGACCCGGTGACTTGGGGACTTTGTTTATTGCTTTGTTTGATCCCTACCTTGAGTGATCTCCTTGTTCATTGCCTTGTTTAATCACTTCGTCTTTGCTGTAAGAACCCGCCCTATTCTCTGCTAGTACCTAGGATGCTATAAAAGCTGGCTGGGAAAAATTAAAGCAGCTCCAGCACTGGCTGGAGTCATGTTATAATGTTTGTCTAATCCTCAGTCCTGCCCTTGAGACCCTGTAGACTGATGGAGCTGGCTTGGCCAGTCCTAGAAGTCCTAACTATTGATTTCTAACATTTTAGCTACTGGCACTAAAATGAATACTCTGCCACGCGGTCTTCTAACAGTTGTTAGTTCTTACAGTTTGGGGAGCCATAGGGCTGGGGACTCAGCTTAGTGCTTGTCTTACAAGAACAAGGACCTGGGTTTGACTGCCAGAGACTATGGAGAGAAACTGAGTCTGATGGCTCCTGCTTATGATCCCAGCTCTGAGGAAGTGGAGACAAGCAGATCCCTGGAGCTCGCAGGCTCTTTAGCCTGGCCTAATTGGCAAGGTTCAAGGAAATGAGAGAATCTGTTTAAAAAAGAAAAGAAACAAACAAAGCAAGCTAGATGGAACTGCTTGAAGACTGACACACTTAACTCCACACCTGGGTTAGCAACATGTGCTTACAGATCCATTTGTTATTTCTGGGATGTATTAGAGTTCTCTAGAGTCACTCTATCTATCTATCTATCTATCTATCTATCTATCTATCTATCTATCTATCTATCTAGATATCTAGTCTTAGGGTTTTACTGCTGTGAACAAGCACCATGACCAAGGCAACTCTTTTTTTGTTTGTTTGTTTGTTTTTTATTACATGTAAGTACACTGTAGCTGTCAGACATGCTAGACGAGGGCGTCAGATCTCATTATGGATGGTTGTGAGCCACCATGTGGTTACTGCTTTTTTGTTTGTTTGTTTGTTTGTTTGTTTGTTTGTTTGTTTGTTTGAAACAGGGTTTCTCTGTGTAGTCCTGGCTGTCCTGGAACTCACTCTGTAGACGAGGCTGGCCTCGAACTCAGAAATCCCTCTGCCTTTGCCTCCCAAGTGCTGGGATTAAAGGCATGCACCACCACTGCCCGGCCAAGGCAACTCTTATAAGGACAACATTGGATTAGGTCTGGTGTACAGGTTTAGAAGTTCAGTCCATTATCATCAAGGCAGGCATGGCAGCATCCAGGCAGGCATGGTGCAGGAGGAGCTGATAGTTTAATGTCTTTATCTGAAGGCCACTAGAAGACTGGCTTCCACATGGCTAAGAGGAAGATCTCATTGCCCACCCCCACAATGACACTCTTCTTCCAACAAGGCCACACCTACTCCAATAAGGCCACATCTCTTAATAGTGCCACTCTTTGGGCCATACATATTTAAACTACCACATAGTCATAGATATATACATATACACATATACAAATGCATACTCATACCCATATACACACATAAATATATGTACATGGGTTTTGTTGAAATGAAATGACTTGCAGGCTGCAATCCAGCTAATCCAACAACAGCTAGCTGTGAATGGAATGTCCAAGAATCTAGTAGTTGCTCAGTTCCACAAGGCTGGGTGTCTCAGCTGGTCTTCTGGACATGCTGGAATCCCAACTAGGCTCCAGTGCCAGGGGAGTGAAGAATATGCTAGTCAGGTGAGGGCGAGCAGGCAAAGAACACCAGCTTCCTTCTTTAGGTCTTATATAGGCTTCCAGCAGAAGGCGTGGCCAAGATTAAAATTATGTCCTACCGTTACAAGAAAGAGATTAAAGATGTGCTTTTCCTAGGTCAAAAAATCGAGATTAAAGGTGTATCTGTCTACCTCAAAGATCCAGATTCAAAGCTGATCTTTCTACTTCACATTAAGCAAAAATCTCTCACCGGCGTGCCCTCCATTTCTGGATTGTAGTTTATTCCAGATATAGTCAAGCTGACAATCAAGGATAGCCATCACACGGGGCAACAGTATATTTTCCGTTGCTGTGATGAAACACCGTGACCAAGGCAACACATAGAAGGAAGGGTTACTTGGGCTTATTTTTTCCAGACAGTCAGAGTCTGTCATGACTGGGAAGCGTGGCTGCAAGCAGCAGGCATGGAAGCAGATGGAGGAAGCTGAGAGCTCACATCCTTTCCAGGAAACAGGCACTAGAGATAATGATCAGGAAGTAGGGCACGACTATAAGTACTCAAAGCCAGCCCCCAGTGATACACTTTCTCCAGCGAAACCGCTCTTCCTAAACTCCCCAAAGCACACCGGCAACTCTGGACCAAGTGTTCAAATATCTGAGCCTATGGGGAACATTCCCACTGCAGTCAGGACAGCCGTCGTGTCCTCCAAAAACAAGAATGACTTGCCATTGCCTGGTTAATTTTCTGTAGCACACAATTCTTTTCCATTCTTATTGTTTGGCTAAAGCTTTTCAGAAATTATTTAATATTGTCGGCTATAATTTGATTCATTTTCTTTAACCTATAATAAGAGCTCCTCATCTTAAGAAAGATGTTCTTGTGTTTGATGACACTTTCATTATGAAATGAATGCCCTGGGGTTTCACCAGTAAATCCACTGTTATGTACTAAGTGTCTTATTAGCTTTAGGTCTGTCATCATTTATATTCTAATTACAACTTGTTTATTACTTAACTAATTCATTTTGTGTGTGTGTGTGTGTGTGTGTGAAAGTTGGAAATGGTGTGCAGGAGAAAGTTCTTTTCTTCCACTTTATGGGCCCTAGAGATGAAACTCAGGTCATCAGGCTCGGTTGGTGGGAGGTGCCTTTATCTGCTGAGCCATCTTGAGGCCCCTGACCTATTCATTCATTTTAAAAGTAGTGACAGTGAATACCTGGGCTATATTTCTCCTCTTGCCCCTCCCTGACCTGTGTCAGATTATCCATCCTAGCCCTGGATCCTCACAGAGATTTATGTGTGAGATAAAAATCTGTCTGCCATTCTTCAAAGGATAAAGAATTCACCTCTAATTTAAAGTGTCAAGGTAAGTAATCTGTAACTGCCCGCAGTTACATTGAACATGTTACCTGGAAGGGAAGCTGGGGATGTAAGGGAAGGCAGCAAAAAGAGGAGACCAAGATAACACCTGCTATTCAAGGTCTCAAAGTTTAATGGAGAACACCCAATATATATAGGCAGGGGGAAAGGGCTGGAAGCTTCTCAGCAAAATCAGTTCAGTTGCTCCACAGGTGGTGAGTGTTTCTCAGGAAACTGCAGGTCCTTGAAGAACAGTGGGCTTCACCTTTGTCTGAGTACTCTACCCTAGGTGGAGGGGATTATGGCTGACACAGGAGTTCCCACTCAAAGGCTGGGAGAGGAACTTCACATTGGTCATGTCAAGTTCCTGCCAGGTGGCATGGCACCTCAGTAAGGCTCTCTACAGTAGTTCACCTGACTGAACCCAGACACTCACTCACTTCTATCAGCAGAGGGATTCAGAAAGCGGAAAACTGTGTATCTTGTCCTTGGCTCACATATGAGGACAGCACAGGAGCAATTCTCATGAAGACAGGCAGGGTACAACCTAAAGCTTCAGAGAGACAGCAGGCCTGGGCTGTGTCAGCGTAACGACGCTGCTTTCCTCAGGTCTGGGCCGTGCCAGCGTAATGACGCTGCTTTCCTCTGGCAATACTGGGTTTCTAAAAAGCTCTCCTCTCCTTTCCTCACTGCCTCAGTCCAGTGGTGTGTGTGTGTGAGAGAGAGAGAGACAGAGACAGAGACAGAGACAGAGACAGAGACAGAGGCACTTAGTGCAGGACCTCGTGCCCACCAGGCAAACATGCAGCCAGGAGCTACAGCTCCAACATGTCTTCTCCTTGGTCCCTAATGCCCTGCTTCACATGGCGGGCTAGTCCTCTGCAGTCCCAAATGCCGACCTCTCACTCACTAACTTCACCCACACAATTTGTTACTTAGCAACTTCTGCCAAGCCTGAGACCCTCTGACCAAGCTTTCTTGCTATTCTTGGCAAAATGATAGAAAATAGATGGAGAGATTTTTACCTCTAAAGAGATAATAGACTTAAAGTTTTTTCAATGATAGGTTTGACGGACTTGGGGTTAGAACAGATGCTTATTTAAATGTTTCTATTTTGGGAAGTACTCACTCACTACTGTAATACTGGTCTGGAAATAACTCACGAGGTCACCTGGTCACCACCCCCTTTGCTTTCCATGTAAGATGACTATTTTAGGCAAGTGTGTGAGCTCATGGCCTCTGTTTCTGTTAAAGTAACAATAAAGACTGTAACCTTACTTTTTGGCTACTTTATTGGGTTCTTATATCCACCACCCTTCCTACCCCAATCCCTTTCAAGCCCCCAACACTAGGTAGGCGAGAATGGTGAGAGAGAAAAGGGGTGTTATGCCTCTTTAGAGTACTTCCTGCTGATTAGGGGTGTCGAGTCTCTAGGGGCAAGTCCAGTCTTCATGGTCAGGATATCTCTCCAACCAGGGACCAGAAAATGCAGTGAAAGCAACGAAAGCAGGAAAACAGCAAACGCCACAGCCTCTCTGGGCTCTGCCATTTCCGAATCTTTTCACGGATCTCCCAGGATTCCAAACATAAACCATCTTCAGCTGGCAGAATCACACCCCTGCCGGAGCGTGCGACAAATCAGTTAGCTGCTGGGGACAGTCTGAAGCAGCCACACAGCCCACACCTGGGATTGAAATGAAAGCATATTCACAGAACATAACTGGGGTTTAAAATAAACCAAAATACTCACTACAAAGGACCATTAAGGAAGCATTTCTTGTGGTCAGGAGATCAGAGTCTCTAGCCTGGGAAAGCAGGCTCACCTTCAGGCATGCCAAAGAGCGAGGCAGAATAGGTTTCCTTTCCATGAGATACTATACTTTCCCTCTGAGCGATCACACCCTCCCGGGTGGTCCCTAACAGTCACCATGAGGGGTGAGGGGTGGCTGGGTCTTCCCATCTTTCTGAGGCTTGAGTCAAAGACACAACTTCCCCTTTTTCCTTTCTCTGCCTTTCTCTGATACTTTGGATTTTCTTCTCTCCAGCATCCTTCCCTCCCGTGTGCTGGCTTGTTCACCGTGTGTCTGAGCACATGGCTTTTTCCTCTTGCTTCCTCTTGAGTTCTGTATTCTCCTTCTCTTGACTCGCAGCTTACCTGCTGTGCATGTTTAACTTGAACTCAAGTAAAATTATCCTTGAGTGTCTGCGTCAATTCTTTATATATATATATATATGTCATGAACTAAGATCCCCCAAAAGGGACCCCAATTTCTCCTCTGTCATTTCCACCAATGATTGTTGTCTGAGTAAAGCCAACAGCAGATGTTTCAGCCTCCTTTATGAGCTTTCCTCGGGCTGGAGTTTTAGGCACTTACCCAGCACACTCAAGGCTCAGAACCACCCCCCAAATGTACTGTTTCCCCTGGTTTAAGATGGGAAATGATGATTCCGATGTTATACACTTCAAACTATTGCTCTATTGAACATTTCTTCAGTTAGGTCCGGGAGATGGCTCTGCTGGGAAAGCCGTGAAGCCTGAGTTCGATCCCTGGAACCCACACAAGAATCCAGCTGAAACAGAACACATCCATAATCCCACAGCTCCCTACAAGATAAGGAGCCAAAAAAGGAGAGTTGTCCAGAGGCTTGAGGGCCAATTAGCCTTCAGTGTGCAGTGCAGCAATCACACACACACACACACACACACACACACACACACAGAGAGAGAGAGAGAGAGAGAGAGAGAGAGAGAGAGAGAGAGAGAGAGACTGCATCAGTAGGGTTAAAGATCAGAACACACTCTCACACCTTCTGAAGTTGCCGATGTAAGACTATAATGCTAGGGGTTGGAGAGATGGCTCAGCAGTTAAGAGCACTGACTGCTCTTCCGGAGGTCCTGAATTCAATTCCCAGCAACCACATGGTGGCTCACAACCATTCATAATGAGATTTGATGCCCTCTTCTGGGGTGTCTGAAGACAGCTACAGTGTACTTACATATAATAAATAAATAAATCTTAAAAAAAAGGGGGGGGGCTGGAGAAATGGCTCAGCGGTTAAGAGCACCGACTGCTCTTCCAGAGGTCCTGAGTTCAATTCCCAGCAACCACATGGTGGCTCACAACCATCTGTAATGAGATCGGATGCCCTCTTCTGGTGTGTCTGAGGATAGTTACAGTGTACTTACATATAATAAATAAATAAATCTTAAAAAAAAAAAAAGACTATAATGCTAGAGCCAGGCAGCGCACGCCTTTAATCCCAACACTTGGGAGGCAGAGGCAGGCAGATTTCTGAGTTAGAGGCCAGCCTGGTCTACAGAATGAGTTCTAGGACAGCCAGGGCTATACAGAGAAACCCTGTCTCAAAAAAAAAACCAAAAACCAAACACACACACACACACACACACACACACACACACACACACACACACAGAGTAATGCTAGGATCTAACCTCTGCCCTGCCTCTTCTCACAGATGCTGACAAGCCCCCTGCTGGGAAGATTGTCCAGTTAACAGGCTTGCTGGGACCATGACATCTCACCTGGGAATCAAGTTTATATTAAAGGGGCGCCACAACCTGGTCCCTACCCACTTCTGTCTAGAAAGCAGAGAGCTCAGCTACAAGCTCCTCCCATGAGGTCTTTCTGTCCTCAGAGAGCTAGCTAGAAGAGATGTCCACATTGGGCCCTGATTCACTTTAGAGACCCCTACCATTCCATCTGTCTCTGCTGGGGCCCGAGCTCTCCCGGGAGCATCTATCTGATGTTCTTTGTCTGTCTGTCCACGACATTAATAACTCTTTTAATCAGCCCCTTAGTTCTCCAGCAATCCATCTCTGTGTCCCCCTGAGCCATCTGACACACCCAAACCTAACAGTCCTCAAGTCCACACACGTGCCTTGATACATGTACCATAACATGTGCATGCACACATATTCTGTAAGACTCTAGCGAGCCTTGGCTTTCCAGGAACCCCCTGAGTAAACAAGACAGACCCGAGAATCGATGCAAAAAGCTAGAGGAATTTATTATTCCAATGTGTGTTGGGGTGTCATCATCCTGCATCCGAAGGAGAAATAGCGACTGACCCCCCTCAAGGCTGTTTGATTAGTCTTTATACAGTTTGTCCTGTGGAATGTGTTCACCTGCTCCAGACCTCCCCCACCCCCAGGAAGCCATGTTTACCAGCTCCAGACCTTTCCTTTCCGAAGGGGGGAGTCTCTTTAGGGTCACTCTTCTACAGTCACCTGGGGATGGTTCCTGAAGCCCTTAGCTAACGCCCTGCCAGTCCCCAAACCTCAGATGCTTCAGTCCCTTATGTAAAGTATCCTAGTATTTGCATGTAGCCAAAACACATATGATCTCTAGATAGCTTTCTTCAATACAAAATAAAAATAAATAAATGCCAATTGTATTGGCACAAAAGAGAAAATGAAGAAAGCAGAGCGTGAGGGGTATTTTGCTATGCAGCACAATAGTACTGTTCAAGTATTTTAGAGGCTAATAAAGTCTGTCTGGGGAGAAAAGGGCTCATTTGGGTTACACTTCCATGTTGCCGCTCATCACTGAAGGAAGTCAGGACAGGAACTCAAACAGGGCAGACATCTGGAGACAGGCGCTGATGCAGAGGCCACAGAGGGCTCCTTCCTGCCTGCTGGCTTGCTTCCCCTGGCTTGCTCACCCTGTTTTCTTATAGAAACCTGGACCAGCAGTCCAGGGATGGCACCACCCACCATAGGCTGGGCCCTTTCCTGTTGATCACTAATTGAAAAAATAAAATACCTCAGAGTTGGATCTCATGGAGGCATTTCCTCAACTGAGGCTCCCTCCTTTCTGATGACTCTAGCTTGTGTCAGGTTGATGCAAAACCAGCCAGTACAAAGTCTAACATAAATCTGCTTGCAGGCTCTAATAGAGTCAAATGTTCATATTGGTAATAGCTCATTGTTGAGGTGTAGGAGAACCTGCTGAGCTCCAGCTTGGCGTTCTATCTTATGCTCAGCCCATGCCTCCTGTGGTGCTGTACCTCTTAAACACCTCAACTCCTTCCACCACCCACAGGCGTGCAGTTGAGGCTCGTTAGTCACCTCTCCCCTGGAGCCCGAGAGCCTGAGTGCCTGGGTTTAAGGTTTTCCTCACTTCCTCTCCCTTTACACAGGTAACCTCTCTCTGACCCTGTTCACTGTAGGGAGCTCCTGGGGCAGAACAGGCCCAGGGCTACTCATTACCTGACTGTGAGGAAATTCCAGGGTTTAAACCAGGTGACTGAGGTAAGTGAGAGGTTGAGTATCTCATTACTGTGTTTAAAAACAGTTCCGAACATAAAACATTCTTTTAGGCATGCTCAGCCTGCACTGCTGTTACCAGGCCAGAGGCCAGTTTGTACATTCGGTTGATTTTATTACTCGGTATGAACCGGGTCTCAGACCCCTGGACGTTTGGAGAGGACCTTCAACTCCCGTCAGTCCTTTCCCTTCAGCCTTATAAATGGCTGGTAGGTTAGAGGTGTGACCCGTGAAAATGTTAATTCATTCTCTCAGTCTGTCTCTGTCTCTGCCTGCCTTTTTCTAATTCTCACACTATGAAAACTTACACAGGAGTTGAAGTTGGAGCCAGAAGACCCTCACTTCCTAAGGTTACTCATATACCAACAGCATCAGTTTTCTCATTAACAAAATGGAGCAACTCTGCTTTTATTAGTTACTGTGCTGACCAAATAGTGTAATGAAGGTGGCAGCCCAGGGTCGCCTCAGATTCCTCCTCAGGAGCCTGCAATTCCCCAGAAACAGAGCTTTTGAAAAGGAGGAAGTTTGCCTGAGAAATGAAAGACATTCCAGACATGGGCAAGTTAAAAACGACCAGAGCTCACAAGCCTGAGTGAGCTCAGAAGCATTAGAATTAATTAGTGGGTGGAAAAATAAATAAGCTCAGAAGTGTGTGTGTGTGTACATTCACATGTGTATGCATGGGGTATGTGTATGTGGTTTTGGAGGGGAGGGTATAGAGCAGGTGTGCATGTCAGACAGGAGGGTATAGAGCAGATGTGCATGCATGTCAGATAGGAGGGTATAGAGCAGATGTGCATGCATGTCAGACAGGAGGGTATAGAGCAGGTGTGCATGTCAGACAGGAGGGTATAGAGCAGGTGTGCATGTCAGACAGGAGGGTCTAGAGCAGGTGTGCATGTCAGACAGGAGGGTATAGAGCAGGTGTGCATGTCAGACAGGAGGGTATAGAGCAGGTGTGCATGTCAGACAGGAGGGTATAGAGCAGGTGTGCATGTCAGACAGGAGGGTATAGAGCAGGTGTGCATGTCAGACAGGAGGGTATAGAGCAGATGTGCATGTCAGACAGGAGGGTATAGAGCAGGTGTGCATGTCAGACAGGAGGGTATAGGGCAGGTGTGCATGTCAGACAGGAGGGTATAGAGCAGGTGTGCATGTCAGACAAGAGGGTATAGGGCAGGTGTGTATGTCAGACAGGAGGGTATAGAGCAGGTGTGCATGTCAGACAGGAGGGTATAGAGCAGGTGTGCATGTCAGACAGGAGGGTATAGAGCAGGTGTGCATGTCAGACAGGAGGGTATAGAGCAGATGTGCATGTCAGACAGGAGGGTATAGAGCAGGTGTGCATGTCAGACAGGAGGGTATAGAGCAGGTGTGCATGTCAGACAGGAGGGTATAGAGCAGATGTGCATGTCAGACAGGAGGGTATAGAGCAGGTGTGCATGTCAGACAGGAAGGTATAGAGCAGGTGTGCATGTCAGACAGGAGGGTATAGAGCAGATGTGCGTGCATGTCAGACAGGAGGGCATAGAGCAGGTGTGCATGTCAGACAGGAGGGTATAGAGCAGGTGTGCATGTCAGACAGGAGGGTATAGAGCAGGTGTGCATGTCAGACAGGGGGGTATAGAGCAGGTGTGCATGTCAGACAGGAGGGTATAGAGCAGGTGTGCATGTCAGACAGGAGGGTATAGAGCAGGTGTGCATGTCAGACAGGAGGGTATAGAGCAGATGTGCATGTCAGACAGGAGGGTATAGAGCAGATGTGCATGCATGTCAGACAGGAGGGCATAGAGCAGGTGTGCATGTCAGACAGGAGGGTATAGAGCAGGTGTGCATGTCAGACAGGAGGGTATAGAGCAGGTGTGCATGTCAGACAGGAGGGTATAGAGCAGGTGTGCATGTCAGACAGGAGGGTATAGAGCAGGTGTGCATGTCAGACAGGAGGGTATAGAGCAGATGTGCTTGTCAGACAGGAGGGTATAGAGCAGGTGTGCATGTCAGACAGGAGGGTATAGAGCAGGTGTGCATGTCAGACAGGAGGGTATAGAGCAGGTGTGCATGTCAGACAGGAGGGTATAGGGCAGGTGTGCATGTCAGACAGGAGGGTCTAGAGCAGGTGTGCATGTCAGACAGGAGGGTCTAGAGCAGGTGTGCATGTCAGACAGGAGGGTATAGAGCAGATGTGCATGTCAGACAGGAGGGTATAGAGCAGGTGTGCATGTCAGACAGAAGGGTATAGAGCAGATGTGCATGCATGTCAGACAGGAGGGCATAGAGCAGGTGTGCATGTCAGACAGGAGGGTATAGAGCAGATGTGCATGTCAGACAGGAGGGTATAGAGCAGATGTGCATGTCAGACAGGAGGGTCTAGAGCAGGTGTGCATGTCAGACAGGAGGGTCTAGAGCAGGTGTGCATGTCAGACAGGAGGGTATAGAGCAGATGTGCATGTCAGACAGGAGGGTATAGAGCAGGTGTGCATGTCAGACAGGAGGGTATAGAGCAGGTGGGCATGTCAGACAGGAGGGTATAGAGCAGGTGTGCATGTCAGACAGGAGGGTATAGGGCAGGTGTGCATGTCAGACAGGAGGGTATAGAGCAGGTGTGCATGTCAGACAGGAGGGTATAGAGCAGGTGTGCATGTCAGACAGGAGGGTATAGAGCAGGTGTGCATGTCAGACAGGAGGGTATAGAGCAGGTGTGCATGTCAGACAGGAGGGTATAGAGCAGGTGTGCATGTCAGACAGGAGGGTATAGAGCAGATGTGCATGTCAGACAGGAGGGTATAGAACAGGTGTGCATGTCAGACAGGAGGGTATAGAGCAGATGTGCATGTCAGACAGGAGGGTATAGAGCAGATGTGCATGTCAGACAGGAGGGTATAGAGCAGGTGTGCATGTCAGACAGGAGGGTATAGAGCAGGTGTGCATGTCAGACAGGAGGGTATAGAGCAGATGTGCATGCATGTCAGACAGGAGGGCATAGAGCAGGTGTGCATGTCAGACAGGAGGGTATAGAGCAGGTGTGCATGTCAGACAGGAGGGTATAGAGCAGGTGTGCATGTCAGACAGGAGGGTATAGAGCAGGTGTGCATGTCAGACAGGAGGGTATAGAGCAGGTGTGCATGTCAGACAGGAGGGTATAGAGCAGATGTGCATGTCAGACAGGAGGGTATAGAGCAGATGTGCATGCCAGACAGGAGGGTATAGAGCAGATGTGCATGCATGTCAGACAGGAGGGCATAGAGCAGGTGTGCATGTCAGACAGGACGGTATAGAGCAGGTGTGCATGTCAGACAGGAGGGTATAGAGCAGGTGTGCATGTCAGACAGGAGGGTATAGAGCAGGAGTGCATGTCAGACAGGAGGGTATAGAGCAGATGTGCATGTCAGACAGGAGGGTATAGAGCAGGTGTGCATGTCAGACAGGAGGGTATAGAGCAGGTGTGCATGTCAGACAGGAGGGTATAGAGCAGATGTGCATGCATGTCAGACAGGAGGGCATAGAGCAGGTGTGCATGTCAGACAAGAGGGTATAGAGCAGGTGTGCATGTCAGACAGGAGGGTATAGAGCAGGTGTGCATGTCAGACAGGAGGGTATAGAGCAGGTGTGCATGTCAGACAGGAGGGTATAGAGCAGGTGTGCATGTCAGACAGGAGGGTATAGAGCAGATGTGCATGTCAGACAGGAGGGTATAGAGCAGATGTGCATGTCAGACAGGAGGGTATAGAGCAGATGTGCATGCATGTCAGACAGGAGGGCATAGAGCAGGTGTGCATGTCAGACAGGAGGGTATAGAGCAGGTGTGCATGTCAGACAGGAGGGTATAGAGCAGGTGTGCATGTCAGACAGGAGGGTATAGAGCAGGAGTGCATGTCAGACAGGAGGGTATAGAGCAGATGTGCATGTCAGACAGGAGGGTATAGAGCAGATATGCATGTCAGACAGGAGGGTATAGAGCAGGTGTGCATGTCAGACAGGAGGGTATAGAGCAGGTGTGCATGTCAGACAGGAGGGTATAGAGCAGGTGTGCATGTCAGACAGGAGGGTATAGAGCAGATGTGCATGCATGTCAGACAGGAGGGCATAGAGCAGGTGTGCATGTCAGACAGGAGGGTATAGAGCAGATGTGCATGTCAGACAGGAGGGTATAGAGCAGGTGTGCATGTCAGACAGGAGGGTATAGAGCAGATGTGCATGCATGTCAGACAGGAGGGCATAGAGCAGGTGTGCATGTCAGACAGGAGGGTATAGAGCAGGTGTGCATGTCAGACAGGAGGGTATAGAGCAGGTGTGCATGTCAGACAGGAGGGTATAGAGCAGATGTGCATGCATGTCAGACAGGAGGGCATAGAGCAGGTGTGCATGTCAGACAGGAGGGTATAGAGCAGGTGTGCATGTCAGACAGGAGGGTATAGAGCAGGTGTGCATGTCAGACAGGAAGGTATAGAGCAGGTGTGCATGTCAGACAGGAGGGTATAGAGCAGATGTGCGTGCATGTCAGACAGGAGGGCATAGAGCAGGTGTGCATGTCAGACAGGAGGGTATAGAGCAGGTGTGCATGTCAGACAGGAGGGTATAGAGCAGGTGTGCATGTCAGACAGGGGGGTATAGAGCAGGTGTGCATGTCAGACAGGAGGGTATAGAGCAGGTGTGCATGTCAGACAGGAGGGTATAGAGCAGGTGTGCATGTCAGACAGGAGGGTATAGAGCAGATGTGCATGTCAGACAGGAGGGTATAGAGCAGATGTGCATGCATGTCAGACAGGAGGGCATAGAGCAGGTGTGCATGTCAGACAGGAGGGTATAGAGCAGGTGTGCATGTCAGACAGGAGGGTATAGAGCAGGTGTGCATGTCAGACAGGAGGGTATAGAGCAGGTGTGCATGTCAGACAGGAGGGTATAGAGCAGGTGTGCATGTCAGACAGGAGGGTATAGAGCAGATGTGCTTGTCAGACAGGAGGGTATAGAGCAGGTGTGCATGTCAGACAGGAGGGTATAGAGCAGGTGTGCATGTCAGACAGGAGGGTATAGAGCAGGTGTGCATGTCAGACAGGAGGGTATAGGGCAGGTGTGCATGTCAGACAGGAGGGTCTAGAGCAGGTGTGCATGTCAGACAGGAGGGTCTAGAGCAGGTGTGCATGTCAGACAGGAGGGTATAGAGCAGATGTGCATGTCAGACAGGAGGGTATAGAGCAGGTGTGCATGTCAGACAGAAGGGTATAGAGCAGATGTGCATGCATGTCAGACAGGAGGGCATAGAGCAGGTGTGCATGTCAGACAGGAGGGTATAGAGCAGATGTGCATGTCAGACAGGAGGGTATAGAGCAGATGTGCATGTCAGACAGGAGGGTCTAGAGCAGGTGTGCATGTCAGACAGGAGGGTCTAGAGCAGGTGTGCATGTCAGACAGGAGGGTATAGAGCAGATGTGCATGTCAGACAGGAGGGTATAGAGCAGGTGTGCATGTCAGACAGGAGGGTATAGAGCAGGTGGGCATGTCAGACAGGAGGGTATAGAGCAGGTGTGCATGTCAGACAGGAGGGTATAGGGCAGGTGTGCATGTCAGACAGGAGGGTATAGAGCAGGTGTGCATGTCAGACAGGAGGGTATAGAGCAGGTGTGCATGTCAGACAGGAGGGTATAGAGCAGGTGTGCATGTCAGACAGGAGGGTATCGAGCAGGTGTGCATGTCAGACAGGAGGGTATAGAGCAGGTGTGCATGTCAGACAGGAGGGTATAGAGCAGATGTGCATGTCAGACAGGAGGGTATAGAACAGGTGTGCATGTCAGACAGGAGGGTATAGAGCAGATGTGCATGTCAGACAGGAGGGTATAGAGCAGATGTGCATGTCAGACAGGAGGGTATAGAGCAGGTGTGCATGTCAGACAGGAGGGTATAGAGCAGGTGTGCATGTCAGACAGGAGGGTATAGAGCAGATGTGCATGCATGTCAGACAGGAGGGCATAGAGCAGGTGTGCATGTCAGACAGGAGGGTATAGAGCAGGTGTGCATGTCAGACAGGAGGGTATAGAGCAGGTGTGCATGTCAGACAGGAGGGTATAGAGCAGGTGTGCATGTCAGACAGGAGGGTATAGAGCAGGTGTGCATGTCAGACTGGAGGGTATAGAGCAGATGTGCATGTCAGACAGGAGGGTATAGAGCAGATGTGCATGCCAGACAGGAGGGTATAGAGCAGATGTGCATGCATGTCAGACAGGAGGGCATAGAGCAGGTGTGCATGTCAGACAGGAGGGTATAGAGCAGGTGTGCATGTCAGACAGGAGGGTATAGAGCAGGTGTGCATGTCAGACAGGAGGGTATAGAGCAGGAGTGCATGTCAGACAGGAGGGTATAGAGCAGATGTGCATGTCAGACAGGAGGGTATAGAGCAGGTGTGCATGTCAGACAGGAGGGTATAGAGCAGGTGTGCATGTCAGACAGGAGGGTATAGAGCAGATGTGCATGCATGTCAGACAGGAGGGCATAGAGCAGGTGTGCATGTCAGACAGGAGGGTATAGAGCAGGTGTGCATGTCAGACAGGAGGGTATAGAGCAGGTGTGCATGTCAGACAGGAGGGTATAGAGCAGGTGTGCATGTCAGACAGGAGGGTATAGAGCAGGTGTGCATGTCAGACAGGAGGGTATAGAGCAGATGTGCATGTCAGACAGGAGGGTATAGAGCAGATGTGCATGTCAGACAGGAGGGTATAGAGCAGATGTGCATGCATGTCAGACAGGAGGGCATAGAGCAGGTGTGCATGTCAGACAGGAGGGTATAGAGCAGGTGTGCATGTCAGACAGGAGGGTATAGAGCAGGTGTGCATGTCAGACAGGAGGGTATAGAGCAGGAGTGCATGTCAGACAGGAGGGTATAGAGCAGATGTGCATGTCAGACAGGAGGGTATAGAGCAGATATGCATGTCAGACAGGAGGGTATAGAGCAGGTGTGCATGTCAGACAGGAGGGTATAGAGCAGGTGTGCATGTCAGACAGGAGGGTATAGAGCAGGTGTGCATGTCAGACAGGAGGGTATAGAGCAGATGTGCATGCATGTCAGACAGGAGGGCATAGAGCAGGTGTGCATGTCAGACAGGAGGGTATAGAGCAGATGTGCATGTCAGACAGGAGGGTATAGAGCAGGTGTGCATGTCAGACAGGAGGGTATAGA